>NC_139830.1:15967908-16302908 GCF_963691815.1 Echiichthys vipera | reverse complement strand
TAGATTTGAATTAACTAAATGTGGCCAATTGCCCCCGATACCTAATCCAACTGTTTGAGGCGGTATCAGCCCGATACCATTATCAGATGGGTGCATTATTATAGGTCCTGTTGAACTTTAAAAACTAATCTGCACCTAAACCACTAAAGATCATGAATTCATGCAGAATACAAAGTTTGAAAATGTGGCCCCTGCCCTTAAAGTCACAATGAACTGGTGGAGTGACACCTCCATGAGTTGAGGTATGTTAAAAAGGGTACTTCAGTCAAAACCAAGCCAGTTAATTTGTAGTAAGTGCGTTCCTGCCTGTCCAAACTATTATGTTCTATTAAATTACCTATTTGTTCATTTAATTTTTCTTCTCCCATGATTGTTTCTCCCTCATGATTTTCTCTTTCCTGTTTTGTGTTTCCTTTCCTTGTGTTGGTTCTTGGTGTGTGTGTGTGTGTGTGTGTGTGTGTGTGTGTGTGTGTGTGTGTGTGTGTGTGTGTGTGTGTGTGTGTGTGTGTGTGTGTGTGTGTGTGTGTGTGTGTGTGTGTGTGTGTGTGTGTGTGTGTGTGTGTGTGTGTGTGTGTGTGTGTGTGTGTGTGTGTGTGTGTGTGTGTGTGTGTGTGTGTGTGTGTGTGTGTGTGTGTGTGTGTGTGTGTGTGTGTGTGTGTTGCTGCGCTGTGGGGGCTGTGAGCAGAAGCTCTGGTGGTGCAGAAGAGTGGCAGCAGCAGTGTGCTAGCAGAGGGGAAGCCTGAGTCCTGTGGTAAGATGGTCCTGCTGGAATGGCTGGTGTGACAGCTGCATCTATACATGCCTCAGAATGTTGTGTGAAATTGCCACTAGATGCTTATTTAAACAGAGTATTAGCAAAAAAGCTTTATTTATTTCATTCATTTTTATTTATAATATTTGACTGCATGGTAAGTTGCCTGGAAAAGGATGCATAATCAGTGCCAAAACATTATTATCTTATCATTAGAAATAGTAAGATAGGATTTTCCTACTTTGTTACAACAAATCAAAATAAATACATAGTTTAAATTAGAATAATTTACCAGACTAAGAAAACTGAGATATTTTCTGCATGTTCACACTTCTACAGCAGCTAAGACCTGATGGGATGTGGTTTGGCATAGGGCTGCAACTAATCGATTTCATTCGATTAATCTGCCAATTATTTGCTTCAGAAAATATCAGAAAATAGCTCATAAAGCCAATCACAATTTTGAAAATCACAAGGTGGCGTAATTATTAAATAATAATTTCATTTAGTTTCTCCTAAACTTAGAAATATTTAGTTTACTATTACATTAGACAAAGAAAAGTAGTAAACAATTAAGACGCTGTGACGAGGGAACATTTGGTGTGTTGGCTTAAAAAAATGTTGAATAATTAATAATTTTGTCTCTGCTTTGAAATGTCATGATAAAGGAGATTGTGATTAACATAATTTTATCTTTTAGTGCAACATCAAAGTACAAAATCTGAGCAGTGCACAGCTCAATGTAGCACTGTTGGAAGGTTTGGCACAATCATGCTCTAAATAGGATGCAGTGGCTAAAGCCAGCGCAAAGCGTACATAATCATTATGTGTAGTTGGCCTCTGAATTACTTTGCCAGGTTGTCAGATAATTGGATTTTTATACTTAGAAACTAAGAATATCTAAAACCATAGAAACTATTCAAACCACTTCTATCACGCGGTCCATCTGTACGCTCGCTAAATTCTAGTTGTTTATTTTTACTGCTAAACACATAGCTGCCATCTTAACCCATGGATGTTTTAGTAACTTTTCCCACTGTTGGAATCCATGTAGAAGACCACAGCAGCTGTGCTCGGTATTGTTTAAAAGATTTTTTGGATTACCACATTACTTTAATCAGTCATCCCATACTTGAGTCAGGTCCTAATATTGATATATATTTTCAGTGATCATCTAAATGGGATTTGAAATTAAGCTCACACAGAAAATTATACTGACATGCTGACACAGTAAAGCCAAGTGGCCACTGAACAAAGTTGAGTGTTGTCAGAATCCATGTTAGAAAGGTCATTATGGATTCTAATCGCCCCCGTGGCCTCGCGTGTCTCTTACTTCTTTTTCAAAATCAAATCTTTAGATAGAGACAGAATTTTTTTGTAGTAATTTAAGATTCCCAAAGAAATAACTACTAGTAGGTGCCTGACTTCACATGCAGTAAATTGACAAAACAAAATCTCAAGTCAGCTGTCACAAGTACCTGTTTCTGTTGATGTGTAGTCTCTGATTCGGACATATAGTTTATCGAGATAATCCTCTACTATCAGATTCAACAAAGCATTGGTGCGCACTCTCTATGTTTGAATCAGTTATGTCTCCATTGTGTCTGGTCTTGCACCAATTTAGAATTTAAGAAACTCATAGATTAAAATCCTTTATCCCAGAACAGCACTGATTTTTTTTTGGAACAGACTTTATGATTTGAGGAAAGTAGTCTGACCTTTTGTATGCAGTATTTTAATGACTTTGTTTCATTCTTTCTGTGATCGTGGGGCTTAAGGTACTGTCAGTGTTAAAGGTCAGTTTATTCTCTGGAGTACATTCCCTTGTGTTTCACAAAAAGGGTGCTGATAACGGATCAGTCAGACCTGTGAATAATACATTAGCTTAGATGCATTAACCTTATCAGTGAGCATGTTAGCACTCTAACTTCTCTTGGTTTATAAATACCCACCAAAGATCTCTAAAATACTGTGAAGGATAAAACATGCAATAGATCAACATCTGGAGGCAAATTCACACCAGCTCTTTAACCCATATGGCTTCATCTGTTTCCTTGACATCCCTGCCCTCTTCCCCTTTCCCTTCCCCCCGCTCTCTTAGCTCTACCTTGACCCCCCCCCCCCAGCCTGGGGCTTTTGCCTCCCCTAACCTCTTTCCCTGTATTAGCTCTTATCCCTTCGACTCTCCAACCCCCACCCTGCCACTGCCTTTATCGATCCACTCACCTCTCTGGTTGAATCTGCACAAGAAACCAACTCAAGGGTCACTGTACAGTTTTGGTTCCTTATAAAATCTGCTGAGACATGATTGAGAGAGATCTTTCAAGATAGCGTGCTATTTTTGGGAAAATCTACTCACTTCTTTGTCACAACATGAGATCATTTTTTTTCTATTTGAACATTTTGGATTCTTTGGCTTGTGTGCTCTTTTGTCTGTATTGTCCTGTAAGTCTAGTCACTGTCAGCCACACATTAGATAAGCTCTAATCTCTTTTTTGCTACGCTACACCTCATAAAAAACCTGAAAAGTAACGTTCCTCCTTTTGGCCTGTGAGGCTCAAACCAACAATATCTGGGTGTTTTTTTTTTTTTTTTTTCACCCCAGAAAACCGTCATCGTGTTTGTTTTTAATCTTTTTTGGTGTCTTGTCACCGAAAGAGTTAGTAGGCAATGTAAAACTCCAAAATACATTTAACCTTAAATGTTTACTCACCAACCTTTAAACAAGCTTTCTTTGCTCAACATGCTCACATTATGGGATGTTGTTCTCATGTTATCCTGACAACAGAGTTGTAGACTACTAAAAAAGGGTTTCACATTTTTTTCAAGTGTCTTGAAACATGCCTGCCGCTATCCCTTATTCAAGGTCCTATATTCTAAAAAGTGAGATTTCTATGTATTTTTTTTAATTATAAAGCAGTTCTAGGGGCTATATCAATAATTTGATAATAAAATAATAATAATTTGAAAGTATCAAAACGGTCAATCCACAGATAAATGCATGTCCGTTTTCAGAAACTTTGCCCTAAAATGAGCCGTTAAAATTCTTGTATGATTGTGATGTCACAACTGTACTATATATATACATATATATATATATAGGTATAAAATGGCGCTACATTGCCGTTACAGTCATTCCCCGGCTGCAATAGCGGATCAGAACCACTGAGAATGCAGATGCGAATGACAGAAATGCTGGCCAATTAGAGCAGACTGGGAGTGTGCTTAAAGGGACGGGTGCTAATATGGTGCGTCTTCGAAAGAGGTTGAATATAGGCGACGGAATGAGAAAAAATATGTGACTTTTGAACATTTAAGCATGTAAATATGATCTAGCAGAAACCCAAAATACAAGTATTAACCTGAAAATGAGCATAACATGGGACCTTTACAGCAGTAATAGAAATCCCTTATTACTTTACATACAGGCATGCAAGTAATTTTTTTTAGATGGACTTAAAAATGTGAACCTATCCTTTAAATGAGGGATCTGTTCTCTTATCCTTAAGTGAAAACCACCTGTACAGGGTATACAAAGTATTTTTAATAGACGGCCAACTAATGTTATTGTCACTGAGTAGAATCCCTTCACAAAATATTTCAGCTTATTTCAAATATCTGCTTAGGATTTAGTACAAGGTTTAGTTTTATTTGATGGTGTGGCTCCAGTGGGTTATGGACATTTTCTTAAGTGATGTCCCAATCCTTTTATAAACATTGTTATGTCTTTCTATCTGATTTGCAGGTCTGGTCCAGCGATGTGTAATCATCCAGAAAGATGAAAATGGCTTTGGGCTCACAGTCAGTGGTGACAACCCAGTGTTTGTGCAGCTTGTCAAAGAGGGTAAGTTAGAGTCTCAAACTTAAAAGGATGAACAAAAAAATGTGGGCTCCGTTTTCATGTACTGATATCAAACTGTCATGGTAGTTAGCTCTGCACGCACAGATGTGAGGGGTTAATTGGACTCAGCAACCACCTCTCGCACTTACTTAGAGAAGTAAAGCCACTGACTATATATTTCTTCCTCTGTAGTTTCACTGTAGCTGCAGCTTCTGTTTTTTCATATTTTAAAGAGGGAACTTTGACAGGATACTTATGTAGGCCCTGGTAGTCTTTCACTGTCTGCATAGGATGATGTGGGCTGTTATCAGGTCACACAAAACATTACACAGTCTGTACAGTAGTGAAGAGAGACGGAAGAGGAAGGGACTGACCAAGGACTTTTTTTGCACTGTCATCAGTGCTTGGCAGTGTTTAACTATCCCTGTATGGCTTCCCATTTGTGCTTTTGTCACTGACTCAGCAAACGCATTCCACTTAATTTCATCTGAATAATTCATCGCTTCTTTTTAATTTCATTTATGAACTGAAAAGCAAACAAAATGTATCTTTAGTCTCCTGCTGCAACCGTTCCTGTTCTAAGTTTTAAAACAAGCAAGATGAGCTTTTTACCTGCCATCCCGGTAAAACTTGATGTTTTTGTTGGACTGAAACAAATCAAATCCAAATATCTAATCGCATATCGACAAATCATCATCACAAGTTATCAGTAATGCCTGTCCTTCTACTTTCAGTCCAAATGATCAGACAAGATTCATTCCTTTTCTCAGTGATTCCAGTTAAAATGTAGAAATATATAACAAATATACAACTCATATAAAACTAAAGCCAAATGCACATCATAAGTAGTGTATTAGTAAAACTATTTGGTCTACAAAATACTTCAGCTGTATGCTGCTGACTATAGTGTCAGACATGGATCTCATAATAACCTGTCTCATGCCTAAATCCCTTTGTTTTGGGTGGAGCTGTGAAACAGGTCCTTCTCGTAGTATAACCACTGTTATGGTCTTTCAAAATAGCTCTCAAATAGTCACCTTGCAGCATCAGGTCTGTCAAGGATATATGGCATTCATTGAGCAGAAATATCAACAATTGCTCCATGAAGCAGTACATGTTATGTGTTTTCCTTCAATCCGTCTCATTCTTTCATTAGTTCTATTAATCCTCACCCCTTGTGTTGGTTTAATGCTCTTTTTACTCTGTGCTTGCCAGATGGGGCTGCTATGCGGGCAGGTGTTCAGACAGGAGACAGGATCATCAAGGTATTGTTTTCATTCGCCACTATGTCTTTAAACTGCTAACGTCACTGTTTTCTTGTCCAAGGCCAAAACAGATGCTTTTAGGCTGCCACCTTCTGGTCAGTCAGCGCCTCTACTCTCTTTGGAATGATATTTCAAAATGTAAAGCTGGACCTGGAATGGGAGGTTTTAGACACAGTATCTGTTTCTTTAATTATGATCATAGTAACATTGTTGTCTTCCAGGTTAACGGGACCCTTGTTACACATTCTAACCACATTGAGGTGGTGAAGCTTATCAAATGTAAGTTCCTCTTTCTGTGTTCTAAAAAAAGCCACATTTAAAAATCAAACCCGTGAGTAAAACTGACGCTTTGCTTTGATTTTTCTGTTCCAGCGGGCTCCTATGTGGCCCTCACAGTGTTGGGGCGTCCACCAGGGCTCGCCCAGATCCCTTTATCTGAAGCAGAATCTGAAATGTTGGGCGTTAGCATTTCCTCTCCAAACTCCCCAGCAGCAGAACGCCCCTACAGTCCTCTGGACCGCTTCTCCTCCACTCATCAACCATGGGTACTAAAGACATCAGTTTCTTCTGTTGCCCTCTTTCTATTTCTTGCCTCCACAAACATGCCTTCCTTCTTCATCATCCTTCCTTGGGGGATTTTTAACCTGGCCTAGCTATGTCATTCTCTTCCTTCAAAATGTGCGCTCATTTTTGGAGTAACTTCTCTATATCTCATCCTTCTCACAAATTTCTGTAAACTTAAATTTTTGCTAAATGCATCTGAATTACGTATATATATATAATATTTGCTTGAATGCTTCTCATCTGTAGTCTAATGCACAGTTCCACCATACATTTTTTCAAATTGTTTTTCCTCCGCAGGATGAGAGTAGCAGTGTCTGCAACCAGAGGGTTGACATGTTGAAAAAGATGCTCTCAAAAGAGCAGCAGGAGCTGCAGGTTAGCATAACAATCATGTCCACTTACTTTCTTCTCTTTATTGTAACACTGTTTTCTTTGGTAGGTGTTTGCAATTGCAAGGTGATTTGCACCCTTTATTGCACAGTTATGTATCTTTAAACCCTCTTATTGAAAGTTGTGTTATTATCTGTGTTGAAAATGAAAGGATCGGCTCACATCCATCTTTAAATAGAACATTCCCTTAATTCCAATACCCATACAACCATACTAATTAGACTGCCAGGGAAAAAAATAGTATGTCCTACTACATACTATGTCAAATACCATGATTTCCCACTGCATATAATCTGATTTTGCAGAATGCAAGGCCAGTGGGTTTTCCTGACAATTCTGACCCGCACTGCATTTTTGAGTGCGGAGGGTCAAAGCACAAAGTTATGAAGAAGTAGTATGTTCCATTTGTATGCATTCTGCATGCAACAGTATTGTACTTTGCAAGGGCAACTGTAGTACGTACTAAAAGTAAAAAAAACTGTAATTATAAAGTATGCAGTTTGGAACTCAGCCAATACCATGGATAGGATTAGGTAGCATGTGTACACTTGACTGCTGTTTTTCATGCAATGAATTGTGGATATATACGTAATCTAGATGCACTATTTTCCTAAACATCCCTTGCGTCAGACCATAGGCGACACATATGACATTTTTTACTGGCCTGAGTCTATAGATATAAGGGGACACCACTGGCCCTAATTGCTTGTTTTGATTTCATCCCTCTTGCTATAAAGGCCATGAAAGAGGAGTACAGCAGGAACCCCTCCCCCAAACTACTGAAAGACATCCAGGAAGCTAAGAAACACATTCCTCAGCTGCAGGGTCAGCTCTTCAAGGCCACTGGGACAACACAGGTGAAGCAATACTTGCATACAGAACAGGGTATCTTGGGGCACAGATTTACCGGCTACACCCAAGCAGTATAATGTTGTGTAGTGCGTTTGGGAGTTACTCCAGACAAACATTAATCCTAATCTTATCAGAGGATTAGGCTTTCTCTGTGGGAAGCCACTCTTTTGTGTCTGTGTGACAGCTTATTTTATATACATCCGACACTGAACCTTCTATTATGTATGTCAACATATCACTCTGCTCTCTCACTTTTAAACTTCATATTTTAAAAAAATACATTAAAATACTCTGTGAATCTGGTTGTTTATTAAGGTTGTTCATCATTATTAACAATTCTTGTGTTTACATGATTGTGTAGGAGGCTGTTCCGGGTGATGATGCAGATGATGGTAGCATGTTTGAGACAGAGCACACTCCCACCTCACAGAGAGACAAGAGTACAGACCTGTCCTGGAGCAGCACTCCTGTAAGTTGTCATCTATCAGCACCACTAACCAACATTATTTCAAATTTCCCTATGAACTACAAAGTAAACCGTCATTCCAAGACTACATAAGTTTTAGGACAATAGATTTATGGCATCATTTTCAATTGAATAAGTTAAATCATTCTACGATAAATATGTATTGATTTTGTATTCAAATTCCTTTTGGGCATGTATGATAACTAATGGAATACATTATATTTTGCCTTGTTAAATTGAGATTGATTGAGAATGTAGTGTTTTGTTCCAACCCATCTCCAGATATCTCGTGGATTTGGGCCTGGATCACCAGAAAGTCTGTACACAAGAGAGTTATCCTGCCACAGCCCAAAGAGCACTTCCAGAAACAGCTTCAACTCCTGCCACTCTCCAGAGACAGAGGATGCTACTGACCTGGTAACTAATCTCTGGCTATGTGCAAATTCTTCTAAACAACGTACTTAACTCCCTTCTTCTGGTATAAATTTGAGAAAGAGTGTGTTTTATAGATAATATTGCATGTTGATGAATGTCAGTACAAGTATACCTCAGATCAGTTGGATTGTAAATGTCAAGACGAAGAACTTCTTTAATTACAAACACTAATAACACAATGTACCACTGTGCTTTCCACAGGACTCTCTGTCCCCTACCACAGTTAGCAGTCCCTCTTCCACCCGCCTCGTCTCACAAATCATTGGAGCTGAGGACGACTATTTCGATTCTGACCAGGAGCAGGTATTTTACCACAGGGCATTCTTAACATCATCAGCAGTGGCATTCAAAATATTTTAGACAGGAGAGATGCTGTAATTGTAAACTTTTCTTTATAAGCAAGGTTTTAAAAAAATCATATTTGTTTCAGCAAAGACAACAAGAAAGTAAACTGTTGTACTGTTTTGTTTCAGACAAATGGCCAGTGTAACAGCTTTAACAGCATTGAGCAGCTCAAGTCTCGTCCCGCCCACCTCGCAGCTTTCCTTCACCATGTCATCTCTCAGTTTGACCCCGCTCCTGTGGTAAGACCCTCTGCCTTCACACCCTGTTAATTAAATTATTTTTTTGTTTGCATGCAGCATGGCAGACACTACACCTCACCATTTTTTTAATTAATGGTAATCCTATGTCCTCAGCTGTGCTACCTCTATGCTGACTTCTACAAGCAGACCAACTCCAAAGAGACCAGACGGGTGTTCATGGACCTCCACACCTTCTTCATTAACGTTGGAGCAGTAAGCACAGTTTTTGTTTCCTGCAGTGAAATTTTTCACAGTGACACAGACACACATGTCAGACTCATCCAGTGTTCACCCGTCCGTGCACGGTACAAGGTACGTCACTGATGTGATTTTGATTTTGACAAAGGGGGCCTGCCACCACATTATCAAAATGACCCTAATTACAGTACTGCCCCAAACATCTGTTGTTTTTACGTCCAAAGAGCAAACTTCAATCTGAAACACCAATTAAGAGTTTTTTGATAAAACATGGAAGGATCCACATGACCAGAAAACTTTCACACTTAACACCAAATTGCCTGAGACAGTCAAAAGTACAGGTTAGAGTAAGGTGATACATTTGTTACTAATTGACTATTACATAATTCATAGGTCATGATGTGATTATGAGTGCCTTGAGTTATGATCTGCATTCATTCTCTCACTCGTTTTTTTTTCTGTCGAAGTATAAAACTGTTCCCTTTTGTTTCACAGAATTTGAAAGTTGCTGTTCCTGAATCTATCTCTACTGATCTCGGTAAGTATTTAATGCTGCGCTTTTCCTTCATTTGTTTGTCTGACCAGTGTCATTTTGAGTAGGCAATTTTTTTCTGTTACAGTCGCCTTTTGTACTTATGTGGGCTCACTTCATCTGTTTGGCTATCCTCATTATACAGTCCCTGTAAGCTTTGCACACTCTAAGGTCTTAAGAAATCAAATGCTCTGATGGTTTGGAAAGTATTGCTTAACCTTAACAGCGCATATTTAGTGTGCACTTGCCATAATCCCATTAGAGACTTGGCATACAGTATGTATGAGTGTGTATGTGTGTGTTTGTAGACCGGCGGCGGACAGAGCTGATCCCAGAGGAAATAAACAGACACCATGTTCAAACACTACAGGACTCTCTGCTCTCTGATATCCAGAAGAACCTTGAGGATTTCAGGTAAACGTGTCAACTCAGAATTGTTATTTTTCTGAGTAAGTTTTAAATTTATCACAGAAGTGGAGAATTTGTTTCTCACCAGAGCTTAGATTGGGCCCAGAAAATCAAGCCAAACCCTACCCGAGCCCGTGCATGTTCCGGCTAGGCTTGACAAATTAGCAGTAATTATGAGCCTGAGCCCGATTTCAACCCAACAATTTTTTTTAAAAATGGGCTGTTATATCTGACGTTCTCAAATAAAATTCGGAGTTGTTTGAACTCAGAATAGAACTGATCACAAAAGGGTCTGAATGAAGAAACGTGAGCCGCACTTAATGCACTGGACAAAGCCGCCACATATGTTGTCACTGCCCACGACTTGTTTGAAATGCTTCCATACCTCAGACTTTCCCCCAGTCTTGATAAAAGTTAATTCTTCTGTTTTTATTTTATCCTTTACATCACCAAGCTGCATGTTGCACTTTAGCTGCACAGCACAGCAGCAGGCCCGTTGTGATGCGGGCGAGTGGAGGAGACACTGTGCGCTGCAACATATGGCGTCTTTTTTTTTTTTTTAATTTATGTTGTGCAGATTTGTACACATTTGTTAGTTAGGCCTACTCTGCTAAATATACATATGCCTATAATATTTCTGTTTATGGCATAGCTTTCTCCTCAGAATAAAGCAATGGTTTAAAAAAAAAAAAAAACACAAGCGCTCGACCAAAGGTCGGTTCAGGCTCTGGCTCGGGCAGAGAATCTAAACTCTAGTACTCACATCAAGCAAATGAAAACAAAATGCTTTTTAATCCAGATCACAGTATATATATAACTTGATGTGTTGACACGTGTAGGCAGAAGCGCAGTATGGGCCTCACAGTGTCTGAGGCAGAGTTGGCAAGACTGGACCAAGAGAGAGTCAGAGACCGTGTCGCACTTGAGCGAGAGCGCTCATATGCTGAAAACATCATCACCAAGATAGAGGATATCCTGTAAGTAGCAAATACAGTTACATAACACACGGCATGCATACCAACATTTGCTGCTCGTACTCACAAATACTTCCAATATCCCGTGTTTCTAACCATTATCATCCACTGAGACAGTTTGTCTTCTTTGTATTGCTTACAGGTTAACTACTCAGACCACAGAGGAAGAGAAATGGTAAGCAAACTTATACTGTGTAGCATTTTGTTGACTTATATGAAGAGTATTTTTCAAAGCATATGACTTCACAGGCTCTCATGGGCCCTCGAACCATCTGTGTCTTTATTGCATTTACAGTCTGTAATGTGTCCCACAATCATCTAAAATAAGTTATTTATTACTTAATTAGACTTTTTGACTTATTTTAAATAGATTATTTAAAAAGATATTTTGTATAATGTAATAATATGTTAGTGGTTGTCATTTTCTTAACCTTTCAAGTATAGTCTTTGATGTTTCAGCCAATAACACAACATATTGGTGTCATCCAAGCCCCATTTTACATCCCCCACAGTTTACAAATTAAACACTTGCGCAGTCTCTTAAAGAAAACATGTAATTTATGCAGTGTGTTTATATTAAATAATTCAAAAGAGTGACTGATTGAAACAGTCTTGTTTGAAATGCCATATGGTAGCAGCACAGCCCAGATGGTTTGTGTAGAAATTGTATGAGAGGGACTGCTATGACATATGGTGCAAGTCACAATATGGACACTTCAAATTTTATCATTGTCATTTCAGTTAGAATTAAAAATGGATCAATCAAACTCAAGTGTTGTAAATTTTGTTTTCATTTAGCACTACAATGCAGTATGTCATCTATACATACATGAAGCACCTTGGTGTGAGGGTCAAGGAACCTCGCAGTCTGGAGTCCAAGCGGGTCAGGATCAACTTTCTTCCCAAGATCAAGGTACTAAACATAACCTTTTCTGCCCTTGCCCTTCTCTATCTCCCTCTGTCATCTTCCTGACATGTCCCTTGTTTTAATAAAATAAAGAAAAGCATCAAGACAGAAAAAGAAGGGGAAGAGAAGGTGAAGAAACCCAGATTTCCCAGTATCCTCGGACCTCAGCGTCGGCCCAGCCGCGTTGAAGCAGCATCAGGTGAGTTAGGACTTTTGGATAAGCTCAAATATTTACACTACATCTAAAGCTTTTTTGACACCACTTTCCTATTCAGTGAGTAAAGCCTTGGATGGACGCCCCAGGCCTCAGAAACAGTTGTCTCAGCCTACTCTGGGGGCAAGTGATCACATGGAAGCTGGTCGTCTAAGAGGCAGCCAATCGAGCGAGGGCTCTGAACTCACACACTCCATGTCTGTCAACACCTTATCCCCAAACAGCGCCACCTATAGCTCAGACACTAGCCGAGACACTGATATGGGTGAGCTACTGAATGACTGAACTAAACGCCATCATTCGAAGAAGAAGACATGAAGCACTGGTTTCTAACTTGTTACTTGTCTTATCAGGTGGGACTCCGACCTCAGGCCCCTCCAGGCTGAGTGACGGCCTTCAGTCCGACCCTCTTGATGGGTTACCATACCCTTCTTCGCACTTTGACCTTTACAGCCTGGACCAACTGCAAGAGGATGACAGAGAAAGTGACAGGTGCATTAAGAGTCACATTTGCAGTAGACACTGTTGATTCCTCACATAGAGAATATTTATTGTTAACATTGATTTTACTATTTATATAATTTTCGTAGAGCCCACGAGGGAACACCAAAGGCCATAAGAAGGTGAGGACTCCTGAATATTTTTAAACTTAAATCATCTAAAAATGAAGGCGGTGATACAAAATGGTGAGTTTTAGTAGCCAGATAAAAAGGTAACTTTCTGTCTTTCCCTAGGCTTGAGGGACTGGGTGCAGCTGACGTCCAGAGTGAGGACGACCAGGGAACAGACTCTGAGCATGACCCTCCAAACTGGCAGCAGCTGGTAGGGCGAGAGGTCCTAGCAGGTCTCAGGCTTCAGGAAATTAAGAGACAGGAAGTCATCAATGGTGAGAATATGGCTTACTACTTCACATAATATGATAATTCTTTGAAGCCTGATTTATTTCCCCTCAATTTGCTGAAAATACTGTTGAGTGACAAAATATGGTGAGTAGAAAGGAGAAGAGAGAGATATGCAACAGCAAAGCATCTGCTGGGATCCAACCCAAGTTGCTGTCGAATATACATCATGTTGAGCAGTGCAAATGATCTGCCATGTTGAATTAGCATCCTGCATTGTGTCTACAGAGCTGTTTTATACTGAGCGTGCACATGTAAGGATGCTGAGAGTTTTGGACCACGTTTTCTACCAGAAGCTCTCCAAAGAGGCCATCCTGCCTCCTACTGACATCAAGAACATCTTCACCAACCTGGACGAGATACTACAGCTGCATGGTACACACACTAGGACTGTGACTTTTGCCCAAAAATCATATTCAAGTTTGTTTGTTTATTAATATTAATATTTGAATATATTCAAATATTTACTAACAATATTTTGACCATTAAATCTCTTTAGTGAGACCATACGACACGACTGTTTTTAATTAAAAGTCCAGGCCTCTTAAGTGTCACACATTGAGTGTGATAGTCGCTCTTTTCTGTCTTTGGTCACCCACTCCCACCTCACATTGTATTTCTCCTGCAGAAAAAACAATGTATAATATGCTACAGCTCCAAAAATGTCGCAGCAGAGAATGTTGCCCAGATAATTAGCATCAGTTTTTCAATGCTGATTGAAACACCCCCAATCCTGACCGTTCCTGACTGACCATCACCTACAGGAGCCCAGATGGACAAAAATAGCCTTGCTAATGAGCTCAACTTCACCAGGCGTGAAAAAGCCTCGGCATCTGACTTGAAAACAGCGTTTACAAGCAAACACATTTAAAAAAAAAAAAAATGTCCATAACACTAATATTCCTTCGAATATCCTTATTTTTTTTTTCAATATCCATATTTGAATATCTAAGTTCGGAGTCAAAGCCCTGTCACACACACACACACACACACACACACACACATCCTAAAATCCATTCAGAAAATCGTATATCTGCGCAAGACTGCTCTTGATCTATCAAGAAAAAAATTAAAAACTCAAAAGTAAGGTGGTGAGAATCTGACTAAAGTTTAAAGTAAAACTAACTACAACAGCAGTACACACAGCAGCCTCACATTTTCATGTTGTATTATTCATCTTTGTTGTCTTACACACACACACACACACACACACACACACACACACACACACACACACACACACACAAAAACAAACAAACATACACTGACAATCCATTGGGGCCTTTCCTTTGAATTTCAGCTTCGATATTGGAGCAAATGGCAGGCGTTCGGAAGAGAAATGAGTCCTCAGTAATTGATCAGATAGGAGACGACTTGCTCTCCTGGGTGAGTACACTTCTCACGCTGAAATTGTATTTCCTCTTTCAAACATTTCCTTATATTGAATACATTTCAAGATGACTGATATTGGTAGGAAAATAACGTATTATGCACAAAGAAATTGAACTGTTGCCCAAAATTGCTTTATAGCCAGAAAAGAAAGAATCATGATGTTGGCATGAGATTGCTTTCTTCAGCCTCAATTCTGTTCATTTTGATGATGTCCTATGTATGTGAAAATGGTTATGTACAGTTTAAATATGATAGAGAAGCAGTTAACATGAAATCCTGAAATATTACTCCAAAAGACAAAGACAAATTCTTAGACATGGCACAGAAAAACAACTCTGCCAAGAAATGTAACCACAGCGGCAGCGAGCGAGTGAAATGGTAGCCTGTTTCTCAGTAAGTGGTTATGTCAGACAATGCCCTAGATTTGGCTGACATCTCCACATCTTGATATCATGTGTGATGCGTTAGAGTATGAGGTAGCTAGCAGCCTTGTCTAAAATGTCTTCATGTGGGATAAGTAGGGTAAATGGTCCCCTGAGGGTCCAAGCATTGATCTACTCTACATACTATATTCTACGTACATTTAAACTTAAGCTGCCTCTGCTACAAGGTCTTAAGCCCCCTCCCCCTAGCCGTTTCCATGGCATCTACCCTTAACCCAGATCAAATGAGTGACTGAACACTGTCTCTGTCCGTCTCTGCCCTGTCCTGTCCTCTCCTGGGTTGGGTCGTTATAGTTCAGCGGTGGAGAGGAGGAGAAGATCAAAAAGGCGGTGGGGATGTTCTGCAGCAACCAACCTTTTGCTTTGGAGATCATCAAGACCAAGCAGAAGAAAGACTCACGGTTTACTTCCTTCGTCCAGGTACTATTTTACACTACAAATGGCGTAAATCTTTAAAATTTCCAGTTAGCTACTGTAGTGAATGAATGCTCAGAATGTGTCACACAGAGGAGCTAAACGAGTGATATATACATCTGTTTCATTCAAGAAATTCAGTTGAAATGTCACTTCTCTAAGTTAAAACCTAAGCTACATTTAATGTTGCTCAGTCAACACTTATACTTGTTAAAAGATGTATTCTGGCTGTTAGGCGACAGCATAAGTTCAGCCGTCCTGTTTTTTTTTTTTTTTTTGCTTTGCAGGAGGCAGAGAGTAACAGACTGTGTCGCCGACTGCAGCTTAAGGACATCATTCCTGTAGAGATGCAGCGGCTCACTAAGTACCCCCTGCTACTAGACAACATCGCCAACTACACAGGTGATGAAGCCTTGCCTTACCAATCACTTCCTTCACAACAGTTTACAGAGACTTTTTCAGCTGTTTGCATGGTCTCGGATGTATCCATGATTCAAAACAAGATGTTTGAATAAACCAAAAATGTGGCCAGTAGATATAAGGCATATTGAATGAAAATAGAATCGCTGCAACTAACGATTATACTAATTTTTCATTAGTCTTTTGGTTATTTACTTGAATAATGGATTGTTCTGTAAAGAAAATACTGAAAATTTTCATCACACGTTCCCAGAGTTCAATGTCTTCAAATGTCCCACAGAAGAGTGGGAAACCCAGCAAATCTTCACATTTAAGAAGTTAAAAGCAGTGATTTTTTTGGGGGCATTTCTGCTGCTAAGAAAAATACTTTTAGTTATTAGATTAATTTTCAGGTGTTGGACTAATCGCTGCAGCTCTATTATATAGCATCTGCCAGCCACTTTTCTGACTGTGGACCCGCACGAAGCCTTAATGAATGTTGGTTTATTAAGGCTTCGTGCGTGTCCACAGCCAGCCTGCAGGAGGAGCCACGGAACAGATTTGTGCATCTATACAAACCACTAACAGTTCATGCAGGTACAAAAACGGATCCCTCTCCTGCAGTCTTATTCAGACACTTCAAAGTGTGTTCCACTCAGTCACAAATACTTAGTCAATCACTGACTCTTTCAGAGGCAATTGTGATCTACTTATAAAAATGACTGTTAACGATACTTTTTCTCTCCATTATTGCGTACCATTTTAGACTCTCCTGACTTGACTAGGAATTCATTCTTGCTCTAAGATTTTCTGCACTGCTACAACACCCCTGCATCTGACCTCCACAATGGAGTTCAATTATTGTCTCCAGCTCTCTTCTCCTGTGATCCTAAAATCAATTAGATCCTAGAAGGACATTAATTCAATATGGAAACTAATTAACTTGTGTTGCAAGTAACTATGGAGACGGGTAATACAGGAATATTACCTAGTTTGCATTATACATTCTGAGTGTAACATAATACGGTAGAGGAAAACTGAACTCTTTAAGAAAGTGGATGAAAAGTGAACCAAATTAAGTCTTAAGCAAGGTTCTTTATGGCAACATGCCAGCCTTTAGTGAATTACAAAGACAAATGGAGAGATTAGCATTTTAATGGTCCTGGAGCGGCAGTGCACATTTTGGAAAATGTCTCAACCATTATTTGGTCCATCATTTTAGTCTTGGCTCTGGTTTGACTCTCACACGGACAGAATGCAACGATAAAGTATAACCAGCTATTACAGGATCATAATGCGCCCCCCCCGCCCCCCCCTGCTTTATCATCATTTCTGAGAACGATGGTGTGTTAATGAGCAGAGGAAATATCAATTTGCTGGACAGCCCCCTGCAGAACTAAGGAGACCTTGCTTCTTATTTGATGTTATAACATCCTTCAGACAGCGCAGTGGAGAAGGACAAAGTAAAGCAGGCAGCGGACTGCTGTAGAAAGATCCTCAATCACGTCAACCAGGCTGTGAAGGAATCTGAGGACAAGCAGGTAGGACATTTTCTTTTTTTTTTTAAATCCCCTTCGCAATTTATACCTTCCCCTAGACTTTTCTCTTTCTCCCCTTCAGCCTCATCGTAAGTCCTTTCTTTTTTTATAGCTGTAACGCAATTTATTTTTTCACTACCTGCTTTGCTCCCCAGGCAGTGGCTTTCTTTTTAAAGAGCGCTGACTTATCCCCTTTACACTGTCTCCATTTCTCTCCTTCCTTCCTCTAGAGGTTGGAGGACTATCAGAGAAGATTGGACCTCTCCTCTCTAAAGCAGACAGACAACCCCATGATCCTGGAGCTAAAGGTGAGCTATCTACACAACCCTTTTAGCTTCAGTTAACACTCACTTGTTGTACACCCACGTACGCTGTTTGAAATATCTCCTCAGTAGAAAGGCATTGCTGTGTGGAAATGGCTCCACGGACAACTAGCAAGTACTTAAAAGCTTTAAATTTATTTTCCCGTTCTACCTCCTTCAGAATTTGGATTTAACCAAGAGAACCATGGTGCATGAGGGACCACTGTCGTGGAAAGTGAACAAAGACAAGACTATTGGTTAGTAATCAGCACATTATAAGAGATTGATTGACACTTTGATTACTTCCAAAAAACAAAATCCTGTCTGTCTCCTTCCAGAGTTGTACACACTCCTCCTGCAGGACATCCTTGTGCTGCTACAGAAACAAGATGAGCGTCTGATCCTGAAGTGTCACAGTAAAACCCTGGCAGGCACCGCAGATACCAAACATATTTTTAGCCCCATTATCAAACTCAACACTGTGCTAGTGCGCTCTGTGGCTACAGGTCAGTAAACACACAATCTCTCAAAACGGCAGAAGAAAAACTTGATCAAAAGAAACGAACAAAAGATCCTCTCCTTATACAACATCCAGAAATACAACTCAAAATAATATTTGAGGAAGTCTGTGTAGGCGAGTTGTGATTATTCTCACCCTGTGCCTTTTGTCCATACTCTCTCCTGCCAGACAACAAATCCTTCTTCGTCCTATCCATGTCAGAGAACGGAGCCCAGATATATGAGCTCATGGCGCCCACAGTCTCAGATCAGAGAACGTAAGTCCAAATACCTTATTGATTTTTTTATTTCTTATTGTTTTCATTTTTATCACTCAAGTTATTAAATGGGCTAATTTATTTTCCCCGCACAAGATGGCAGCGACTAATCACCCAGAGAGCTGATGCCATGAAAGTCAAACCTCACAGCGTCATACCATTACCTCAGACCGAGTATGTTGTTGTATCATCCTTCTAATTTGATCACATCAGTCGGTTGTCAGGGTTTGAGCTTGTTACTGACATAAGATGTTGCTTGTGTGCCAGTGGGGAGAGAGACGGTGTGGAGATCATTACAGCTGGTGTTTCCAGGCTCAGTCGAGACCCCGACCGCACATCCACCGGCAGCACCCAGTCCACAGGTAGCTGGTGAAGCATGTTTTTCCCTCTGTGTTACTTAAAATATTCTACCCTAGTCAGCTCTTTCTCTAATTATACCCCTCCAGATAAAGAGAGCAGTCCAGTCCCTAGAAGTGTGATGCAGAGCTCTCTACCGGGTAATAATCGCTTTGAGGGAGTAAAAATGCAGGAAGAGGAAGAGGAGGAAGGTTTTGTGGACCCAGAGCTTCCTTACCAAGTGGCTGAAGACGGCAAAGGAGGAGACTCATTTAACATGTTTCCCTCCAGAGCAGACGAAGCACTGAAAACATGTAAGCGCACAGAACAGATGACTCAAAATTAAGTGTTACATATTGAGTGAATTAAACAGTTGCACACAAATATTGTTTGTTTCATAAAAACCCTTATGTTCACTTGTCCCTAAGTGGCAGCATTAAAGCAGGTGTTGGTGACCCAGCTAATGTCTCAGGAGGCTGTAGAGCAAACCAAACGCTCCACGGGGGCACGTCTCCTCAGGACCACCTCTCTACGGACCCCCGTAGACAGCCGCGCACGGGTGATGGTCCACAATGGCTCAGACAAAAACAGCTCCCAGACAGAGGACCCGATTCAGGACCTGGGCTCTGGGGACACAGGCTTCTTTGATTCTCCTGAAGATTATGGTGAGCCTGGACATTTATCAGTATGTCCCTTCCTCATCCTGCAGTTATTTCCACAGAAGTAGTACTAAATTGCTTCTTTTAATTCTCTCAGCAGGGTATTTAGTTCTGGAGGGTTACGGTGGCCCAGGGGAGAGCAGCACAGATGATGACATCTTGGCATCAACCACAGGGAAGCAGCTGAGAACTTCACAAGGCTGTGCTGCCGACTCTGGCATCAACTTGAGGTTTTCTTCAACGTCACAGGCCGGCAGCCTCTCCTCTTTTAGCAGACAGGTCTTGTCTCACCTTAGAAACCTTCAGGCCAACCTCAACTATCTGAAGGTATCTAACAGTCACTGAGCTTACTGGCACACATTCCAATAAAAACAGTATAATATCGTGGAAAAAGAACAATATTTTTTGTCATTCCTTTCAGAAAGTGAAAATTGTATATATTCTAGACTCATTACATGCAAACTAAAATGTTTCAAGCATTTTTGTCAATTTAATTTTGATAAATTATGGCCTACAGCTAAAAGAAAAAGAAAAAAATATGTATCATTAGAATTTTTCAGTACAAGTTTGAGTTTATCACTATGCAGTGTAAACCATGAATCTCTCAGTCTCGTTCAGTACACACAATAATGGGGGTACGTTGGTAGGAAAAGGTGCACAAGCAACAGGGATGACCTCAGCCTTGATAAGATTGTCAAGCAAAGCCGATTGAAGAACTTGGGGGAGCTTCATAAGGAGTGGACTGAGACTGGAGTCTGTGCATCAAGAGCCAACTCGCACAGACGTGTCCAGGAAATGGTCTACTCCTGTGGAATTCCTAGTGTCAAGCCACTCCCTAACCAGAGACAACGTCCGATGCGTTTTACCTGGGCTAAAGAGAAAAAGAACTGGACCATTGCTCAGTGGTCCAAACTCCTGAACCATACCAACCATAAAGAATCTATGGGATATTGTCAAGACGAAGATGAGAGACCAGACCCAGGCCACTATCAAAGCAACCTTGGTTACCAAGACACCTCAGCAGTGCCACAGGCTGGTCGCCTCCATGCCACACTGTATTGATGCAGTAATTTGTGCAAAAGGCCCCCCTGACTGAAAGCGTTGAGTGCATAAATGAACATACTTCTCAGAAATTCAACATATCTGTATTATAAATATTATTTTATTTATCTTCTTATATTCTGAGTTTACAGATTTTTGATTTTCATGAGCTGCAAGCCTTAATCGTCAAAATTAAAACAAAAAAGGCTTGACGTATTTCACTTGATGCGTAATGAATCTAGAATAAATTAATGTTTCACTTTTTTAATCAAATTACAGGGGGAAAAGAACATTTCCACGATATAAACATCTTTTTGCGATGCACCTGTATGACGTTTAAACATTGTGGTCCTTTTTTATTGCCTGATCTGACCGTTAATTGTTTCTCTTGCAGGAGGTTGAGGCCAAGTACAATAATCTATTACGCCAAAGGCCAGAGAGGTCAGCATCAGACGCGGATGGAAACAAAGGTATCTCAATTCATACCAAGTGTCAACATAGGCATTTCTAGATCTTAACATATGTATCACTTTCTGTATCCGTCCTTTTTCTGATCCTCAACCTCAATTTTATTCCCCAGGAAAGAGATAATGGACGTCCGTACCACAGCTTTTGGCTCTGGTCCCAAAGAGGAAGAACCGACTTGTAGTCTGTTCCTACTTCTTGTGTCCTGGACTTTCTGGACATCCTATAAGCTTGTCCTCTCACTGCTGAGCCCCTGTTTTTCCATTACCGTCGCCCACGGTTGCCACAGAGAATGAGAGACTGAGTGTGAGCAGCAACGTTTGAAGGGTGGGGTCATCTCTGCGATGCTGCGCCCCCCTCCATCAGCACAAGGCAATCAGGGAAGTGGGATTGCCCCCAAAACCCTCACCCCTCTACCATCAAACGCCCATTTTCCCCAGACCTCCCTGCAAGAAAGAGAACTCATACCAAAATGTACAAAGATGTGTGTTTAGAATATATATATATGAAACACAAAACAAGAAAAGGAAAATTTTAAGATAATGTATTAAGATTTTTTTTATCCCAAGATGTATTTATTTTCTTTCTTTTCATTTTTTTTTTTTTTAAGTGTTTCCCCATTGCTTGCATGCTTTTGGCCATGGTGTTACCTTTTTGGCTGCTTTTCCTGCTTCAGCCATGCAGGGTTAGTGTGAGTGTTGGGTGCACGCTAGTGTACAAGCACACTAGCCAAGCATACCCTGATGAAATGGCAGGAATATATTCAGACTGATGGAGGCCAGAGTTGCACTGGTGATGGATAGATCCCATTGTGTTAAAAACTCTTGAATCGTGTTAAAGTCTAGAATTTGAGATAAATTCTAGGTGTGGTATTAACTAGAATGAAGAGTCTGAAGGCTCTGATCTGGTCCTGTTGCATTTTCATGCTGCCTCATTCCTCCTCCTCCTCCTCCCCACTGTAAGGGTATTTTGCCTCTCGTCTGCCCCTCTTCTCCTTTGCGTGTGACTCTCCCCCTTCTTTTCCCTGTAAACACTTATGGGTGTCATCCTTCTCCTTTTCCTCACAGCCCAGTGGCTTTCATGCTTATTTATCCCCTCCCACACTCTATATGTCATGCTTCCTCATCTGCATTTGGGTATCTTGCCCCGTTCCCCCTCTTCTATAAGGAGCGCTCATGCTCTTTCTGTATCAAGCTCCTGACAGAAATGCTGCTTCTTTCTGCTACTGTTGGTGATGCTGATCTGACTGCCTGATACTCTAATAATGTCATGAAGTTCAACATATGTACAATGATCAAGTTGGAAGGTTATGCATAACTTTAATAAATAAATGGTGCCATGACACATTCAAAATGGAAAACCTTGCCTGTTTTTTTTTGTCTTTAAGCTTTTATGTGTACACAATTCAGTATGTGAATGTCATGAAAAGATGTAAAATTACCACATTTTCACCTGTACAGCACTTACTGAATGACAGTTTCAGTAATGGAGAAATGATTGAAACGCATTAATTACATTAAAAACATGCTGGCAAAGATAAAGTACACCTGCATTAGTCATGATTGATCAGCAAGAGTCTAACGAAAGTATCCTAACCTTGACCTTTTTACTCCCAGCTGTTAAAACTCCATTTTATCAAAGTGGCAAAGGAACATCCAGTTATGCTATTATACGCTTTAAATTAACAAGTTGCCTGCCTGTAGAGTACTCACCCCATTTATTTTCTCCTGGTTGGATGTGCTGGCCTTACTGAAACAGATAGTAGCCTATACATTTTCCACGTCAGTATTCCATCATGTGCTTTTTATATTCCCTGCTTTTAAGATGTCACATCCACACATCCCTAGCATTCGCTCCTTTAAACACTTCTACGATAATTACTTTTTGGTGTCATAGACCGCAACTCCTTAATTTAGCTAAAAATAATTGCATAATTACCTATCTTTACTAAATGTTTTCAATTAAAACCTGCTTTAAATTAATTTGGGCACTTGGGAGAAGCAGGAAGAAAGCTAAGAACACAACTAACACCTTTCGGCAACCATGTTAGTCCAAGGCCCATATTCATGATCATTTTACACTTTTACCAATCAGTTTTTGGTCCCCACAAATGTTAGCTATGACGGAAACATATGTCTCTTTAACAGTTAGCTGCTAACTTCTCCACTAAGTAACTTTACTAGCTAGCTTAGTTGCTAACTTTGTCTGCAGTTCAGTGTTTGACAAAGTGGGCAGTGGGGTCGGCAGAGCTTTTCCGCTGAAAAATAGCTGCCAAAACAATGCTTTGGTCAAAACTGCAACTAATTACTAAACATGGTACAAGTTCCCTTTCAGTATTGTGGTTTCAGAACTTCCCGTCCAGTCTTCTGGTGCATAGCCTACATTGCTACAGATAAGGTGGATTGTTGTTTTTCAAAGACAACTTGACTTCACTAAGAGTAAAATCATAAATTTGAATTGTCTGAAAATGCAATTTTAGCATATAGCATAAGGAGTGTCGGTAAGGATGCATGATATATATCAGTAGGTTACTCATAAATAACCAATAATGGAAAATCTATATTAGGCCTATGTATTATTAAATCATAAATTATCGGGCGATAATTGCCTTGTGACTTTCAGTGACCTAACAAGCGCAGTATCTCCACACTCAGATACAGTAGGTGGCTAACCTGGGTATATCCATTCTGCATGGCGCGTAATTTCATTTCGCCCTGCTCGGCAGCCTGGATTCCTTGGATCCGATTTTCGCCCCAGCGAGGGAACCAATCACAGAACGGGGAGGGATGGCAAGACTATGATGACGTCTATGCGACACACCGAATCTCTTCTTCCTCGTCGAATTTCTGTCACTCTACATACGTCATCTGGTACAATTGATACAATTTACTATGAGCTACGTACTGATGCATTTGATAGACATTCGTAGCACCCAATAAACGGCTCTGGGTAATCCTAAACCACGCCTCAAATACAAGAAAATGAATGGGTGGTTCCAGGACCAAAGAAGACTCAAGAAGATTTGGTCTGGGCTAGTAGGTGGCGGTGTGCACCTGTAGCCTAAAGTTGGTTTGCAATCCGACAATAATCATAAGTATACATTGACGTGGGATTTGACAAATTACGCCACAACCTTTAATTTGAATTCCTAAGCAAAAAGTATATTTGTGAAGTTTGGAAGAGTCAGAGTTGTTCTTTGTTTTGGTTGTTTTACAATGGTGATGTCAGATTTGGTTAGGTCAGAGCTATGGAATATTTAACCATCCTTCTTGGCACAGTAAATCTTGGACTTTCTTACCCTGAGGTTTGCATAAACCACAGGTTATGAACTTATTTTTAAAATACAGAAACATGTATCCCTAGAGTGTGGTATTTGTTGACTGTATGCTGTGTAAGTCAATGAGTGACGATATTCAATTATGTGCAAGAGCAGAATACAGTAGTATGAGTAACGTGTTGCATTGTAATTGGCAAAGATTCAGTGAATTAATGGATACAGGGCTTAAACTTTGGGCATTTGAAAGATGATCTTGTGTATGTGAGTAACTAAAACTGAACGACACACAGGATGTTTTCACCTGAAGCCATTTCAAAATTGAATAACGGGGTTGGAAAATTTGGACATGGGCATTTTGAAGCGTTTCAATTTGATCGTCTTGGTTTGATGTCATGAGTTTCTTTTTGACCTTAACAGAATGAAAGGCTTTCTGCGGACATTTGGCAGCTCTAAATGTCAGGATTTTAAAAGGAAGAGAGGTCTGATCAAGGACACCACAGGAGCTGATGCACATTACCAGCAGGTGGCAAACTTCCACCATTAAACCTCCAAGTCAAGAAGACCCACCCTGAAACCTGCAGTGACATCAGTGTTTTAAATAAACCAGGGTACCTATTGAGTTTCCATATACATTTGACTCTTTAGTGTCTAACCAATAAATGGACTAAGGAATGTATCCACTTTGTCTCAGTTATGCGATAAAGGTCCAGAGGATTCCACAGAGGACCGATCAGCGTTTATTGCTTACTAATACCTATAGTAGTGGAGTCACATCGAGGTTATGACTGACAGTGATTTTGCTCGGTGTGTCTGAGTGGAAAGCAGGACGCCTCACAGTCTGAGTGACATGTTCCCTCTTTTTCTCTCCCTGTCACCCCGACTGTAGGCATGCTGCAGTGAAACAGAGGGATAAGGAGAGAGAGAGAGAGAGAGAGAGAGAGAGAGAGAGGGAATATGCTTTGAGGAGACAATGAGAAGCCAGACAAGGTATGAATTGGAAATATGTGGGGTGAAGGGGAAGAAGAAAAGACAATAAATTAAAGTAAAAGAAAAGAAGAGGGACAGAGTCTGATAAAGACACAGGAAGGATGATGAGAGGACAGAGGGATAGTAATTGATTGTCTCGTTTCTCCACATGCACCTGTCACCGAGCTAATTGAAGTGGCAGAGAGGAGAGAGGTGTCAGTCACATCAAAGCCTTTCAGGAGGGCAGTTCGTGTCAAGCTCCGATGAGACGAGCCTTTCTCGTCCTCCTCCTCCTCCTCCTCCTCCTCCTCCTCCGCCCTCTCTTCTATGTAATAGTGCAGTGAGCCAGGCAGGGAAATAAAGCTTTATCCTTTAACCAAAAGGCAAAAAGACCTGCATTGTTTTCTCATTTTCACCCAAAATGTTGTGTCATCCTTGTAATATAGTATAAAAACAGGACAGAAAACATTCACCCACATGTTTTCAGATACTAAATTGCATAAATTTTGGAGGCATGTTCGAGGCTGAAAGTCAAGTTAAGGATTTGATGTGTTTACCTGATGCTGCGTACCACAAAGAACTGTTGCGGGTGATTATGGTGGCGTGCATCATTATGGTTGTTGCCATGGGGCTTAATTCCAAGATAAGGATGCTTGACTAAATAACTCACCTGTGACAGGAAACAAATAAGGAGCATTTTCTGGAGAATGTGGGCTTTTCCAAACAGCTTTGCAATCATGAAACTCTGAACAAAATTCACATGTGTGCATGTTTCAAAAGAGTTTCTCATCAATATGCTAATGCTTTTTACAAGTGCATTTATTACCATTCTGACGGTTCAGGTCTTATATATTTACATTTGCAGCCACTGCACCGCATAGAATTGGATCTATTGTTGCTGCATGACTGCTTGCTACAGCTGATGTTGTCACAGAGAGCTATTCAGTGTCACTACCTACGTTAAAAACTTGAGGCTGTCGGCCAGCAAATCATGCACAGAATGGGCTTCATTCTCTATTCTACTCATTTTACGAGTTTGATTGAATGCGCTGTTCGTCAATATTCATCTGTGTGTTTGCAGCGGGATGCACAAGCGCAGCATACTGAGCTGTTGTTCTGACCAATACATTCCACATTCACTCACCAGTCAGCCCGGTGTCACGCCAAAGCATGAAATAGATACATTGGTCCACCTCGCAAAGAAAGTGTGTATTGAGGTAAAGCTTGAGATCAGTCATAATACTCAGTTATATCCTGCATTATTTCTGTGAGTCCTAATAGGGTTTCCAATGTAATGAATCACTGTCTAGTTCAGCTCATCCAATACATAGATATAACATTATGTTTCAAACTCTGGAGTAGAAAATAAAGTGGACAGCTCCTTAAAAGTTAGAGTTGGATTTAAATAAATACTCTATTCAGATGTTGATTTATGGTTGCAGCTATTTTCGAGTGACGAAAAATTTATTTTCCTTTCTCTCCCTGCTTTTTAATAATTTATTTTTGTAAATATTGACATTTAATCACTTGCTAATCAGGTTCGACTGTCAAATCCAGGACATTTGATGGTTGTATGTAACACAGTGCCTCAATTTCCCAAACTGGAACCCCTGATCTCATGGGATTGATTTTTCATGCTGCTGCTTCTCCCCTTCCATCGAGCAGAAGCCAATATGTGATGGATTGGACTGAAGATCAATGTGTTCTCCACAGTCTGATTAATCTATGGCCTCTCTGGAGTAATCACTGTCCCAAGCACAACAATGAGCCAGGCGAGATGTGGAGAGGATGTGTTAAGCCGGCACTGAGAGATGAATGAACTGACTCCTTCAAATGAGAGGAATATGCTAAAATATGTGCTGCTGAAAGAGCACAGTGTCATGTAGCCAAACAACAACAACAACAAAAAAAAAGGAAACCAGAGCCTATTCAGTGTCTGATGCTATGGGATACTTGATAATCAACCTAATAAATAGGCACCTGTGACGTGGCCTGGCGTTAGACCCTGTCTAATTACCACACCGTGCTTTGATGGAGTATCTGGGAGAAAAAGCTTTGGGCAGGCCAGCTGGCATTGGGCTCCCCAGTTCAGTCTGCTGTGAAAGAGAAACCAAAGAGAGGCGTTGAGCTGTTGAGCTGTGCGCTGTGACCTGTGACCTGGGACCGAGCTCAGCTCCGAGCTGCAGCAGAAATCGATGGCACTTTTTGGCAGGCGTGCTTTTGCAGATTTTGGTGACCAAGTGAGAGTGAGAGTCTGGTTTTTGCATACAGCGACAGGGAACCGAGGGGGAAAAAAGAAATCAGAAATGAAAACAAAGCGATATGTTTAAAGTGTGGCTTGATAGACATATGGCTGGAGTCAGCTGCCTTTTGTTGTCCTCTGGGCATGTGATGGGTCCTCAGTTACATTATGTGACAGCGATAGATGGTGACTGTCTCCCTCCTCCCGATGCTGGATTTGGTCGAGAGGAGAAATTGATTCGTTATTTATCATCCTTAATATGTGACTGCCACGTTAAAAAAGAAAACAACACAGCAGAATACATCTTTCTTTTAACCGTTAAAGTTATTTGCTTTCCTGCTGGGATGTTGATAAGATCAATGCCACTCATGTTTGTTTGCTAAATATGCAGCCAGAGTGAGTAGATGTAGACATGTCGGCCGTCGTAATGTTGACATATATTTTACCTTTAACAAATATTGCCCCCCCAGCCCTAGTCCAAAGGTAACCTCTAAAGCTCACTATTTAACACATTAAATATTGATAAATGTGTTTCCCAGTCTTTGTGCTAAGCTAACCAGCTGCTGGCTCGAGTTAAATATTTACCGTACACACACGAGAGCGGTGGCTCTTCTCACCTGACTCTCAGAAAGAAAATTAATTAAAAAAAAATAAATTCAAACCACTCCTTTAAAAATAAAAATATCACATGAATGGATCCGCTTTAGGGACAGGAGATATAGAAGAGCAACGTACTATGAGGAGCTACATTTGGTTCATTTACTTGCCTTCTACAACTACCAAAAATGGAGGCAAACACTTATCCCTATCCAGTTTTAAGCAGCTGCTGGTGCATACTTGCTAACATTGGGTTTAAAAGCATACCTAATAAAGGACCCACGACTGAAAGATTATATAATTGTTGCATATATCTAACATTGCGTGGCATCCTCCCTTTCTTTAATTCCTCCTAGTACAACCATAGCCCTGAGTCACAGTGTGTGAGTCATCTAGGAATCACGAGTCTTTCTTTTTTTTGTTGTTGCATGTAGCGTCCATAGCTTTCTCAAATATGTGATCATTCTTGGTGCGTTTGTTCAGCAACAAGCTCTCACAGTATTCTTTAAAGCCCACAATAATAATTACAACATGCTGTCCTCTTATGAGTCACTGATGCCTCCCCACCGGCTCGGTTTATGTTTTAAGCATGACCATGAATTTTACATGAGCTTTGATGCTGAACAGGTTTGTTTTACATTGACAGTATTTGTAAACAGTGAATTTAAAGGGAGGAGAGAAGCTTCGTTCTCGACACGTAGGGGAGCTCATTTCTAAGGCGTCCCTGGAGCTTCATCTAACCCTCTTCTTTCTTATTTTCTATTATACCGATTGCAATTCAGCTTTCAAAAATAAATAAGGTGTTATGAAAGGCATTCAGAAGTTACACAAGATTCTTTTTTCTACATCAAGACTAGATTTGAGTTGTTGCGTGTGTGTGTGTGTGTGTGTGTGTTTAGTATCCAGCAAGGTGTTTGGAGTGAGGTATTGTGTCACCTCGCTCAGCCTTCACAGCCCCCTCGCTGCAACTCAATATTAGAAAAGGAACAGTAATGTGCGTCCATCTGAAAGTCCTGAATGGATGCTGAGAGTCCAAGCTGAGGTCAGGAGATTTAATCTACCTGACATGCTCCTGCAGAGTGCTGATCAATATTGCTCCAATGCTAATGTCAACATCAGGAAGAAAAGAATCCACTTGAAGAAGAAAAAAAAAAGCCTCAAGTGAGAAAAGACAGAAAGGGAATAACAACAAAACCTGACTGGAATTGAAAATGACTCTTTTGTTTGGTCGTTCGTTGCTAGTCTCTCCGCAGGTCGGTGGCCCTAAACTTGTGGTTTGGAATGTATCCTGCCGTCTTTTTTTAACTCATCTGACAGCATCCTGCTGTTTTGTTTTGTTTTTTTAAAGGGGCACGGATTCAGGGAATGCTATTAATCCTTGGCAAGGCCTGAAGGTGAGTTGTCTCTCAAGACCTACTGGAGCAGAAGTTCACGCAGGGGTTCAACAGAGAATGACTCCAGTCAAGGGCCCTGCTAATCCTGCTCAACTGGTTCACAAGGGCACTTTTTGGCAGTAGGGGGGAAGTAAGGGAAGGGCACCTATTAAGTGGCGGCCCACAGAGAGATTTATACACTCCTGTATTAACATCTTCACCTTGAAAATTGGATAAAAGGGGTTTCTGCCTCTCAAAACAGCTTTTATAGCATGTGGGCTTTTGTCAAGTGTTAAGGTATTTTGACCCATCGAAATAATACCCTTCTAGAGAGACAGCTTATTTAAGTAATAGCTGATCTGGAATGGTCTTTAATTTCCCCTCTTTTTATAGAGGTCATGCACCGACAGTTCCGGTGTGCCAGTGGCTATGATGTAGTTGCCTGATTACAAAAATACACTCTGCCAATGTATAGTCTATTCTAGGAGGGGAGGGATGAGCTATGCTATTTAACCCCTAATAAAGTCAGGACGTGTGATTGACACCTGGACCAGATTGCTACTGAGAGGAGGGAAATGAAGATAAGAGAGGATGTTGTGCCCGTATGTGTGTGTCAGCCTTCAGGTGAATCTCCTCAAATTCAAACTGACTTTCTTTATTTGGGGTCAAAGATGCGCATTCTTGAGTCATACTCTGACAGACGATTTATTCCTGAAAGGGCGGATAAGGTAATGCATTTTGTGTCTTGGTGATTGAAGGTGGAATGTACATGATATAGCTGCATTAAATTTTCTAGAGATCAGTATTTGATCTTGCTTATTCACAACAAATGTTCTGAGAGTTTTCGTGTTTATGTAGCAATTCAAATATAGCCTTCTACTACTTGCCAGCGAGATGCCTTTGCAAGCAGTGATTTGAATCCTTCCTCAAACTATTACTGTCACTCCCACCTGTCCTCATTGCTCATTTCTTCTGCCTCGGAATGAGTTAGAGAAACACTTAACTGTCTATTCTCTTTAGCTGAGTGCAATATAGCTCTTCTGTGTGCCTGGGTAATGGTTTGCTACGAGTAACAAATTTGTCCAAACAAAGCACGGAACCATGGGTTTCCCCATCATGCACTCATCATGCTCAATGGCAGCTTTTCTACAAAGAGGCATTTCAATAGTAGCACATGCAATTCGCATCCGGGCGGCATCTTATTGTATGATTGCTTTCAAAACTGTCACGTGCAGTTATTGTCCAGATAGGTTTTCGCTGTGACAACCAACATGGAAAAAGAGTTATTGCTGCTGCAGATTCATGTCACTGTACTCTTCGCTGCTTTATTCCTTATTACCCACTTTCTCTCTCTCTCTCTCTCTCTCTCTCTCTCTCTCTCTCTCTCTCTCTCTCTCTCTCTCTCTCTCTCTCTCTCTCTCTCTCTTTCTTGCTCTCTCTCTCTCTCTCTCTCTCTCTCTCTCTCTCTCTCTCTCTCTCTCTCTTCTCTCATCCATCATGTTATGTCTTCCCATCTCTCTCTGGCCACTGGAAGAAAGCCAGAGCCATTAGCCCTGCTGTCGGTCTGAGGGAGGATGGGGATCTGTTCTGTTAGCTCATGCAAAATGGACAGCACCACTTGGTCACACAATGCACAATACTGGAGAACCTTTGAGGATGGAAGGTGATGTGGTAAAAGTATGTTTGCATGCGCCCACAGGCACCATGCCACACAACCTGACACAACAACACAGCAGTGCTGCACCAGTATTAGTCTGATTCACAGCTAATGAATATTTACCAGCCAACCTCGCACTGTCTCAAACTGCAATGGCACACAGGGGAAACAGTGGTGTTGAACCACTCGAGGCTGAAAGTTGTAAATCAATCTCGAACATAAGCTGCTGTCAAGGTGAACGGTTCCTTCTCCATGCACATGTTGTCATGCATCAATGTGTATTTAGAGCTTTACATATATGTACATACGTGTGATATCTGATAACTTGTCTTTTATCCCCCTGATAAGATCTAGTGTGATTGACAGCTGATTGACAGCTGATCTGACATCTGCGCTCTACATTGCTGCTTGGCTTCATTCTACATTATCATTTAATAATACACCAAGATTATAATAATGTAAATATGACAAACATGCTTCACTAATGTGTTGTTTCACATACCGACCCCCTCAACTCTCATGCGGCTGCAATATAATCCCCTAGAAGAGGATTTTCAATGTGAGTCATGAACCTAGTTACGAATATTGCACTTCAGAATTGACATCCATTCGCACCAAAAAGGCCAGCCACTTTATAAAACATCCGTGAAACAACTTGTTTGCAGAAATTGCATTTTAGACTTTTAAGGCGCATTAAATCCTGGTTTCAAATCTGAAGTTGGGTTGTATGACATATTTATCCATAATCAGGGTGTTACCTAAAAACGAAGCTAAGCAATGCATTGCTGTAGACGGACTGCTGCAAAACGGATTTTAGTCACCTTAAAAAATCAATATCCGTTTAAGTGTACGCTACATTTATCACCCCTTTACCTGACATGCAGCCCTGAAAAGGAAATGAAGCCATTGTTTACATTTATACTCTCTTCAAAGCCACCAGACTTCTTTGATAAAAACACCAGTAGAACACAGAAGATGCTGGTCTACCGCTGCCTCGATTGGTAAGTTTATTTATGTTAGTGTGTGTAGTGAAACTCCAGTACCAGGCGGGGATGCAGCTGGTCAGGATACTCTTGATGGTGCACCTGTAGAAGTTGCAGAGTATCCTGGAGTCCATGTTGAACCTCTTCAGCCTGCAGAGGAAGAAGAGCTGCCGCTGTCTCTCTGTCTTTGTGATGGTGTCAGCGTCGCAAAGGGGCTGACTATCTCCACTCTAGTCCTGTTGATGGAGATGGGCGTGTCCCTTTCTCTGTCGCTTCCTTTAGTCAGCAATCAGCTGCTGACATTAAGATGGAGGTTGTTGTCTTGGCATCAAGATGTCAGGGCTCCGACCTCCTCTATGGAGGCCGTCTCATTGCCATCTGTGATCAGGGTGATGACAGCCGTATCGTCAGCAAACCTAATGATGGTGTTGAGGCTGTGGGTGACCATGCAGCTGTGCATGAACAGGTAGTACAGTAGAGGGCAGAGCATGCAGCCTTGGGAGGTTCCAATGCTGAGATTCAGGGTGGAGGAGATGGTGATGTCTGCCTGCTTCTAACACCACTAAAAAATGACCCCTTTTAAATTTGGAAAACAAAAACATTGCTAACTATTATTGATTACGAGTTTTGCAAATCAAAAATTCAACTGACTTGTGTGGTTTGATCACATTTGAAATGACCATGGCCTGGTGCTATGAGCAAACAACCCCACAACTGTCATCACATTTGATTAAAATATTTCAAAACCATAATTGGTGCTCGGAATTGTGTGTCACTCTTTCCCACGGCCACTTCAGACAAGCGTGAGGAGAAGAAGAAATGAGAAATACAGATAATCTTTCATGTGACATAACTGAAACTGTTATTGTGTGTTAATGTATGACCCTGTCACTCATAGTTGAAAGCTAATTGGAGGGGAAAAAAAGAAGCTTTTCAGGGCCTATTACTCACACGATCAGACTGACAGACTAATTAGAGACTAAAATTTACTCACGATGATGAGTGATCTTTGATTCTTGTTTTAAAAGTTCAGTGTGCCGTTCATACCAGTCTGCCTGGAGAAGAGGAACCTCTCGCGTTGATTAGTGAGTAAAGGAGTCGATGCCAACAACAGCTGTCAATGGAATAATGTTTTGATTACTCATGAGGGAAAATGCTGACTATCCGTGTTCTGATTTGTTAGTGAATTTGATTCCCTGCTAGTACACCTAGCCAGTTTCCTTCAATCGATAAGCCAGGGATGTACCCACTCTCTGACTTCAGCATGAATGTGTCGTCCATTGTGCGATGCACCACGCACTTGTTCACATCATAGTGAGGTGACTGTACCCTTGTCCTGCCATTTCAGCATCAGCAGCATTATTCACATCCATCCCACCCACACATTGCAGCAGCTCATTGGGGATTTAAGACTTTGTCAATAATGCCTATTGCAGTGTCAGTGTGCTGCCTAATTACTCAATGGCTCTCTTTCCCAAACATGGTGCGTTTCAAGGTAGACACGGTCATATAAACAAAGGCATACAGAGTCCACTCTCACTGCTGGCAGACAGCTGAGAGATAGTGGCAGACTCTCCGATGACATGGGTTGTATGCAACATATTTATGAACACGTCGATTTTTATACGGCTGATTTGCCATCTTGCTTCAGTGACTTGTTCCACATTCAGCTGCAACCCAATACTAGATGGCACTCAGTAAAGCCTATACTGTGCTGGACTGTGCTTCAGTAAATGCTATGCAGCTGTCAATGTGCCAGTTCCACAAGTCAGATTTTCAGCCTCAGTTAAAAGGTTTTTTCCCCATGCCCCATTATCAATCTATTTCACATAGACAGGGGATGCACACTTCTATGACTGTGCCTGGTTTGGGACATCAGATACGCTTGTTCATTTTTCAGGAACTTAAGCTGCAACACTGCACAGAAAATCAGTCCTGTTCAGTGGCTGTTTGGACAGCCCCTTTACCACTGCACTGAGGTTTGGGGAAAATAGAGTTATGTCTCACTGTTGAAGTGTGTCAATAATGTGGGAATGGTTTCTTATCATATCTGCTGATGATGGTATGAATAAGTTCATAGGGTGAATACATTCTAGTGAGAAACCAGGCCCACTGCCACATACAGAGAGTTTTAATTTTTTTATTTTTTTATTATGTGCACAACAATTACCAGAAGCAATCACTGACAATGAAAATCTTGGAACTTTGGACCTCTGCAACAACGCTCATTACATATGTATTTAAATAGAAAAACACCATAGATATAATATAGGCTAAAATGTAAACATAATAGAATTAAAATGAAATAATAAAATAAATACATTTGTGTATTTGTATTGAATTAACTGAATATAAAAAGGTAAGTAGTAAATGCATAATGATAAGTAATAAATAAAAAAAGAAATACATGCACAGAGGTGTAAACAGTTTGTTTTACCAGTTAGTAAGTTCATATGGCAAAGTGACAATGTAATTGAAAAGTGATGAGATCAGGAGTTGAGCTCGGCGGATGCTGCAGGACCGTCTTCCGGATGGCAGTAGTTGATTTGGGTCTTTGTTTATCCTGTTGGCCTTATTTCTACACCGCAGGATATAGAAGCCTTTGATCGATGGCAGCTCCATCATAAAAATGTTCTGTTCTGCGGTTTTTACCATCCTCTGTAAAGCCTTATGGTGAAGGCAGTGAAACTTCCACACCAGGCGGTGATTCAGCTGGTCAGGATACTCTCGATGGAGCACCTGTAGAAGTTGCATGGTATCCTGGAGTCCATGTTGCACCTCCCCAACCTGCCCTTAACCTGCCTCAACCTGTCTCGCTGTCTTTGTGATGGTGTCAGTGTGCCCAGGTGCTGACTCTCTCCACTTTAGTCCTGTTGATGGATGTTGATGGCGTGTGTTGCTTTATCTGTCGCTTCCTTTAGTCAGCAATCAGCTGCTGACATTAAGATGGAGGTTGTTGTCTTGGCATCAAGATGTCAGGGCTCTGACCTCCTTTATGGAGGCCGTCTCATTGCCATCTGTGATCAGGGTGATGACAGCCGTGTCGTCGGTGAACTTAATAATGGTGGCTGTCAGCAAACTTAATAATGGTGTTGAAGCTGTGGGTGACCATGCAACTGTGCATGAACAGGTAGTTCAGGGGAGGGCAGAGCACGCCGCCCTGGGGGATTCCAATGCTGAGATTCAGGGTGGAGGAGATGCTGGAGCTTATTGTCTTAGCCTAGTGTCTGACCATCAGGAAGTTCAGGATCAAATCAGAGAGGGTGGTTTTGAATCCTAGGTCTGTGAGCTCAATTGTGTTGAATGCTTAACTATAGTCTATGAACAGAATTCTCACATATGATCTTCTGGTCCAGGAGGGAGAGGATAGTGTGAAGGGCTAGGGTCATCTGTTGATATATTTGGCCTGAATGCAAATTGGAGAGCAGTATTTATTTAGTGATTTAGTGTTTTGGGGGGCTGGTCTTCTTGAAACATGCGTGGACTTTAAGACAGGAGCAGTGAGAAGTTGAAAATGTAGCTATGGTTCCAAAGCCTGAACATTTTGTTTGGTATTTATACTTTTGGCTCACTTATTCAATTTGAATGTTTACGGTATCAACAATTAAACATTCAAACATCTTCTGACTTCAGTGTTAAATCTAATTCTGTAGAAGTTTCAATTTGATAGGTCCTTCATCAGCCCCGAATTTGAACCACTGTTATTAACATAAATCAGATTTACAAAGCATTTCTTTCAAACATAGTTTTTAATAATTAATAGAAAGCATGAAAGACAAGAAACTACTGAAACCCTAAAAGGTCATACATTCCTTACATTTTATTACCTCTGTTTTCTCGTAATAACGAGATAATTAATTTGAGAGATATTGAATGAAACGTGATAGGCCTGAGACTTCCATCAAACCTGACATGTCATGCCCTCATATCTTGAAGAACACTATACTGACAGATGAGTTCAGTTGGTTATTTACTGTTATGAAATTAAACTGTAATCTGTAGATTTATGTGAACATTGTAAAACTCCTCCCTGTACTGGTATTTATGGTGTTGTTATATAACATTGTTGACAATAAAGTTTGTTTAAATCTGTAGTTAATGAGGACATCAGGCTCATTCGTGCCTCTGATAAAGCTGAAGCCTTACTAACCGTCTTCTTAGATGACGCACACTAACTTTATGCCTGTAATAAAAACGCATGAAGATATTTCAGCCTGTCAGGCCTTGATTGAAGAGATATGTGATGTGATGATATTCTCCTGCTCCTCTGACATTGCTACACTGATTCTCCAGTTCTGATTCTCAAATTAATTATCTCGTTATCACGAGAAAACGGAGGGAAATGATCTCGTTATCAATAGAAAACGGAGGTATTATCTCGTTATCATGAGAAAACGGAGGAAAATTATCTTGTTATCACGAGAAAACGGAGGTATTATCTCGTTACCATGAGAAAACGGAGGACAATTATCTTGTTATCACGAGAAAACGGAGGTATTATCTCGTTATCATGAGAAAACGGAAGAAAATGATCTTGTTATCACGAGAAAACGGAGGTATTATCTCGTTATCATGAGAAAACGGAAGAAAATGATCTTGTTATCACGAGAAAACAAAGGTATTATCTCGTTACCATGAGAAAACGGAGGAAAATGATCTTGTTTTCGCAAGAAAACGGAGGAAATAAAATGTATGTTATGTATGGCCGTTTGGGGCTTACATAAGAAACAATATAAAAACAATATAAAAGTAAAAGGCAATAATAATGTATTCCTGTTTGCCTTTTGTTTCCAGTGTAGCCTGAGAAAATTCATCACAAAAGATGGCAGGCTGCCTCTCGTGAGGTTGAAAGTTCTCAGATGTAACAGGACCAGCCTAAGCCATTAGAAGTAATCAATTAAATAATAAAATCCATTCCGACAGCATGGAAATTATCTGGTTGCAGTTTTCTCAGGAGGAGGGTAGACTGGTGTGTGTTAAAAACCATCCAGTGATCAGTAATGCCTTAACGACAGAATATAGAATCCAATATCAGTAAAACTGTCATTTGATTTAATATATATATATTTATAACATTTTAAATATGACTAGGCTATTTTATTATGTTTATAAAATGCCCAAAATCATTGTGTTTAATTATTTATTTTTATTAACCTATAATTAAGATTTTTGTCTACTAATTATTTTTTTCATTGCATGAGAAATCTCATGTCACCATTTGTTCTTTAAAACATTCTATAACCCAGTACTTTACTTCTATTAGAGACCGTATGCAAATTTTCGAGGGTGTGGAGTGAGGGGATGGGTTATGTTTACGAGCCATGACAACTGGTATTGTTACCAGCTTGTGAGTCTGCGTGTGAGTCATCATGGAAAAATGTGGTCCTGGAGACACAACTTCTGTAGCAGGAACTAACACAGTTTTGAGTATTTTGCCAGGTGTTCATATGTCTGCTAGTTGAGATCAAAATGAAGGCCAAGTTCCAAAATGGGGTTTGATCAGAGCAAAAGGGCCAGAAGTAGGGAAGGGGGGCCCTCCACTTTAGGGCCTTGGCCTGATAATAACCCTGCAAGATGCAGTCATGAAACTTTACAGGTTTGTAGTTGATATCAAATGAAGGCCGAGTTTAAAGATGAATGTGGTCTGTGCAAAAGCAGCGGAAGGAGGGGGACAGGAAGTAGTGAAGAGGCCATTGCATCTTGTAGGATTTATTATTTGTTTGTCAGTGACATAAAAATCTTGGCTTGTGTGTGCAGCATAGGTCATAAAAGTCTGTCTGACCACATCCAGAGGACAACAGTTGGTCGCTGTGTGAAAAGTGTTGTTCCATAAACATATTATAAATGAATATGTTGTTTAAAAGTAATTTTGAACAGGCCCTTTAGAAAAATGTCTTGAGAACTTAAAGAGGAAGTCTGCCTATTTATGCTACATCAACATCAAAAAAAGTAGTTGTGTGAAGCATTTTGCGGCTATAGAGGGAGCTGCATGAAGTCTGAAGTTAGAAAAACAAACATTTTTGGGGGTATAGAGCTTACCGGACCCCTGTCCAGTCTGGTCTGTTACCAGTCTGTCTGTGGTGAATTAAAACAGATATCGCGAACATATGAAAGTATATGGCTTTCCACTAAATTGGAGGAATCTCGCTTAGTTTGGCAAGAAAGTCTTAAAACATATAGGAAGGCCCTCCGTAATGCCAGAGCAGCCTATTACTCATCTTTAATATAGGAGAATGAGAACAATCCTAGTTTTTTTTTCAGCACTGTAGCCCGGCTGACAGAGAGCCCCGGCTCTACTGAGCCATGTATTCCTAAAACCCTCAGTAGTAACGACTTCTTGACCTTCTTTAATGACAAAATTATAACTATTAGAGACAAAATCAACTCGCTTGGCACCGATTTTTCATCAAACCCAGGAACCTTACAAACTGTACGACCTGAAATATTCTTGGACTGCTTTTCTACAGTTGACCTGAACGAATTCACCTCAACTATTTCGGCACCAAAGCCTTCTACTTGTCTCCTAGACTCTATTCCAACTAGGTTACTTAAAGAAGTGTTACCTTTAGTTAGCACTCCTGTATTAGATATGATTAACATGTCTTTATCAGCAGGTTATGTACCACAGTCTTTTAAAGTAGCTGTAATTAAACCTCTTTTAAAAAAGCCCAGTCTTGATCCTGAGGTACTAGCCATCTATAGACTAGATCTTAGTGCTGCCTTCGACACTATTGGCCATAGCATCCTGAAACTGGAGCATCTAATTGGCATTAAAGGAACAGCATTAAGCTGGTTTAAGTCGTACTTATCAGATAGATCTCAGTTTGTACATGTTAACGACAAATCCTCCATGCACACTAAAGTCAGTCACGGAGTCCCACAGAGTTCTATCCTTGGACCGATTCTATTCACCTTATATATGCTTCCCTTAGGAAATATTATAAGGAAGCACTCCATGAATTTCATTGTTATGCTGATGATAGACAATTATATTTGTCGATCAAACCAGAAAAAAACGATCAGTTAGATAAACTTCAATGTGCATTAAGGAAATAAAAAGCTGGACGACCTGCAATTTTCTCATGTGAAACTCAGATTAAACTGAAGTTACTGTACTTGGCCCCAAAGGCCTCCAAAACTCATTAGCTAAAGATATTGTTACTCTGGATGATGTTGTGTTGTCCTCCAGCACCACAGTAAGGAATCTGGGTGTTATTTTTGATCAGGATATGTCCTTCGATTCTCAAATAAAACTAATGACAAGGACTGCATATTTTCACCTGCGTAATATTGCGAAAATTAGGAACATTGTGTCTCAGAAAGATGCAGAAAAACTAGTCCATGCATTTGTTACTTCTAAGCTGGACTATTGCAACTCCTTATTATCAGGCTGCTCCAATAAGTCTGTTAAGAGTCTCCAGTTGGTCCAAATGCTGCAGCTCGTGTACTAACTAAAACAAATCGAATAAAAACATATTTCTCCTGTATTTGCTTCTTTGCACTGGCTACCTGTAAAATCCAGAATATAATTTAAAATCCTTCTCCTTACCTACAAAGCTCTTATTGGTCTGGCTCCGTCGAATCTTAAAGAGCTCATAGTACCGTATTACCCGACTAGATCGCTGCGCTCTTAGAATGCAGGGCTACTTGTCGTTCCTAGAGTCTCCAGAAGTAGAATGGGAGGCAGAGCCTTCAGCTGGGACAAACTCCTGATATGCAAGATAATAACAGCGATTTAGCCAACATGTCTGGAGAGAAGAAAATATCCAAATATATATCCGATTGTCGGCATTTGTCCCGGGGGCTTAGGAAAAATTAATATCACTCTTGGCTTGCAGACACAAATATCCCAATACGTTCTGACCACACATAATTGAATGTTGATTATTGGTACCACTTCATTAAGTCCCACTTGAAGAATGCTGTTTTATTTATGTTTTTATCAATAATAGCACTACATTAGTGACAATGCACTACAGGATATGGAACGTTTGCTACTGTGTTTGTGCATATTACAGTAATTTATTAATCCACTGTTATTCCTGAAGCTATATTTGGATACCTTGCTGCTGCAGGTGAGTTCTATAGGAATAAAGCCCTTGTGCAGTTGGGATCCAAGAGCAATGCAACATGAAAAACACCCCAGTCTGCTATCATGGGAAAAGCATCCCTCAACTTATTTTCCACCCATCCTGCTTGCCTTCACGCAATTCTCTTTTTAGCTGTACATTTGAATGGGCTGGTATTCAGTTTCTCTCTGGAGCCTCTCCATGGTAAAGAACTGTATGGCATGATTGGTGGGTGCAGTGAGAGTGGGGTGGTGGGCTGGAAAAATGTCAAGACATTATTCTCAGATGTCCAGTTACATCAATGTTCACCTTTTACTATACAGTGTGTGGTGATTATCCAGACATTTAAGTCCAATGCTATGTAATTCATCTGTGTTTTACAAAATTAACATCATTCTCTCTGGTGTAGCTGCAGCTCACCTCTTCTCCCCACCGCACAATGAACTGGTGGCCACTCTAAAGTCTTGATGAGTGCAGGAAAATGTGAAAGAAATGCTTAAACAACCAGTCAAAGGACAAGGCACGGAGAAACAGTATGACCTTATTGTTGACCCATTGGATCCCCACGGATCTTGACAGATGTAAAAGTGCAAGCAAAGGCTGTAGGCGGTTGGCTGATTGATGATAAGGTCAGTTTGGGACTGTTCAGTAGGGGTTGTATTGTACTTTTCACCTGTTCAGGAGGGAGGACAGCTTGTTGCTGCCCTGCTTGTGCCTTCCAAATGTTGCTGCTGCATTCAGAGGACTCGGTTAAAGATCTCTCTGCACATTTATTTTGGTGATTTCATCAAAAAGGTCATAATTTCTAACCACTGCTGAGCCTTATACAATAGGCTATATAGACATATTCAAAAAGATGGATTTATTCTCATCTTTCAGATGCGCTCTTTCGTCGCTGGCTGCTCTCACATGTTGAAGATTGAACGCGAGCTCTGGCAAGCTCCGGAGTTTTCGACGCTGCTATAAATGCATCAAGAGGTCCGGAGCGTCTTCCCTTTTCACGACAGGACAGCATCGGTGTGAGGAAGGCACCAAAAATAAAATCACCTCTGACTGCGAGTGTGACTGCGCGCAAGAAGAAAAAAAGGGACGAGACTTCGCCTTGCACCTTTATCTGCTCTGCATCTTTTCACCGGACCGCAGTGGAGATCCGCTCCAGCCGACTGTGCAGGACTATACATCCACAACACAAGATGTAAAGGGAGGTGTTTTTGAAAAGAGCGTGTGTCACGGGTCCGTTTGATTTCAAGGAGCACAGCACGAAGCGAAATCACTGCCTGGCTTTTTTCTTTGCGCTCTTCCCTCACTGGTAAGTGTGATGCAGGATACGCAGCATCACCGGCACCGTTAGAATAACCCTAATGTGCTAGACCTTCCAGTTCAGGAGGCCTATCAGATTTCAAGTGATGAAGACTAAACAGGACAAATAAAACTCCCCCGCCGGTGTAAAAAGGACTGCTTTTTCTTCGGGGGATAAAGTGAGGAGGGGTATTTTTCCAACTATTCGGGATGTGGATGTTTTTTTGTTTTTTTTGGATACACTAATGCCCCATAAAACAGAACATGATTTGGTCATCTAAAGATCACATTTAACTGGACATACTGCTGGTGTTATCGGCTTTATCTGCCCGTCTATCCGCTCAGTGAGTCTCGGTGTGTGTGTGTGTGTGGAGGGAGGCGCGGAACAACATCCAGAGAACTACACAGAGGGGAAATTGAGTTACACTGCAATTACGCTTTTCTCACAAAACGACGTATTTCTGCTGGGCAGCGGACACTCACACCAAACCTGAGCCATACTAACCGAGAGAATTTATTTCAGGACCGAACAGCACACAATAGTCAGGTAAGACAAGTTTTCAAAGTCAAAATATGCAATGGTTTTAATTTAAAGGATTTAATGCCAGTTTGATAAATATATAGCAACGCTGCGCCAATGACTGACTAAGAAAAACCCCCTTTGAGATACTGGGCTAATGCTTCATTGTGCAGGAGAAGTTGAGGGACTGATCATCCATCATATGCTAATGAATTATGTTTTAACTCCGAACGCTCAGCCGGATTTCTCTCTGCACATATTTGTCTGGTTGTATGTGCCAGTTGGGTTGGTAAACTCCTGTGTAGCCTAATTGTTGCATCTCGGGCTGAATGGAAAAGGGTCCCCCGTGCAACAGAGATCGGGCGTGCGTCTCAATAAGGGCTCACAAATCATTAATTGGTAGGAGGCAGAGGTTGAGGACGTTTCAGTCGTGACGGATGATAGAGCGAGTTACAGTGATAAAGTGTTCAATTTAAGTGGAATGATACAGATCGAGCGTAAATTCATTAAGAGGATGATCGATTGCCGATGTGGTCAAATGTGAATTTAACACTCCTTACTCTACAGAGTTTGAGTTTGGACTTTTTTTTTTTAATCGAATGGACAAAGAAGGAATAACTGAACGTGATGTTGTAGCTAATGAGATTCAGTGAGAGGATGGTTTGGGAAACATGAGCTCATGTTTGGCACCACCTTGTGGATCAATTCAGTGTCTGTTTTTGGCTCCACTCGTGGCATCCACAGGTTTTTTTTTTTGCTGCGGATGCCAAAACAAACAAAAGCACGTTTTGTTTATCATCCCAAATAATTAATGTGATGTGAAGTGATACATTGGTAAATAAAATGGATCTATTGACCCCCCCCCCCAAGTAAATGGTCATAAAAACAGCAGATGTATTTTCATAGACTGTTTGTGTCTATTACAGACTGCATCTGCATGCAACTTGACAGTTTTATTATCCTTGTTAATATGACATATATCATACTATAAATGAACACAAAATAGGATTCAAAAATATCTTCTGCTTTCCAAATATAAATGTGTGTTGTTTTGTGTGTGGATTGGCTCCCTCTATTACCCCTGGTTACAGACCATTTCTTCTGTTTGATCACAATTTGTCTCATATGTAAAAATTGTCATCTGTACTTAATTCTTCAGCAAAATAGCTGAGAACGTAATTGGCAACTGTTAGTGTGACACTGGTGTCAGTTGATGCTAGCACTTTTGCAAACTCAAGTATCCTACTTTGTATTGATACCAAAAAATAATAAATGCTGCATCCATAAACACAAACTGCTTTGTTGGCTGTCTTGCCGCATGGGGAATTATCCATCAGGTTCATCAAATTAGGAATAATTCAGTATTATTTAACACTCATTTACACAAATGACATGTTTATGTTCTCCGTAATGGGGCAACTTGACACACTTCAAGGGGCAAATTGTTACATGGGACGCTTTGCACGGAGACATCTTACCCCAGAGTGACATTTGTGCTAATGAGAATTACCAAAAGATAGCTTTTGCACAGGAATTTGGTTTATGCATCAAAATACCCTCTTTCTCTCCTCTATTCTGTGCAAAAATTATATAAATGGACATACTTGTCAAAGATTTAACACATAAATAGAAAAGTTTATTTATTTTTTTACTTTTATAGTTGAAAAGTATGAACCTTTTTCTGATTTCAAATGAGAGTGACATATACTGCATGCCAACAGAAAAAGGATTTCTGAACAATATTGAATTTAACTTTTTATGTTTTTTAAATAGCGCTCTCTCGTGTTGAAGATAATTCACCTGCGTGACAAGATACCACGCTCTCTTCGTAAATGGTCCCATATGTCCGTTTTTCAAAGGTTCATTGAACACACCATCATCTTCTGACAGAACTAGACCAACCGAAATGACGAACGGTGGTCGGTATGCTAGCTTTAATATAATTTCCTGCCTTTGATGAAGAATAACTTAGCAAAAAGATAATGCCAGCTTTATTTTGGGATAAATTTCGTTTCTATGCGTTACCTGCTAGTATGCTTTTCCACACTACTTCGCTACAGATGTGGCAAAGGTCAAAGGTTAACGTCAAGCATCCACGTTAACGTCAACGAACATTTTCTTCTCAAAGGTAAGTAAGCGACAAGACTAAGACATTGTTATAACATTACTTTTATATCCAGTTGTAACAAGAAATATTGCTTGGGATGAATTCAAAAGTGAATGCTAACGTTAGCTAGCTTTATCATTTACCAGTTTGACCTTGTGTAATAAAAACGTGTTGACATTAAACACTAAATAGCAAATTCTGACAAGATCATTTACGTAACATTTTATTTATTCATTCAGTGATTTATTTAGGGCAACACGGTGGTGTAGTGGTTAGCACCGTCGCCTCACAGCGAGAAGGTTCCCGGTTCGCGCCGGCTGGGGCCTTTCTGTGTAGAGCATGTTCTCCCTGTGTCTTTCTCCGGGTTCTCCGGTTTCCTCCCACAATCCAAAAGACATGCATGTGTCAATCAAATCAACCTTTATTTATATGCCGCTTTTCATACAGAAAGTATCGCAAAGTGCCTTACAGAGATGTACAGAAAAAGAGAAACATCAAATAAAATCAGGAGAAGAAAGTGAAAAGAACCCAACCCTTCCACAGTCATGCAGGGAGACATACACATATATATATACACACAGACACACACACTCACACCTACACAAACACTAGTTGTCACTACAGAGACATGGCTGGGTCGCGAGACCTGAGGTACAGAGGAGGCTAGAGGAAGCTACCTTTTGGGGGCCAACCACACCGGGAGAGATCCCAGTCCAAGGTCACAGGGAGCACCGCCACAGAGACCACCCCAACCCGGGTAGAAAAGAAGGCTCCGCACCAAGGTGCAGAGCCCTCTAGCCGCCCGGGCCGGAACCGTCCACAGCACCCCCCGCGGCCAGACCAGAGACAACTCCCAAACTGGCAGGCCCCCTGAGGAAACACTGGAGATTAAAAACAGTTGCCTAAAACAGTAAAGGGTTAAAATATGGAGGCTAAAAACACGAGGGACTAAAACATAAAAGCATAAAAGCACAGAGGCTAAAAACATGAACTAGAAAATAAAAGCATGAGACCATAAAAATAAATAAATAAATAAATAAAAGCATGAAGGCTAAAACACAGAGATTAAAACAGTAAAAAGGGATAAAAAGTGCTCTGATTAGCACTGCCTAAAAGAAATCAATTAAAAGCCTAGTTAAAAAGATGGGTCTTAAGCCTCTTTTTTAAAAACCTCAGCAGTCTCCGCGACCCTGAGGCTCTCCGGCAGGCTGTTCCACAGTCGGGGCCCATAACAAGTGAAAGCCGCCTCCCCGTGCTTTTTTGAACTTACCTGTGGTATGGTTAAAAGGTCGGTGACGCAGGCGGCCGATAAGGTAAAAGCAAATCAGATAGGTAAGAAGGCCCAAGACCGTTAAGACACTTAAAAACTAGTAGAATAACTTTAAAATCAATCCTGAAATGCACGGTCAGCCAATGCAGCGACTTTAAAACTGGTGTTTTGTGCTCCCGCCCTCTGGTCCTTTTCAGCACTCGTGCAGCTGAGTTTTGTAATAATTGTGTTAGGTTAATTGATGACTCTAAAATTGCCCGTAAGTGTGAATGGTTGTCTATCTCTGTTTGTCTCTATGTGCCCTGTGATAAACTGGCGTCCTGTCCAGGGCGTACCCCGCCTCAATCTATTTAAGATCCCCATTAGTGTTACCATAGCAACAATTATTCTTCCTGGGGTCCACACAAACGATCAAACAAAACAATACATTCTACATTATATGAATATCTCCACATTGTACATACAATAAATACATGCTATACAGTAAATATTTATTATTGAGTTGTTTAAGGGTACGTCCACACGATCGAAAACAACTTTTTTTTGTCTGTCGTTCTCAAAAAGTTTTCCGTCCACACATCCTCGACTCAAGAAATATATGTGTCCACATGAATCTAGTGAAACTGGCTAAAAACACTGTAATACACATGCCATGCTTGGATGTGGCGCTGTAACTGCCACAGAAATACACCAACAAAGGAGAAGAACAGATGGGGAGATGTTGTGGAGAGTACAAACACCAGAGACTTTTTTGCTAAATCTGGCTACTTTCCATGTCACTCTGTGAGCCCCGCCATACCAAAGCACTCACAGGTGGTCACTCAGTAGATTTTAGCGACTTTTCAGACCTTCTTAGCCACTTTATTTATAGAAAAGCTACTAGAGACCAATTTAGCAATTTCAATTCTTGCCACTCTGGGAACCGGTTTCAAAAGATACCGCTTTTAGGCTCCGATAACGCCGGATGCGTGTGGATGTTCGGCCAAAACAATACTAAAGTTATGCGGTTACAGGAAAACATGTCTACGTGTGGATGGACCCTAAATTAAATTGACTTGACTTGCTGCAGACATATAGTGCCATCAGTTATCTTAAAATGCATTCTGTTGGTCTTACTTTGAACTAATCACCCACCCACAACAGATGTTGCAAAAACTGAATTGGCTTTTAATAGAGTACTGTAGAAGAGTGGAAGGAGCAGCAGCTCAGCGCAGCTTGACGCAACCCACTTCAGCATCAGGACAGCACAGACAGTGCTAATCCAAGTCCCAGACCAGCAGTAGACCTGTTCTCAAGCAAGAAGGGGGCTCAGTTAACAGAAGAGTGGCCTGCAGGTAAAGTCTCTGTCACAGATGTCCAGGCAATTCCTTCTCTGGTTTTTCATGCAGGATATCAGAATTCTATTTTTAGTGGCACTAAAAAGGCTTTATGGCTTTGTTTCTGTGCTGTGCTTGGTGGAAGTGCAAATTCTGGTAGATTACCCAACACCATTTGGTGCAAACATGTCATATTTGTGTCCTCCTGTGCCTTTTTGTGACTTTTATGGCTCTGTTTTATGGCTCCATTTGAGATGGGTGGAGTGGTGCTGCTCACTTCTTTCACTGGCTGCTGTTTGTTTGTGCGCTCCAAAGTTCACTCACTTGTAACACTGCGTTATGAAACATTTCCACTGTTAACAGAGCTCATTGTTGACAGCTGGTGTACCTGTAGCAATGGTTGGCATTTAGGTTTAGCAAAGGGACAGTTTTTCAGAACACTTGGGGCCATAGTTGCTTTATTGTTACAGTAGAGACACAGATCTTTATGTTTTTAATTGCTTGGTTTGTTTGAATATTAGTCTTTTTAATTCATTTGGAAATAGCCCACATTATCCATCTCAGATGTAACGTCCCTGTAATATTCATAGATTTAGGGCTTGGTGAGGGGCCAGATTTGGCCCACAGGCTGCCATTTGCTGACAAGTATACAATAAACCATTAATTGGAAGTGGATTGGGCTTTATATACCTATATACTTTATTATTTTTATATTGTAATAAAAAAACATCCATTAATCCCAGTACTGTTATTGCAGATTGGCTCTTAAAAGTCCTTAATTCTAGATAGTGCCCAGCATTTCACAATGATGACTATTTATTGATTCATCTTCAACCGCTTGTCCCTGTCGAGGTTGGGGGGGGCTGGAGCCGATCCCAGCTGACATCGGGCGTGAGGCGGGGTACACCCTGGACAGGACGCCAGTCTATCGCAGGGCACATAGAGACGAACAGAGACAACCATTCACACCTACGGGCAATTTAAGAGTCATCAATTAACCTAACACGTGCATGTCTTTGGATTGTGGGAGGAAACCAAAGAACCCAGAAAAATATAAATATATATACAGTATATATATATGTGTATATAGAGTCAACATGTGCAGTGCTTGAATTGTGGATTGCTGAGAAACATCCATTAAATACATACATACATATGTTATTGTATGTATTATATGTTTATTATTCTGTGGCTACTCCTGGGTTATACAGTATGTGGACCATATTATTTCAATGTTTGTTCAAATATTTTTCCTTAACTAGAAAAGCATTGGTTTCATTTTTAGCTTTGTGCTATTTCTTTGGCAAGAATGTCATAGAAATGTTGTTATTATATTTCCTTTAATTTACAGGTGTGTTTCATGAGTGAATACATGGTCTGGCTGTCAGGGTTTGTGTGACATAACCTTCTGAGATCTCGGCTGATGTGTGTTGAAGGTTAATTATCATCAGCTGCTCTGTGCAACTCTGCCGGTGAGGGACAGCGTGACAATCACAAGTCCTTAACAAAGTCTCTTCTCTTGTCTGTGGGAAGGAACAGTGCTGTCGTGCTCTGCATCTGTTCTTCTTCATTAAGCCAGCCGTCACTGCCGCATGCTCACACTCATGACTGAATGCTCACACATAATGTGCATTAAATATGGATTTTTTTATTTATTTTGAACTGAGGCTATTTTTTCTGTCTGCTGAGCTGGCTTCCTGTTTTCTTCCTTGCCTCCATAGGTCATGTTTAACATATTCATTGTTCTAATATAGCTGGTGGAGTTGTTTGCTCAAGGTTATGCTAACAGTGTCCTTCACATGGTAAACAAAGCATGCTAATCACACTCAGGTATACCTCTCCCATCATTCCATACATCACCAGCCAGTCTTCAAGGTTAAGGGTACGTCTTTGGAAGACTGCAGTGAAGTGTTGGTTGGCGTAGAGCCATGGATATCACTTGAAAAAAGTCGCTTGTACTGATAAGTACTTTATCTTTTAGGTACCTTTTCTTGCAAGAGATGATGCCATTGTTATTACCACCTGCAAGGCTCATGTACATGGAAGTACAAGACCTCCCTTATTCCTACCTGCCGAACTAGCAGAACACCGCAATAACCTCTCCTCTCCTGAATCTCCTGGGCACCACCTGTTGAGAAGTATAGGATAAATATTTCCGGTTCATTATGAAACTGTGTTGGCAGTCTCTCCAACTCATAATAACACGGCCGACTTGAAATCAAATAATATCCATTCATCATGTAGGCCTTCTCTCAGATAAAACAAAATAGAATAAAAAAGACTTGAAAAAAATAAATAAAAATAACCATATTGCTGGCTCATATCAATTTACTTAATTCATTTTTGCAGCAGTGTACAGTTTAGAAGGAATTTTTTTCTACTGGACATTTTGACCAGAGAGATATAAATATGATAAATAAATACAGATTTTCACAGTCAAAAAACAGCCAAACAAGCTTTTCAACTATGTATGTTACTTCTTTTAAACTATGCTTCACACCTCTGGGTTCACTCTCCACTGAGGAGCATGTTGTTGGAGTCTCATTGACTCTGGCATTTTGTGTGCACAACAATTTTGACTGAGATGAATGCGAAAATACTGTTTTGTCATGCAAGCTCTCATAGCTTTGATTTAGTTACAGTAAAACAAAATCCAGCAAGCCAAAACTGATTCATATCAAGTCTCTCAGATTCGTGTTCAGTCAAAACTAAGTTCACTATTGCGATAAAAATGCCTTCTGTGTTTTGCAAAAATAGAAAAGAGAAAAATAATCTTGCTGCTATGACGTCGCAGGAAAGCCTGATTTGTAGGTACCTTTGCAGGTAACAAAGTCAGCTCATATTAGGTTACATTCTGCATGCTTATACTTGCTTGTAGTATTCCTCTGTATTCCATCGACTTTCAAACCGAAGAAGCAGCAAAAAGCAGTTTCTGCCTTTATTTGATAGTGAAAGTGGAAAGAGACATCCATGTGGAATGCATCCTAACCACTCAGATATTGGGTCACCCTGAGAGTAATGAAACTGTATTATGTCTCCTACAATATGTGGTAAACTGCTGTTTAGAGAGATTTTATAGTGAAACAAGAATGACCATGATAGATTTTTTTTTTTTAAATAAAGAGGAAGCAGTTTTGCGAGTACAATTAAGCCTAGCTCCTGTAATATCTTAGAGTTTTAGATTTATCATCCAAGGCCTTAAATACCTTTTATTCTGTACAACTATTTGGAATCAATCAAATCCCAATAATAAATGTATTTATTAGGCACACCCATAAATTTGCATGCAATCCAATACAACAACTCAGGATTACATTTGATGTTGTAGTTTATGGTGTTGTTTAACTGGACTACATTATATTAAGAGGTATTTCTAGTTATTATGTTATGCTCACCCCATTTACAAACATAGAGTGGAAGAATATTAGAAACTGACTTCAATTTAATGTAGTCCAATACAACTGTCTAGTTTAAACTAAAATGATAAACTATAAGCTTCCTAAAGGTGGAGTACATGGCAGAACTGTTGTATTAGATTGCATTATATTGTACAGGTGTACCTAATACAGTGGCTCCTTTGCCTAAACCTTAAGCACACATTTATGTGACGTTTCAAGTAAATAGGTATCAATAGTGAGACAGCCTCTCTATTGGTCTGTTTATCTGTATCCATACAATGAAAAGACTGCTAGAACATCAGACCTGAGAGTATATGAACTGTAAAAGTCCACTCAAAATAGAAAGGTTATAGAAGTAGAAAGCCAAGTAGAGTTTTCTGCCTCTATTTTGAATAAGTGCCAGGGTGCGCAAACATGATATTACATCTGCAAGGGCCATTTGCCATGTGCTGACAAGAAAAGTGAAGTAAGATGCATGGTCTCATTGCGTTCTTGATCAATTGATGGATTGGACATGGGAGCCCAACTCCCCAAAGTTGTGAAGGTTAACCAGCTACCGCACATCCATCCTTTAGCCTTTGAAGCATGCACACAGCAACTAGTGACAATGAAAGATAAAGATGTGTCATTTACCTGGATGCTGGTGTCCTTCAGGTGCATTTGCATGAGACATTTGACATCCTAATAGGGTTGTCACAATATTAGAATTTCAAAGTTGATTCCAATACCAAAGAAAATACTTACTACTGGGAGAAAATTACAAAAATTTAAGTCAGAATTTATTAAATATAGATAAGAACAATACAAACAACATCAATAACAATACTTTTGAAAAGTTGTCTGTCATAGTGAAAAGAAAAAGAAAAACATATAAGTGTAGGGTGTATGACAAATATGTTCAAATTCTCGTTTGTTTTATTGTGTTGTATAGTTCAGGGATTTGTGTGTGAAGGAGGTTAAACCTTGGCTTCAGTTGGTGAATAAGTTGTTAGTCAGGTTTCTTCACAGTGTAAACAGGGATCTGGTCCATGCTAATGTATTAAGATACAGTCCTGTTTATCTGTGTTTCGGGCACTATATTATCGCTGCTGATTAAATAGAGTTGGTATAGCAGCTGCCACCGTTTCTGTCTTGGTGCTGGTTGACTTTTCAGACAAATTATTGTGTCATCCTGTTAAATGAACATCTCTTAATGTTAGACAGGCAAGTGAGGTTAGCTGCTTAGCGCCACCATTAACGTTACTGTTTAGTATTAGACACTAGCCGCTAGTGGCTTGTTTAGATCCTTAGCATTTTCCTGGTCATTAGCCTTGTAAGCTAAATACTTCCAAACAGCACTTTAGCATTGTTCACTTTCTACTAAAACTGGTGGTGAAGGTCCTCCAGAAGCAGCGCTAGCTGTGTTCAGTCAGGTCAGTGTGTTGTTAACGTTGTTTTTGACAACCATATATCCTAACAGTACATAGAATATGATATAATAGAAATACTTCATTGATCCAAAGCAGGGAAATGGCAGAAGTACACACAAGACAAATCCTCTTTGATAGACACTTAAACAGTTTTCAAACAAACAGAAGGAAAGAGAGTTACTACAGGGGCACCAATCTAAAAACATAGATCGTTGAAAATAAGATTTGAAGAGTCTGCAGAGAGATGCTGTATCTATATATGTTGTCTGCTTTTGTCACATAACATCTTTGTGGTTTACTTGTAAGCACAGCCCAGACCAAGATCAGGTCATGGCCTGGTTGCTGAGAATCACTGACCTACAGAATGTATGCGATTCCTCTAGGGCTTATTTCGTTTCTCATTTTTCTTATGTTTGTGTGTGTGTGCTTTTGGAAGTTGTTCATCTGACTGTCTAAGATGATCCATGTCCACTGCACAACTTGTCAACTGTTTAGACAGTGATAAATGAGAGGTAGAATTTGTGCAAAGCAGGCTGTCATGGATAAAGCACCTGTAGGGATTCTGACCTACCTGCAGTCAATAGAAAACACAACAAAGATGGACACCACGTTGAAATATGTATTCTTTCCATAACCAGTGTAGTAGTACCACACACTCTCAATCACTGTTGATATAATGATACTTATAGTCACATAGCAAGCTAATGTTATTTGTAGGGATAATTGGTACTTTTGAATCAAAATTTAGATTTAAAAGAATGCCATTTTCAAATCGCAAAAGCCACAATTTAATTAGGCTATAACTCTCAATGGCTTAACAAGTTAAATGAGGTGAAATAATTATTCGACGACCAATGTTTTAATGACAGTATCAATGAAAAATGTTGCAGTCGATTTCAGTCAGTTATCTTGATGGACTGGTTAATGTGCTCTCAGCATGCCAGTGTCAGCAAAATTACAGACAGCAAAGATCAACAACTCCAGAGGGAAACACCACTCTGTATCTTTTTTTATGTTTTAAAAGAAAAGTCTCTTTCTAGATATGCTATCTAAACTTTAAATTTGCAACAAATTACTTACCCAGAGATTTCCGTCATCCATGGACAACTATGCTGTTATAAATAACTATAATGCTTCATTTGATTGCTATTATTGAAATTAAATAAGTGTACAATTGATGGAATATCTTATTAATGTTAAATAACTAAATTGGTAATATTTCCTGTCGAAAACTTATCAACTTTACAAGGAAATAGATTTAAGCGTAATTAAAGCAATCTTGTTTCCTATATCTTATTCCAATCTACTGTACGTACATTGTTGTACACAGTAACTTGACCTATATATTCTAAATATAACATTTTTAAGCAGTGAAATTAAGTGCTTTATTAAGCATGTTATTTATATGCATGAAACACATTTTATTTTCAAAGAAGGACATGAACTAAACGTTAGGTTAAAAGAAGTTTATTTTTATGCTCTACTCCTCATGTACCACTTAGTAGCATGCATTGTAAAAATGGGGGGGCATATTGATTGTTTTCCTTGAAAGCAGACGAAAGCTGGTGCCTCTAGTCAGGCAGTTGGCAGCCATTAATTCACACAGTTTCACAAAGTCCTTTAGGTCACTGTACATCAGAATGGATTTCAAAGACGGCCTGTGTAATAGACTCTGGAATGGCCTGAGTCTCACATGAGGAAGGGAGAGATGTGCAATTTCCCTTTGCACTATGTTGACACAGATAAATGATCTCCTTGCTGTAGCCTCACCCTCATTATTATGCTACAAGGAAGGTTAGCTTTTCACCACTGCAAATCAATAGCATATTAAAGTTGCAAACTAATAAAGGATATGCAAGTGAACTGAACAGATATTGCTCATTCTTTTTTCTGAGGTAATCACCCACAATTAACCTCTAATTTCACAGATGGCTTGTACTGCAAGGGATTTGTTTTTGAGATAAATACAGAGCTGTATCATTTGCATGATGGAGCTCTGTACCACACTGTCTTACAAGAGGCTGCATTTTGATCACACTTTATGCCTACATGAAGTGTAATTTAATATGCAGCCTTTATCAGCACTATCCTGGCTGCACAATGCTTCTTGCCATGGCAACGGGTCCTTACCTACCACTTTGTGTCATTTTGGTTATGTACAAAGTGTAAGTTAAAGTATGAGTCCATCAATACAGGAACACAGTGCAATTAGGCATTTTCATGTTGTCAGACTGTGGCTATTGTTTAGTTAGATCAGGAAAATAGTGCAAAAGATTAGACATTACTGACATGGTTCAAAAACAAATGGAAGCTGTTACTACATGATTCTTTTTTTCTCCACTGGAAAGTATTATCAATTTAAATGCATAGTCCTTTGTAGAACATTATCTTTCTTCCAGCAGAATGATGCCAGGGCAGGCTTTTCTTTAACATGTAGAGCTATTCATTTATTCTGTTGGGGATAGACAGCAGAATATTTTTAATTTATGAAACACCAGTGGCTTCAAGATAAAAGTAAACCAACTCAGGAGCAGCATCAGTACAGACTGTGTATGGTCAGCCACTGTGATATCAACAATTTTGAAGAACCTGCAGCAAGTCACCGCATACAGATATATTTCCGTTTGTGATTTAGCCACAACAAACAACAAGTAGTGCAAAAACACTGGGTAAACAGACTCAAAACAAACTGCCAGCATTACAAAGTTTTGAAACAAATGTGAAACTGGATCGGCTGGTTATGTTCAAATCTATTTACAGAAAGGAAGTGAAGCAAGTGAGGGAGTAAGATAATTACAGTCAGGAGACCAAGTTAAAAAAAAAAGTATTAAGTTTTACCAGTTTTTCAGGCCAGGTCAAAGAAAAAAAAAATATATAAAAAAAGATGGGAGTTACATGACTCAGTAGAACCTGAATAAATAAATAAATAAATAAATAAATAGAGAAATGTAACAACTGCAAATACTTGCATACAGAACACAAGGGTACACTGAGTGGTTTGATGCCAATAATCCCATGCTGTTACCCTTACAGTCACCAGATCTCAATCCAATGATAATCTGTGGAAGATTTAGCACAGGTACGTTAAACAGTGCTCTACAATGCCATGATTAAAACATGAAATGAGGGCATATCTTTTTTATGAGGGCATATATTTAATTTTTAATATGTAAATCCCAAGGTATGCCAAGGTGCATTAAAGCTCCTACTATGTTGTGTCTATGTCATAGTTCAGTATTTTAGAGTTTTAGAGGAGAAAAAAACTCTAAAATACCGAAAAAATCACCTAATTTGTAGCTGTTATTATTTTTTGATTATTTTTTAACTATTGGAACTGTGGATAACCTTGTTTGTTAGTGTTGTTGTGATCAGAAAACCATACTGACGTTTAATTTTGAAGATGTCGTCCGTATCTTGAGCAGGGGTGGTCGTCCAATATGAGTCAACTTTAAGGCCCCTGAATGGTTAGTAATTCAGGTTAAGCAAATCATGTTCTAACTATCATTCCAATAAAAAGGGTTGAGGTCTGACCGTGATCGATGAAATACCCCATATGTCACACAGTTAATTTCATCAGAACAACTACATGTCCAATCGTTATTGCTGTATGGGTCCAATCCTTTAGTGATTGCAAAAAAGCAGATGACAACCTGACAATCTGTGAAAGCATAAAGTTTTGGCCAGAATACAAAATGCAAAACTATGATAATAACAATAGATTAGTAAATCTTCATCTAGAATTGATGGAGCATGTTGTTGGGGCATGTCCATAGTACATCTACAAGTGTCCGGTCAGCAGCCTCATTTCCAGCAGGCTGCAGAATCTTTTAAACACCGTCTATATAACTTACTAGTGGTTCAGTTGTAACAATTTAATTTGTATGAGCCTTATCCATAAAATCTTTTGATGTTAATCAGGAGTAGGAGTTGCTACGGTATGTGATTTTCATGGTATGAATAAGACAATGATATTATTATAACCAGTTACAATGGCTCTTAAAGGAAGGAAAACCAGGCTTTTTGGTTGAACAAACATGCTATACCATTAAAAAAAATGCTGCAAACCTATTCGGGAGTTGCAAATTTCATTCCATTTCTGTCCGTCAAATGACAAAGCAAAATCTCTTAAGCCTGCAGTAATTCTACTCCCCCCATAGTCCAACAGCATTCTGTACAACTTCACAAAAACAAAAACATCAAGATGAAATTCTGTTTTTTTCTTCATTAATGGGTACAAGTTTACGTTGACAATATTGTTGTATCACTATTTTTGGAAGAGAATACACCAAAACAGGATTTTGTTGAGGACAAAGCCTCCAATTTATTTCAGTTAACCTTATATTCAGAAAATGCAGAGTTTACAAATGAGGGTATTGATGTTACAGGGTCTTAAACATAATTTAGGTTTATGGACAAAACCACTGCAGAACCATGACACATCAGGAAAATGTACTACTTCTTATTGCAGCCAGTGGTTTCAGCTCCAAACAGCAAAAGACTAAATGGTGACCCCTGGCATGTTACCGCATGTTGGTAAGTGATGCGTTTGTGTCCAGAGCCACGGTAATGTGGCCAGTCAGCACCCTGTCAAGAGCTACTGGTAGTTAAGGAGGGATGGAGGAGTGGTGGTTAGCACAGATACTGCAATAGCAGCAGCTGTAGCAGTACTGAAAAGTATGTCTTCATTGAAAGAATAGAACCTAATTTGAGGCTTTTCTCGATGAAAAAAATGTTTTGTAAACCCCCAGTTTAAAATAAGAGGGTATTTAACCGTTAGACTGGTTATGAAGTTGACAAACCCACTTTATAAATGTCTCCCAAAATCTTAAAACCTCTAAGGTCCTAAACACGTACCTCTAATCTAGCATTACAGTACAAAAACAGAATATATGCACGCAAAAAAAAACAACAACTAAGAAACGTAGAACATGAAAACAAGCAAGCAAATAAACAAAAGCAAAACGAAACAGCACTGAGGCATCTAACTGGCCCCCCCGCATGTCTGGAGGTGGAGAGTAAAGGTTGGGCCATAAAGGTGCCTCATTAGTTGGATTGGCTTCCATATTTTCATTAGAGAGTCTGTATAGTTTCACCGGTGCCCCAAGAGGGGCAGCTGAGGTCACAGGCACTAAGGAGGTAGTCTGCCCAAGCTGGGTCTTATGCACTTTTTTTTTCAACTTCAATGAACAGATAACAAAGTCACTCTACAGATATAATGTGATATACATATGATATGTGAAAGTCTGCATCATATGGATGTTTATTCAGCTAAAACTCAGGCAACTGCTCCAGGTCTCAGCCTTACAGACTATCAAATTCATCTATCTCTCATTGTCTACTTCTCCCATTTGTGTGCAGACAATGAACATTGTTAGAATTGATCCTGGTACATCACTCCTAAAGCTCAAAATCTTGCTCCCAAACCAGCTCTCCAAGTCTCCCTCGTTGGCCTGTGTGCCAGCTAGCACTGCTGGCAGCCTTGCACATCACTTTGATTTGTGAATGTGAATTTTATCAAACATCAATATTCTTTTTTTGAATCCTATCCAAATGGGCATTTTATAGTGCTACAGGCAAGACACAAGCTCTCTGCTCAATATTGTGCCTTTCTTAGCATTGCCAGACCACTTCTTATTCCCTCTCCAGTTCTTTAAGATGAAAGTTACTCACTTTCACTGCTCACTTGACAATCTGAGAAGTTCATATTTCTATTGATTGTGGTTCTTTACTGCAACCCTGATACCCAAGACAAGATCTGTCTGTCATTTTTTGATGCAGTTCCCGACAATGCTTCATGCTGATTGAAGGAGACTTGTGTTGCACAATACATTCTTCAGCCCCCAGACTGTTATCCATAGAAGAGTAATTGCGGTCATTTCTTACGTATCATCAAAGCAGTGCGCATGTGCGAAAGTTTCACGCTGCCTGTTACTGCTCCTGCCTTTGAGTTCGCTTTTTTAAACTTTCTTAACTTCTATTCTCCTTTTGTTTGTTCTGTTTCTTCACCCTAACTTCCGTGAAGTTCTTCCCTCTACAATGAGGTTACATTCGATTGTTTTCGTGTTTCTTTTCGTGCTGTTTTTAACAACGCCGCTTCCACCGGGACATGCTTCCTTTGTTTACTCCGGAGAAGAGCTGATCACGCTAATGCCGGCCGGCATAGCAGCCAGACCAGCTGATATTCCACCCGAACTCTGGAGAAAAACACATCGGGGACGCAGAGGTGGAAAGCAACGTTGGGGGAATAGAGGAGAGTTGAGACGGGATGGGCTTATGGAGAGGAGAAGATTTTGTCTCCCCTCTGGTAATGTACGGTCTCTGTACAACAAAATGGATGAACTGACAGCGCTAACGCGGAGCCACCCAGAGTACTGTGAGTGCAGTCTGATGGTGTAAGCCTGGTCATATCACCATTAAAGAACAACTCTGTAGACCAGATTTTAAACTGCTGGCCGTTGACTCCGTCCATACCATCCGCCTAGAGAGATCCCACATGTCATCACCGTTATTCTGTACATCCCTCCCTCTGCAAACCATCATACACACCCCCATCTCCAGACTCCAGATTCAACACCCCAGTACCCTCATCATCATGTCGGGATTTAAGTATTTCTGATTCTGATTCTGATTCTGATGTAGATTTTAACAACTGCTTTTCTCTTGGTGATTAAAATCACATGATGGTTTGGTCCCAAGACACTGGAGCTAAACATGATGGTCTTAAGGTAATCCTCTTTCTTACTTCCTGTTTTTACCTTTTTCAGGAGCCTGTGAATGTTCTCATTTTCCAGGTCATCGTTATCCTCAAAGATATTTAAGTCACAAGCAACTGGACTTGGTTATTTGTCTTGGAAGACGTTTCACTTCTCATCCAAGAGGCTTCATCAGTTCATTTACACATCTGACCAGGCTGGGACTCGTCCAACTATCTGGTGTGGAGATCCAGGTAGTTAACCTCTGTGAGGGCGTTCACAAGGCCGATGACGTCAGTGGAACCCTTTGTGCTCCATGTGCCAACTACAGTCATTAGAGTGACAGTCGTTGGTGGGAAGTTGGTTTCAACTTTGTGAGTGCTCTACTGGGTTATAACGACAGTCGTTGGAGTCACAGGAGGCTTTTGTGAACAGTTGTTCTTTGAGGTGAATGTGAATGGGTAGATGTACAGCAGAGTCCAGGACTGAAGAGTTAGCTCTCCTGTGTTGGGCCATGCGTTTATGTTTTGTTTCTCAATTGAAGAGATCTTTGCATTCCTCGTTGCATTGGACAGCATAAACCAGATTGCTTTTGTGGGTGTGTGGTGTTCTATCCTTGGTATGTACTAGTCTCTGTCTGAGTGTGTTACTGTGTTTGAACTACACAGGGATGCAGTGAAGATCCTCCTGAGTTTCTCTGATACCCCAGCCATATACGGGATGACTATGCTGTTTCTCTTGTTTTGTTTTTCTTTCTCAACCACGTTGGTTGTCTTTCTGGAAGCAGCTGCCGTTTTCGCAAAAGTGGGTGTAAACTGTGGTAACCACAAGTTGTTCTTCCCGTTCTTTGCCTTGGGCCTGTGAGCTGATGGGTACGTTATCAGCTCTGTTTTGCAGGGTTCTGATAACTCTACCTTTTCCAGGAGCCATTTATCCATTTTAGTAATTTTCTCAAAGCTAAGATTTCAGTTTTTTACTTTTTGCTCTTCTGGGTGCTCTTTCCTTGCTTTGCTCCCCTCTGTCTGTTTTTTACTCTAAGACTGCTTCACGGTCTGTAGTCGCACTTGTCTTTCAGGAGAAGCACTCAGTGACTATGCTTTCCAGGTCTCAAACCCTAGATTTAGCTGCTGAGTCCACTGAGCCCAGCTTTGTCTTTGTGTAGCTTGCCCCCAGTTACTTTGAGTCTGCTACTTACACTTATTGCGTATGTTCTTCCTGCTTTCTTCTTTCCTCTCTCTGCCTAATGTTTCATTCTTTATTGGAGATTATAGTTTCAGTGGTTTTCCCCAGACTGCTGGAGATCATTTTCCACTGACTCTTTCTTTCTGCCTGTAATCACCAAGAGTTATAGAGCTGTACCCCTCCCCATAGTCCCCATCAACATACAGTTGTAGCTCTATGAAACCCCACTATTTCTTCTTAGACCCCTTAATGTATAGCATATCTCTCTCATTAGCTAGTGTGGGTCGTGAGTCAGTGCACATCCACACCTCTCAGCTTGATTGACATGCGACAGCAGGGACTAGTCATATCCCAGGTGGAAAGGCAGTATGTCCTGTCCACTTTTTAATCATGTTCTCCAGGCTGGGTCTGATAAGAGATGTAAGGGTGATTATGGTTCAAGGAGGACGTCCTTGCAAAGCGGCCTTGGGATTATGGCTCTTCACTGTGTTCTGACTGGGAGAATGACTACATCAGTATTCAGATGGCAGCTTCCTCAGGGGTTACAGAGTTACTGTAGAGATTTGGAACAGAGAGGAGAGGCTCACTCGGTCAGGGAACTCAAATCGAACGCCCTAGGATTGTATGTAATCTGTGAACTCATTCCATTCTGATGAGCACAGCAGATGACAGACAGTATGTGTGTTAATAGCATTTTAGATGTGATGAGCTTGGTTGACTTCAAAACTCTGTTCTCACTTCATTTTCAATATTATGAATAGCACAGATATGATGGCTCCTGTGTAAAAGATGTGAAGAGAAGTCAATATATGACCCTCTCTTTAAATCTCCAGTATTTCCAGAAAAACAGTAGTAAATGGAGTGAGATTGAAAATAGTACAGCTGTTTTTGCACAATTCAAGAAGTCATTGCACTGCAATTTCACCAACTAAGGTATTTGTGAATATTTGCTTTGCTCAAGACAGCTTGAAAACATGTATTGGTCACAAAAATGTTAATGTTGCATTTAAACAACTTAGCCTCATTGTGTTAACCACAGACTTGCACTTCTTCTGTGTAGTTTGTGACAGTAAATAATTTGATGGTAGCCTTGTGAGGGAAATTAAGGCTAAAGAGCGCTAAATGGTTGAAATTACTGATTCGCTAGGCTGTTGAGCTAGTAAATCAAGCAATGGTCAGCCACACTTGGCTTAATGGTGCCTAATGCCTGACTGACCCAATTATTTATTAATGTAAGCTTTTTTCTATCAATTTTTCCATAAAAATGCCAAAAGGGAGGGTATATGGCTACTGTAGATTGCACTATATTTGATTAGTCTGCATTTCCTAGTTGATGTGTATTTTATATAGTCTGTAGTGACATAAAACTAAGCATTAAGTGTGAATTTATTTATGTTTTACGTAGCTAGGTATGTCAGTGTACTGTATATCTCACTGATGTTGGTTCTCCAGAATTGGACGTTGCATGCTCCTGCAATGGCTTTTCTTTTATGAACACAATGACAGGAAGAGGCCGTTTGTCCAGCTACTGCTGCTGTCATCTATGCTCTGTGGTCTATCAGTTCATAACAAGAGAAAACAAACGGATTGAAGGGGTGCACATGGGTATCTCCATAGACCCAGGACCCCAGATTTCTTCTAGACATTTGACCTTTTCTTTCTGCACAGGGACAAGGGCGTGCACTTTTACTAAAATCAGTAGTACATAGAAAGCTCTGTCTTAATTTACAACACATTCAGAGAAACACTCTTCATAGCCATAAAACTGACAGAACTCAACCTTGAGTGTATCTATTAATTCACATCTATTCCAAAGTGTTTTTTATTGCCCTTTCTGCCTTACCTGTCTGGATTCATACAGCCCTCTATTCCATGCATGTCTTTCATAAGATATGAAAAAGTACTCAACTGATTGCTTATAATTACCTGTATGCTCAAGCTGATTATAGTATGTGACCTGCAAGGAATGGAAAATTAGACTCTTGCCTGAAGCCTATAATTTAACCCACAGTATGCATGCCCAGTCCACACCTCCAACCAACACCCCCCCCCCACACACACACCCACACACCCACACATTCACTTTCCCCTGCTGCAAGAGATCTTTCATCTTTATGAATCATATTTTCTGACCATTTCAAGCATGATATTCATGAATGCATGGATCATTTTTCTCTGTAGTTTACATTAAGTCGTCACTGATACATTAAGAATAGTGTAGTGTTGCAGAGAGGGATTCTGCACTGTACTTCCAGCTCAATAGCTTATTTGGCTCCCATTTATTAAATAGTGCAAACTGTAAACAAACTGCTCTATTCATAGCTATAAGATTACTGCTAAGTATATACTCACTGTCTCACACACACACACACGCACACACACACGCACACACACACACACACACACATATACCCACACATACACACACACACACACACACACACACACACACACACACACAAGTTAGCTACTTGTTTAACACATTTTATTTTAAATAATCGTCTTAAGTAATCATGAAAAAAACCTATCAGCGGGGAGTTAGCTTACACTGGTGGAAACCCTATTAATGACTTAATTATTGTTGTTTATTAAACTAAAAGAATGTACGTCGATTTGACAGAATTTAAATGTAGGCACACATTCAGCCAATAAACCAAATAATCTTTGTGTCTTACTGTATGTCAGTGGACTAGAATGTACAGCCAACACAGATTACTAAAGGTAGTAAGATAAACTTAAGTAATGTGGTGGCTTAAGCTGTATAATCTCTGATAATGATTTGCGTTATTTCGAAACAACAGGTGCAGGAGTTTATTTTATGATAATGTTTGTTGGAGCTTTGAGGCTTGAATAAACTGCAACAAGTACCTGCAGTAAATTAAACGACTTTAACTATGTAAAACCGATCCAAAATGTAGTCTAGATATAGATTATTATTTTATGACTATAGCTTTTGGCTGTTAGATTTGGTTGAAGGGCTGCCCAGGTGTGAGAGAGCCAAATGCTTATTGAAAATTCAAAGCTAATGACTGATTTTTAGTTTAGTCTAAGCCGTGTGCAGAACTTGAAAGGAAGTGTAGAAGAGAGAAAGAGACATTTATGAAATATTCAGGCAAATTATCATACCAAGACACAACATGCTTATCTGAGTACACAGTTGGCATGAGCTGTAGGAATAGTGACTGAGTAAAGGTGTTTTTTTTTTTAAATGAATTGTACAAAAAAGATGATGGGTGAATGGAAAGAGTTGACAGTTAAAACAGGCTTTAATCTCTTCCTAAAGCACTGATTTCACCAAAGAACTTCCACAACTCTACTCACTGCTCACTGAGCTTTGCACCTTTTTGACCTCCTTGTACTCTGTTTTTCCATTGTCTGTCAAATTTTCAGCACATAATTATCCCAGTGACAGCGCTTCCAGTCTTATCCATATGTTGACTGCTTTAAAGTGTAATTACGGGGTTTAAATCCTCCCATGGCACTTACATACATCAAATAAGCTATCAAGACCATTTTTTTTAATGTATAAACTATAAACGGAGATATTCAGGAGAGTCGCTAACTGTTGCTAACAGTCAGGCAACACTGATTAGCTCTGGGCAGTACGGTGACGGCATTAAAACAGCTTATAAATATTGCTCAAAACAGCTTTTTAATATTGCTCAAAATAACACCAAACCTCTGCAGTAGCATGATAAAAGTCCCTACACATAAAAGTAAGCACCAACAACATAGTTAGTGAACCCAGAATTTATTAAAAGAGGGTTTTAAAAGACTTGCCAACTGGCTCCTCTCAAGTCCATTCAAGTCAATTACCAAATGCAATCCAAAAGGAAGTAGCCCATTGATGATTTATTTAGGAATCGGTCGCCTCTTCCAATTTATTCTGGGGACTTGGAAAAAAAGTGTCCGGTACGGTGGGGTTGATGAGGGATGCCAAATCCTCCATCGCAGTCACACAGCTGTTGTGGTATTCAATGATTTCAGGCCACGGAAAAAAATGTCACTCCCTTGGCAGCATAAACTTTCTTCTTTGGTGCCCATGGGCTCATAGTAACCACAGGCACACAACAAAAATGCCTGCACACTTAGACTGATGCTATGTCTGGTGCTAGTTCTACTTGTAGCCCCTTCTGGCAACACACGTCCCCACCCACTCGTGTCACATTTTGATACTTCAGGGAAATTTGCTGTCTGGGACTTTTCCAATCGTGTTTTGCTAGAATAAATCATTTGGACTACGAGAGGAGCTGGTATCGGGGCCAGTTGATAAGTCTTTCAAAACACTCTTTTAATAAACTCTGGGTTCCCTAACTAAACTAACTACCTAAACTGTTTTCGAAGGCTTATTTGATGTATGTAAGTGCCAAAAAAGACCATGGGATGATTTTACCCCTGAATTACTTTAAGTACTGGACAATTTAATGTATGAGGCATTTTATGGTGATGCGTCAGAAACTTAATCTGTTCACTGACTACCCTTAATTAGAAGCAGTACGGATGAAAGAATATATAATAAGCATTACAGCCACACACGGATGCAGACCTGTGCACTAAAGTGCAGGTCTTTATCACAATGGAAAAAATATTGGTGACCCTTTTGATGTATGCAGGAAAATATACAGCTTGGCGGAGCAAAATTAGACTGACTCACAAAGGTCAATTGGTTAAATTATACTTTAGATATGTATCAGTGAGTCCTTTTACCCCTTCAGTCTTTCTTGCCAACTATGCAGAAAGGCCAGTAATTATGTTATCACAACAAAGGGTGGTTGAGAAATCAGCTGCCTGTTTTTTTTGTTCAGATCTTTATTAGAGTTCTTTATTTTCTGATATTCATTTTTACATAGATAACACCTTCAGTCTTAGTAGTCCTAATAAAATGAGATCAAAATTAGATTCAGCATTTCATTATCCCCCGCTACCTCCCCCCTCTCTCTTAATTTTCCCTCTTCAGTGAGTCATTTGTAAAAAGCCAGCATATCAGACGCAGGGTGGCAAGTGTAGAATTAACAGAATTACATCTGGTTTTAGCTTGATTATATGGCTGGTAGAGCTGCAACGAACAAATCGATTAGTTGTCAACTATTAAATGAAACACCAATAACAGTATTTTGTCAAATAATCGCTTCATAATGAGAATATGTTCTGGTTTCTTTACTCCCCTATACACCTCAGTAAAACTGAACTATCTCTGAGTTGTGGACAAAACAAAATTATTTGAGGATGTCCTCTTGTAGCCTCGCAAGACCATCCTGATCTCTGAGCTCCGTTGTATTTTACTCGTAGATCAGTCTGGGAACCTGCAGCAAAATTTGGAGAGGCGACCGAACCAATCAGCGTTGGTTTTGAGGCGGCTCAAAGTGGGAAGCACGAGAAGCGACTGTTCAGTGCAAACAACAGCGGCTTCCACTAGCGCTTTTTTCGCCTGCATTCTTCTCTTGGAATATGGACCGGGCACCTGAAATTGTGCATTTTATCCATAAATTCACGTTACACAAAGGGCAAATATCATGTTGTTTACTTTGCCCCAATGCTCTGTTAGTACGTCATACGCTTTGTTGATCTGATTGGTTGATTTATCCAATCAGCAACCAGTATTACCGCCCCTTCCCAAAAGATCTCCAACCGAGAGCTCCCAGATGGATATGGTGAGCAGATGCGAATTATGGAAATCAATCCATCTGGCAAAGTCAGGTTAGTCATCTTGGGCTCAGAATGGAAAATCATCAACAGATGAATCGAGTTGCAGCCCTATCAGGTGGTTAGAGAGATGTGACTGTATTCTCTTGCTGATGTACAAGTTGTACTTCTCCCTACTATCACAGCTTGGGGCTGCTCCATTCATATTTACTAACAATACTCAGGTTTGACACCTGCCTTGATGTACAAGTTACAAGGCTGCATCTGTAACTGCGCTATCTTTTACACCCACATAAAACAACTGTTTCTGCAAGCTGCTGATACATTTTATAATTTATCCTTTCAAGAGAGAAAGGCCTAGCTCCTTCACTGAGCACTAGCACCAGGTTTACCATCTTAAATACCTATACACCCTAATATGTGGTGATTAAGCAGTGCCTGGAGGAGGCCTGAGTAAGAGAGAAGAAACCTAAGTAGTTGAGAGGAAAAGACACCCGGCCAGGAGAGAGTGTCAGATAGGAGACTGAAGGCTGTCTGTGTGACAGAGATACTCGTAAACAAAGGGTGTCCAGTGTAATTTTATCTGGTCTTTAGTGGGCTCAGAGTGGGTGCTAGGTCTAGTTTCAGTAGGCTTAGCAGGTTGCCTCAGATTTTCTCTTCTCCCTATTACCATCCTAATTAATCCAACAAGTTGAGCTGGGAGAAAAAAGCGCTGAAAGCTGACAAGTTTGTTGCAGCCAATTATTGTACCGTCCTTCCTGTACCACCTTTATCTGCTGAAGGCTGGAGATTGGGATCAGTGGACTAGCAGCCTCTTCGAACCCGATGTGCGATGTGGACTCTGGTATCGATTAGAGGAGCAGAGGAAGACGAGGATGAGGCTGCAGACAGAGATTAGTGAACCCTGATGTTCTTTGCTTGTGGGGTTGCTTGCAGCCACTGCTGTTGTGGTTGCTTTACCAGGTTATTTGCTTCTATACAGGCAGTAGACTGGATATATTAAAGGCTGCATCAATGTTAGCCCATTCTTTCTCCTTTTCTAAAACATATCACCTGCTGCCTTTATACAAGATGTTTAGACTGCCTTAGTCTGGTAGTAGCTATGTTGTTTTATTGTTGCAAATTACCATAGTTACATCAAAGCCAAAAGCTGAACCACTTTAATGTCAGTGTGTGATTTAATGCCAGTCCTTGGCACATGCATTGCACTTACATTTTTCTTTCTCACACTGATAACCTACCTCCTCTGGCTCCAACCCAACGTCACACCCACAACATTCCAAAATTTTTCTAAATATTATTTATAGATAGACAAGTCCATTCACAGCAACAGCTCTGGTTCACTGTCAGAGATGAAAGATAAAGTAAATAAAAAATTAGAGGCATTCGTGATATGTTTGTTTGATGGAAATTTGTCAGGAAGTTGTCTGTACCTCATGATGACTACTGAATGTACACAGCATAAATGGGTAGATAGTGGCTATTTGGAGCTAAAGGTAACACAAATTAATATTGCCACTGCAACTAACACAGTCAAGCTAATAATGAGGCGGAAGACAAGTGCTAACACTTTCACACTCACCAGTGACAAGTGAGTGTTGCTAAAAAATGTAACCTTTAATCCCACTTGATGTTGGAAGAAGATTTGGGTTTTGACACTTGTTTACCACTAAAATGAGATTTTACTTAGTGCTCCTCTCATCAATCATCCATGCAAGGAACACAGACTTCATTAGTAGATGTGATGCAAGCTACTGTGAGTTTGCGCTTGTGTGCTGATGTGAAATCCCTATATCAGATGCTTGAGAATCAGCACCTAATCTGGGAATTATAGTATGCTGTAAGAAAATTAATTCAATTAAATTCAATTCAATTTAATTTCAATTAAATTCTATTTAATTTTACTTATAGTGCCAAATCATAACAGAAGTTATCTCAGGACACTTCACAAACTAGGTGAACACCACACTCTGACTTACTTATGATTGACATAGACCCAACAATTTCCCCGTAGAGTACGGTGGCAACGAGAACCTACGAGGCAGGAACGCCAGACAGACCCAGCTCTGTGGAAGACGGCCATCTGTCTTGACCGGTTGGGGAGGAAGAAAAGGAGAAAGAAAGAGAGAAAAGAAAATTAAACATGAACAATAAACAATAAACACAGATGTTGTGAAAATGGAAATGCGAATTAAGAAGTTTTTCTCTTGTTGTTTGTTGATAATATTTTGATGACTTCCTTTTTTCTCATCAATTTCCATTTGATGAGAAAAAAGACATTTTATCAGAACTTGTAATCATGACCTGGTGTGAAGTATAGACTGCACTTAATTTACTATTCATGTCAGTGATAGACCTTTTTCATGGCAGACATTTTGACTTGTCATTGAAAGTGCAGGTGAAACAAACATAGTTAACGATGGCTCAGTTCTATCAAGTGTCCCAGTAAGCCAGCATGCATGATGCCAACACCCTGGAACTGGTTTACTAAATGGAATGTGGCCATTCAAATGTTTTCAGTTACACCTGTGTTTTTCCTACTATGGCTAGTTATAGTTGGAAAAGCACTTTGACTAATTTATTATTCAGTCAATGTTGACAGTGCTACTATCACTGAAGTTTTTCTCATCACTATTGTCACTATTGTGTTTATCAAACATCAGTGAATGTGCTTTATTAGACAATGCTTGTCCAATTATTGACAAGTCAATAAAGTAATCATCCACACAGACAGCCAGGAGAGGAAGGATGAAGACACAGTGAAGCTGTTGGTCAGAGACAGAAATGTTTTATTAAATTATTATACGGCATGATAAAACATTCAAACAAGACTTGGCAAACAAGACTTGGCAAAAGAAACAAGTGGTCAGATTAATAGCCTGGTTTCATAAATACAAAGGCAACACAATCAATATAGCAATTCCTACGTTGTGTATTCATACAGGTTGTTACATAACTTAAAAAGACCTTCACCAACCTTCTTGGTTGCCTATAACAGCCTGAGGACAGATTTTTATGTAATGGTTTGGGGACGGGTTTTGTGGGAAACTCCAAAGGATGTGATGTTTTACGGGCTCTGCAGTCTTTGGCCTCTCTTCAGCTCGCCCACAGCCAACAGTGCTAAATGGCTAGCATCAACCGGCAGAGTCCTCACGCTGTTCTTCCTTGATAATTTCTAAAGCGGCAACCCGGAGATGGACTTGAGGTTGGTGGCTGTCCTGTGTAACGGCAGCGGACAGAAAATGGTTCCATGTTATGTGGCAAGTAGGCTTGCGAACACGAATAATGAACAACGGGCTGGCCGAATTGATGTGAGTGAAGTGGAGAGCGAGATATTCCACTCCCTGTTGACCAAGCTGTTCAATCCCCCGCTGTCCCGCTCAAAGCCACTCCAGATCGCTCCAGGCTCAACTCTGATTTCACACCGCTTTAGTCAAAGTGCTCACTTAAAAAAAAAGAAAATGTTGTGTGTTGTATTTATTAGATAGACGCGCCCGCCCTCCCACCAGCGCTCGGAGCTCCTCGTTCACCCACTGGCAAAATGTCAGCTGTATGCTGGCAGTGCTCCGGGCATTGGCGGAGTGGAGGGAGGGTTGGTTTCTTCATCAGCATGATATAACATTTGTCTGGGTTCGGCTCGGGCATGCTTTAAACTTATAATGTGAGCGTGATGGAGCGTGAGATAAGGGGATTTTCAAACTTTTTAAAACACCCAATCTGAGCTCCATACAGAATCCTCCCGCTCACTAGCGCTCCACTATGCTCACATGTTCTGATGGAAACCAATATTCCTGCTGCAAAGTCAACCTCTTAATGACAACACTGGACTTTTAGACTATACTATATACTACAAAAAATACAGGAATAAAGTTTTCAAAAAGTTTATTTAGAAACCATGTCATAACATTTGAGGGTTGACGGTAGTGGTTTCACTAATTTGTGTGGTAAGGAAAAATCAATTCCGCGGCAGCTCTTGTGGCAAGTAAATTTAACAGAGAGCGTTAAACATGAATGTTTATTTTGTAGTCCTCAGTCAAATAAACTGTTCTACGTTCCAACCACATTAATTGTTAATTAATTGGATAGAAAGGACATTGAGCTTACCATGGTAATTTGACTAGTACTAAACAAAATGGCAATTGTTGTTAGTTGTCATGGTGACAACACACGCACTGCCAAGATTTTATAACAATGTGGAAGGAGTCACACAGACTGCTTAGCAATTATTGGCCTGGTACAGGGACCTGGAAATGTTATTGGCTGAGAGTATACAGCTATGGCTGAGAGGTCTTCTCTCGGAGCACTCTGTATGTACGTTTGATCCAGGACCACCCCTAGTGATATGAACAACCAGATGTTCGCGAGGACTGTGCAGACCACAAGAAGCATGAAATGGACATTAGATCCATCGGCAGCAGGTCGGCTGACTGTTAGACCCAACCCGCTGTTCGGCTCATTTTCTATAGCTAGTTTGTAGCTAGCTATCTTGCTAACTCTGCCATGTCCCCACACCACACCAGTCACAGAAAACAAGCCAGTCAAACATGTCACTCATATGGGGATAGCAGTGTGCTTTTCTACACGATCAAAGAGCGTGTGGTTGAAGCACAAGTTGTTAAATTTGACTAATTTAGACTCATGAGAGCTGCTGGCTCTCCTAATATCACTAATCCACTTCATGTTTGGCCATTACCACAAAACCTCACCTTCAAGACTTGCCACAAGTCAGTTTATATGGAAGTTAGTCTATTGCTTGGCAACAGTACACATAAAAATGGCTGTTGCTCTGACCATTCTGCTACATTGATTTGAATGGAAAAGGCTTTTCTATCCAATTTAATTTCTGTGGTTACAACCCTTGCCAGCATTCAGTGTGTTGCTCTTGACTTACACAAATAGAAACAGCGGTTGTAGCTATTCAGCTTATCTACTGTACAATAATGTCAAGGTCATCTTTGTTGTTTATATGCACCTCAAGCATATGTTTTGCTGATTCTTTTGTTAAAAGCCAACCTAATAAGTATGTCCTAGTGTTCCAGTGATGTCATGTCTCCTAGTAACAGCACAATGTTCTGACGTATTTTAAGTATTGAAGGGTATCCATAGCAACAAATATAATTGGTTTCCTGATGTGAATTGATTAAATAGGAGCTTATCACTGACCCAATGTGACCAATTGTTATGTCAATAGCTATCATTCCATGTGAGGATGACTCCCTTTTACTTTTAAAATCTGATATTGATGTTTGCACAGCTGTCTCTGAGCTGGTAATCCAATGAAATTAGAATTTGTATCAGTAGATATCAGATATATTGTCATTTGTTTCCTGAAGACTCTGATTGTGGTGTTGCCAATGCCTCTAAAGGGGTAAAGCCACTGTTTTTTCGTCCCTGACTTTTCATCACAGTACAGCGGTTTATTAGTGATATCATAATGAATCACTTTTGAGTGTGATTGCCTGTGGGCCTTCTGGGAAAGGTAGTGTGTTGTTAAGAGAGCTTCTGGCCAAGTTGTGCTAAAATAGAAAGCACACTTAATAAAGGCAGAGTGCACTTTGGGTCAGGTACATTGGACAATTGCCCTCTAGAGACACAAATCCTTCACCCATAGACATTTAGAATTGCTATTTAAAGTCTCACATACTGTACACACATCCAAACAAATATGCACATATTCACATACTTATACAAACACACATACACACACACACACACACACACACACACACACACACACACACACACACACACACACACACACACACACACACACATTTAACCTTTTCTGCCCATGGTTACATCAGTAAAGGTTCAGTGCATAAGATAAATATGTTGAACATCTTGACAAAGATAAATAAAAGGCATGATGATGGGGTTGTCTGAACAATGGCCTTTTATTATAGTAATACTTTATTTGGTACACGTATAGAGCTAAGTCTACACCAAGCATCTTTCTATGCCTTCTTTTGCTGACATCTCATTATCGGCATGTCAAGTCCTGCCGCCCCATGTTGCTGTGATTACACTGCAGAGAAGGTATGGTTATTGAAAGAAAAGTGAGAGAAGCTCCTAGCTGCCTTCCTCTCTCATCTTGAGCAGGGATATGACCATGGGGTTAATTGTGGTGTCAGTGTTAGAAGGAGCCAAAGCTTTATAAAGCTTAGAAATAGCAGTTGTCAAACTGTAGTTCTCTATCAGTAAAACATTTTTCAGCTTTAACAAGAGGCCCAATTTCTCCCTGTGATACATGAATAACCATGCAAGAAGATTAAAAAACAAAAATAAAGTTCTACTGCATATTTAAGGTTTTGCGCAATCATCTAATCTATGTACTTTCTTTTTGTCTTTCTTGATGTTCTAATAGCTGAATGTTGACACACCTCCATGATATCAGTGCATTGTGTCTTCACATACTGGTGAAAACAACATGCCTCTCACAGCCAGATATCCTGAATATACTGAGCAGCAAGAAAAAAAAATTCTTAGAATCTCCTGGCAAGAGAAAGCCACTGACCAGTGGAGAGCCAACTTTGATCTACCAACCCCCTGCAGTGAACTGCCTGCACCTAAAATAATTCAGTTCATCCTTTTTATTGTGAGCTGCTCAGCCAACAATTGCCTGATAAATAGAGCTGCAACTCAATATTATTTTCAAGATTAATCTGCTGTTTATTTTCTTGATTGATCTTTGGTTTAGAACAGGGGTCAGCAACCTTGGGCTTGGGTGCCACCATTCGCACACAGTAGCTTAACCAATGGCACACTATAGCAGCAAGTGTGCAAGAAATTTATATGTCATAGAAAATCATGAAAAATATCCATCCCTGTTCCTCAATTTCCAAGGTGATGTCTTCTTTTGTCAGTCCATCAACTAATCGATTAGTTCAGCATACTATATTAGTTACAACTCTACTAATAAGCATACATTTGCCATTTGGTGCCACAAACCCTCTAATGACAAGTGCCCTGGTCAGCCGACACTAGTATTCCAGGATTCCAGGAATCAAGGATATGAACACTTGTTTGTTAAAATGTATAACCAAGGTCCCTCACCTTGTTTTCTGTGTCAACCTTTAATATAAAGAAACATTGTGGAGGTGATTTAACCATGGATTTAACTCGACTAAAACGATTGCAAGAATAACAGGTGAGTTATCAGAGGAGTGATAAAGAAGCACACGATATCGGGAGCACGTCCATATGGCAGGAGCATGCAGAGAATTGTGTGCCTACAGGTGGTGCGTGAGCATCTCTGCCAGTGCGTCGGTTAGGGATGCAAATTATTGAGTAATTAATTAATCGATAGTTGTTTCATCTTATTGATCGATGATCGATTAATTGATAAGCAGCACTTCTTCTGAGAAGCAGAATTTCCCTCTGAATAGGTTAACTGTATAGACCTTTTTAATGGAATTCCATTACTAGGCAACAGCCTTGTTCCTTGTTAACTTCCTGTTAGCTGATGTTGTTCACGTTCACTGCAACAGGAATCAAACTTGGACAGATTTAGAATGTTTATGTTTACAACTTTGAAAAGGTCTATACGTAACATAAAATGCTGTCTTCCTTATGATATAAAGAAAAATGCAAATCATATTCCTTAATCACTCACTTGAGGGCAGGGAATAACATTTTGGAAGCATATCCACCATATACTGAATAGAAAACATCAAAATTTTACACAGGCTATATAACATGAAAATAAATTGGGTAATCTCTCATCTGCAACATTGGAAACATTAATAGCATTAGCATAAAAAACATTTTTTGATTTTTTTTTTTCTTCTGCTCTCTGTGAGTAGGACTGCTGACATTACCTGCTAGTCCGGTCAATGTAGTAGCATGTAATTGTGATGTAACTTTCTGTAGTCAAGGAAGTCCAACAGTCTGTTGCGGTTGCAAGTTACGTTACAACTCTGCCTTCTTCTTCGCGTAGCTTGCTTCCACGCAGGTGGTTATGGTTACTCTAGAGGGGGATATTGTACCCTGGCTCGATGTTCTTTATTACCTCTCGAAATCCCTGTCCGTCAATGACATTTATCTGCAGCATGTCTGTAGTAACAATGTTACATATCCGCTGGGTAATGCCCTCTGCTTTTGTAGAGTCACATTCCCTTCATCCCAACGCTGTGGTGATTATAGGCTGAGAACCACTCGCTGCTTGTAGCACGACTGAACGTGACTCATTTGGCTGGTAATGCATCAAAGTTGTGGAGTTGTACTGTAAAATACTTCCACGTATTGTGCATTTGCCGTCGTTGTCATCCACCAACTCAAAGGGGCTCCATACTGCACTCCATTTTGCCCTCTTCATCCTATCAGTGTACCACTTCTCGTTTGTTTTGTTGTTACTGCCGGAGAACTGCTTTGCTTGTGTTCCCGCGTATGTGTCAAGTACATCTGGCGTCAAGTGTGCCCTCACGTGGACCGGCGGGGAATTACGGTTTCAAAACGCAATTAATGCATCCCTAGCGCCGGTATTTGATGTGCTGAGACAGTTGCATTGAGATGCAGTCAACATTGGCCACTACAGCCAGGTATTACTTTTTCACATACTTTTTCACTTCTCCTCAAAGGGCCGGTAAATATATGGATTAAAAATCCATACTGTAGCCATACTGTAACCGCTCTACCGTTTATACCGTACATATACACATACAAACATGCCTCTAATAAATTATAATTGTGATTCAAGCCTAATCCTTCAAATAACTCTAATGATGTCTATGTGAAATAATATATACTAACCACGCATTACATTATCTGCTTAGAATTTTAAACTATGTTGTCTAATCCTCTTGCTCCCTTACTCTTTTGTTTTACTAATTTAAAGCCGTTAGAATAGTGCTGAGTTTAGAAATGCTAATCAGTTCATGAGCAACAACGGAAATAATAGCCATGGTGTTGTTAACCAACAATTGTTAACATACTGATACTGATGTTTGACATTTTACTGTTCAAAAATCAGCTTGTCAGTTGTCAAGGTTCTGTGTAACCTTTAACATGCATTAGTTGTTTTTTTTTTTATTGCCAATGGGCGGACATTTTGTTATGTAACTTAGAGACCACATTCTGTGGACTGACTACTTCTACTTCTTCTACTTTTATGTACAGGTTTTGGGATGGATTTTCATGAAAACTGTTTTGCGTGCTCCTGATTCCCTCGCCTCTCTTCAGCTCGCCTATGGCAAACAATGATAACTTGGAGTCTGCTAACAGCAACAAAAGTCCACACATGCTGTTCTTTTATACATTCTGCAGTAGCAGCCCGGAGATGGACCTAAGGTTGGAGGCTGTCTTGTAGGGGAAACAACTAGTTTGCTGCTCTGGCGGGGTCAGACTAGGGGCGGTCCTGGATCAGACCCCAAGTGCTGGAGTTAAGGTTGGCGGAGGATCCGCAGGCTTCCGGCCACTGCAGAGTTTGTGTAGTGGGGCACAGCATGTGTGGACCCTGTGGTCCAACAAAACCCTTTTCCCTCACTGCTGATAAAAATACATTGTGATTTAAGCTAATGTTAGCTCGCTTGCTTTTGTGGCCCATATTACTAACTAGCTGACATAGATAATACGGTCATGAGGGGATATCATCAGCTAATTCAACCAGACTTCTGATCCGGCTGGCATGGTGCTTGCAAATTACTTCATCAGCTAACGTTACAAAGTAAGCAACACCAGATACTTGCAAACTTATGTTAGCTTGCTTGCTAATTTTAGCTCACCAAATCCTAAGCTGGCTGTGTCACGGCTATGCGTCATGAATCTGCCATTGGGGACTTCTTTGTGCTGGCTGATGGAGTGATTTGCAAACAGCAATCTATAATTATTCTAAATATGATTATAATTCATTTTACAGCATTATACCAACACGATGCCGGACAGTTATGCTCAATCATATTCATTATGTTACTTAATGTTTTGGGCAGAACTTGCTGGCTTTAGCAACCAGATGCTGACTGCAGTTCAATAATGGCCACCAATTTCTCTTAAAATATATGCACAAAATAATGCAATACATCTGCAATAAGGTAATATTGACAAGGGCTATTTATCAGTACGGCTCTACTGTATAGTTAAACTATGATTAGGTTTTGATAAGGGTGTTAAGATGCTACTTCATTAATGCTGCTGTACTGTCATACCCCACATAGCACTTCAGATGTAGCTAGCATAGCTACATTTATCTGTGATAAATGTGCTGGTTCTGAAAGCTCAGGCTTTAAGTCTTAGTGTTTATTTTCCATATAGTTTCTTCCCAGTGGTGTTTCTTAAAGCTGCTCTTTTACACTTCTGGATGCTCCCAGACAATCACAACAGAATGCCTTTAATTAGCTAGAGTCTCTGCATACAAAGATAATTGTGAATACTGCAGTACCCACGGGTGAATGTCTGAAGTATTTGGCTCATGTATTGGTTTCTCCATAGGGCATTTCAGACCATTTTTTTCGGAATTGAAGGGTTAGTGTTATAAGGACACTGCACAGAGGTGAGAGAAGGCCGCCCAATCATATTGACCCAATGATTAATCTTCCCTTCCCCTGATGTTTTGTGAATTGGGTTTGGATGTGCTGTAGCTTTGTTGCAAGTAGGTGGACAAGGTGACCCGTGCTGTAGATCAAACTGCTGAACAACTGCTTGGGGACAGGGTCCTGCCCGCCTGACTGGACATCATTTTTCTCCATTTAGCCCCATCTCACACCTGTTATAGGGTGGTCGTTCACATGAATGCTCACGGCTCCGCTGGGATAGTCTGTCATTAACAACAGGAGTCAACAGATGTACACCACTTCTCTGCTGGCTTGAAAGGACATTCATTTTCAGTTCCATGTTCAGGATTTTTTGAGGAAATTTGTTTTTGGGAGGGATTTTTTGAGCATATACATTTAGCTTTATGTTTAAATGTGTCTAGTTAACAGAATACAGTGGTTCAACTGTGAAAAGCACAAGATGTAGGCCATTTTGACTGCCATTTTGGAGATTTGGTCCCTCTGTATTTTCTGTCTCTCCAATAACATTGACATTTCCTTTGCCGTATCCATTCTTGACTCTCTACCTCTGAAGATCAGTACCCACACAGAAAACATAGAGATAAAAGATAATGGACACACTGTGTTTGCTGCAAGGAAGGAGTTAGTTGGTGAGCCGAGTTGATTGGGTTGAGTTGTGTTCACAGTGACAAAACAGAAGTATGAAAAGAATGAGTAGAAAAACTAATAATGCAAAGTGATGCAAAATTAATATAACTGTGACATTGGGGTGCACTGCTGCCCTTTTTTTTAATGCTTCCTGTTTTACTTCCTGGTTGATCCAATATGGAAGTGCCAAAAACTTCAGTTCTCCGAGTGTCAACTAGGGTAGTTTTCGCAATAGAGTAGTTTCTCATTGACCCCATGTTAAATAGGCAGTTTTCACAGCATAATTAAACCTATTTAAGGCATAGTACAAAAAAATATTCTAGTCTATATGTTTAGGTCATATCTCCATGACAACACTGAGGGGTGTGATTTTTACCAGGCTAGTATTTATTTTATTGAAGGTTAAAGTTTATGAATAATTAGTGGTGCAGCCTCTTGAGTGACAGTTAGTCTCCTGGCCTTCACTTCTCCTCGGAGGTATATGTCAGCCAGATGGACGTATCTCCCTCCCTCCAACGTCACATACATGCCCTTTTTTGGTAAGAGGAAATGCGGCGGAGTCAAAGTCTGACAAGATGGCGACTCCCGTAGGCGAGTACGATTGGATTGAGTTGAGAGACCGGACCCCGACTGTAATGCTATGTCTATGGGTCGAACAAATGCACACAGTTAATCAAACCAGTTAATGTGTGTGTGTAAGTTTTTCCAAGTTCAAGAGCTGTAGGCCTTTAGAGCATTTTTGTAATTGTTTAAGGAATCACTAATTAAAAAAGTCAAGGTAAGGTCCTGAGTATGAATGCCTTAATGGCAAAATGGCAGAGCTTTGCCTTCCGGCTCAGCTCTGCCATTTTGGAGATACGAACCCTCCTTTCCAGCACCTTGGAGTAGACTTTATCAGGGAGGCTGAGTAGTGTGATACCACTAGCACACACCCTCTGGTCCCCCTTTTTAAACAGGGGAACCACCACCCCGGTCTTCCACTCCCTTGGTACTGTCCCAGACCTCCACGCAATGTTGAAGAGACGTGTCAACCAAGACAGCCCCTCCAAACCCAAAGCTTTCAGCATTTCTGGACGAATCTCATCAATCCCTGGGGCACTACCTCAGTGACTTCCGCCAGAGATATTGACAATGATTCCCCATCAGCCTCTGGCTCTGCCTCTACAAACGGAATTCCTCAAAAGAGCTCCTCCCACCGCCCAATTCCCTCATCACCAGTGTCCTGTCCTTACTGTAAACAGCTTGGACGGTTCCACGTTTCCCCCTCCTGAGATGTCGAATGGTTTTCCAGAAGCACCTTGGTGCCATCCGAAAGTCCTTCTCCGTGAATTCTCCGAACTTCTCCCACACCCGCTGCTTTGCCTCTGACACAGCACCTAAGACCTTGAGGCCACAGCTCACCACTGCAGCTTCAGAAATGGAAGCTTTGAACATTGCCCACTCCGGTTCAATGCCCCCAACCTCCACAGGGATGCCAGAAAGGTACCTGTGGCCCCGGGCTTCCTCCGGGCAGGGTCTCTCTTCCTCTTCCTTGTTTGTCCATAGAGTCTTTGTGAACCATTCTTAGTCCGACCCCTTGCCTGAGACCACTCTGCCATGGGAGACCCTACCAGGAGCACTAGGCTCCAGACAACACAGCCCTTAGGTTTACAGGGACACAAACCTCTCCACCACGATAAGGTGATGGTTCCCGGAGAGGTAGCTACTATATTTGTCTTCTTTAAGTACTTATAAATTCTCCTGCTATAAGACGTAGTTTTCTACCGAGACTGGTAAACGCGGTGAGGTAAATGCATGCTGTGTACACAACCTCAATTGGCCTTCTTTGATTGTACTCCACAAAAAGAATCCTTGATGTGAGAGCTCATTCAAGAGAATCTTTGACTGAAGGGCAAAGACTTGTGTGGATCAGATCTGAGGTCGAGAGTCACTTAGTCCGACTCATAGGATGTAGACTGCATTCATAAACCTGCCATCAGTCGGGTATTTAAAAAAAACTATCCTCTCCTCCCTATTTCCCTCTCTGACAGAAGTTCCTGAATCTTATAGGCCTGCCATTTTTGTTGGCCGCTTTGTGTCATTTACCCTTCTTCTCCACCCTTGGATATTTGTTTTGTTGAAGTTTCGCGCCAGCCGCATAATATCAACACACGGTTATCTGAATGATCAGCTATTCTATTCACACATGGGATCAATCAGAGATTACACAGATCTTTAACTAGGCGGCTGGCAGGGCAAAGTCTGTTTAATGTCGAGTCCAGCTGATTTGGACATTTATGCTCTCACATACAGCTCTGCCAAGATCATTTCAAGATTGCAGTGCATGTGTGAAATAGGCTTATGCCTGATGGATGCAAATATTTCTTGCACTTGAGGTCTTTCCCCCAACTTGATGAAGAAATACTATTAGGTTTTTGTCCCCCTGTAACACCCCAAGGACACTTTATCTGACAGATTGGTTTTGCTTGTTTCTTTGTGACCCTGATGTGAAAACCAATATTTTTCCACTCGATAATACAAGTAAAAGTGAACCAGCACATATTCTGGGTCTCTCTCTATCTTTGTTTCTCTCTCTCTTTCTCTCTGTGTATATTAGACACACAGAGCTTTCTAGTTAGCTCGCAGTCCAGGGCATGTGTTGGCCATGTGGGATTATTGATTGAATTGACAATGTAGCCAGAGTTCTACTAACAATATATAGAGGAATGGCTTATGTGTGCAGTGTCTTTGTGGGTGGAAGTGAGGTGGGGTAGTTGCTTGTGTGTACATGCACTCATTTGTACAATACCTGGACTTAAAAGGACATGGATGACAAGGGAGACAGCATAAGTGTAGTGAAAAAAATGCCATAGTGCCACTGTCCTCCACTTGAGTGACGTCTCTGAGCGATTGCGATACATGCTCTATCAAAGGATCAAAGAGTGCTGGAGTTGCCATTCAAGTCAAACAGAGTGACTTTGGAACACACTTGATGTGATGTTTTAGCTGATGATAACTGAAATTGTTCCTCTCTTCACTCCAAGCTAGTGCCTGTTTCCCCCCCCATCTATTACCCCTTGTGCTTCCTGCAATTGGTCCCCTCCTTCCTGCACTCCTTCCACCCCAACATCCTCCCTCTTCCCGCCCTTCTCCTTCTCCCTCCTGCCCTTTCTCCCCGACTGAGCTACTCTTGATTCACCATTTCTTTCCTTTTACCCTATCTTTTCCACCTGTTTTTGGCTTTTTGTCTCAGAGCAGAGTGTCAGTGGTGCTTGGTGTGTGTGTTTAGGATTCACACAGCAGGCTTGGCCTAAGCTCATAAGAGTAATTAGATGTTCTCTCACTGTTGTTCTTCGCTTAAAATGGAGGCTATCATTTTTGTCTTTTCTCCTCCCGTATCATTTGACATTCTGACGTGTATGGGCACAAAGAGAAACTAAATAAGAGAGAGGCAGAGAGAGAGAGAGAAAGGATTACAGATAAAAAGTGCAACATAGAGAACAGAAGAGGCATGGGAAGGGAAGAGACCTCTGAAGGAAGCACAACACAGAACTTGACTAGAGGAAAAGAAAATGGAAGCGTGATTGCTTCTTAGTACACATAATGATTTACTTAAGTTAACTTAGACAATTAAAAGGCTCACCGGTGTATACAAGGAGGACTGGAGAAATAGATATGTACTGTAGGAGCAGAGCATGTCAGTTATGCACAGGTGTGTGTGTGTGCACACATAAAGTGGCGCGTCCTCTTTTCAACCAATATCTGAGACATGAGTGCATACATATGCATGTACATACAAAAAAGGACTTTTTTTTTTTTAGTGATCAAATATCTAGTCTGATGTGTATGTCATGTCCTTGTCAGTGTGTTTCCTCGTCAACAAGACTTTACACCAACTTCAAGCTTTTCTACACAAGAAGAATTCTAATCCTTAAGTGTTGCTGGATCGTGTTTGGCAAACAGACAACCAAAGTGCAGCTTATGGCTCAAGGGGCTCAGAGTAAATTTGAAATCTGTCTGCCTTTTTTTCGGCTTTGGTAATATAAGGTTCAATAGAACAACTGCATTTAACTAAGCAAGCATTATGTGATCAAAATAGTTTGCACTGCACCAGAAAGGCCCAATTAACAGTTAATTAATAATCTTTAATGTTCAAAGGCTAAATGTTATGCTTCAATGTTTACCCCTGCACAGGCAAGGATGGTAATCACAGTGCAATGTTTTTATTCAGACCAGTCAAATACATTTCCAAATGTAGATGCACACCAACGTATAATCTAAATCCTCAGTGACTGTCACTCAGCACCTCCTGTGGAAAAATCTCAAAAACAGACATAATGAATTATCTACCTTGGAGGCAACAGGAAGTGTTAATTTTGCATTTACATTTGCCTACTTACAGTGCGCAATGTTTGTCTTTCGTCTTCTCAGTGGCACTCTGCAGCAGCAAGTCCCTGTGATGTGACCGATTTTCAAATCATTCCCTTTTTAGTTGACATACTGCATTAATGTAACCCTGAAGCTAGAGAATAGAAGAACGGATAATCATTGGCATCAATTATCATAAAATGTCTTGCTTTTTCATCTTTGACTTCATAGATGACAGATGTGCTTTGTGTTTTTGCCTGTAACTACCACAGCCACAGTCTGTGCCCGTCTGTACTCTGCAACATTTATTTTTCTTTCACAACCAGATTGCTACGAGTTCACTACAGTAGGTTTGGTGAAGTTAAACAGACTCAGCACCCAATTTAAAAGCTGCAAAGGCATTTTATGAATTTGGTGCTGTGTGGTTGACTATGTTGCCTTGGAAGGGATTCACTTGCATACCTGAAAGTAATTTATTCCTTCTTAGTGGTGTACTGACCTGGAACGGTCACTGTATGTATGTTTTATGAATCGGTCTCCTTGGCTGGTTCTATACCATAGACAGACTTGTTAATTGCATCTTTGTGTATCCTTCAATTGTTGGAAGTGAGTCTCAGTTTTAGTTAGAATCTATATTCTGTAGAGATTGGAAACAGAAAGAGCTGCCAGGTGGGATTAAAGTAAAGTTCTTCTTTACAGCTTAGGGTCTGACAGTTCTAGTTGGATTATACGGTATGCTTGACCTATGTATTAGCATAACTTCACACACAACTAGCAATGAAACGACGGTAAACAGAAGCTCTCACGTAACCCACAAACACAAGCCTCCAACTACATCTCTCAGCAACTAACATGGAAACCTTTCTGTGCTTTAGGTAGATTGGCTGTTTGTGTTTGTGGGGCCGAATAGTCACAATCTGAAGTCTTTAGTCCAAACCACACCACCACCACAACACGGCTTGCATCATTTGACATCCCTAGTACACATTGAAGCACGACTGCACAGCATATAAAGCAATACATTTAGCATATTAAGTACTTTTGGAGCGCTGCCTAGGCTTCAGGAGTTGTTTGTGTTATTTCATGTGATATCTTACCAGAAGAGACAATCTTTCCAGCTACTGTTCACCAGGAAATGCCTTTTTTATTATCAGCTTTAGCATACGAGGACTGTGGTTCATAGTGGCCTGGATATTTTTATACCTCAAAAAAAGGTTTCTCCTGTTCCATTGTAAAAGCTTGAACACCACAGACGAAGGCTTGCTGTCTCTTGACAAGTTAAGCAATCAAAGTATATGAGGTGTTAATATGCCAAGTGAGGTAAGAAGTATAAAAACAATGTTGCTTTTCTGAACTGGTCAACAAGTTAGTGCTGGAAAATAAGACAGTGGTGTATTCTGTCATGTTTACCTGTGCTGCTGCACCTCAGCACAGCTGGTGTTTCATTGTGGTTCAGGGTATATTACGGTGTTTGTGTAAAAAAACAAAAAACAAACAAATTGAACTGCTAGTGATAGAGGTCATTGTAGCATGTATGACATTGTCTAGCCTACAATGTTGTGTGTTTAATATGAAATTAGCCTACTTACAGATGTCTATCATGTCACAGATTTTTGATGAGACTGTTTGTTTCCGGCCAAACTTGGGCACAGAGATTTATATTAAGTAAAGTGAAATTCTGGTGTAAAATCATCCCAGGGTCCTTTTAGGCAAATTCGGTCATCAAATAAGCCATTGAGACAATTTTTTTGGGTGTATGAAGTATTAACGTAGATTTTCCGGTAGCGACGCTAACAGCCTGCCGCAGCTAACACTGATAAACTCGGGGCGGCGAGTTGAATGCATTAAAATGTATTTTTTAACCACTAATACTGCTCCAAATAACAACAGACCTCTGCAGTGGCATGATAAGAGTCCTTACACATTAACCGAAGCACCAACAACGTAGTATGTGAACACAGAGTGTATTAAAAGTGTATTAGGTGTTACCTAACCTACTGGCCCCAGTACCAGCTGCTCCATTCAAGTCAATTACCAAATGCAAGACGCGGTAATCCCTCTGCCTAAGCTTCTCAATCGGTGTCTCAATGTCCAGATTCAAAACAATAAGCCACTGGTTTATCAGAGCACAGTCATTGTACCGCATGGCAGCCTATGAAAAGTTTCTGGGTTGTAAGCTTTCCTTTTTGTTTCTCAGCCAGGAAAAATACAAACATGAACCATTCTGTCTCTCTTCACGTCAAGTTGCAGGCTAGTCATCTTTACCTGTGCCTGCACTCATAGTGTGCCTTCTGGCAACACACGCCCTCTGACCCCTGAGATCTGCTCAATGTTTCGGTGCTGCAGGGAATGCTATGTGGGACTTTTCTAAACCTTTTACCATCTATTACTAACTTATATTTCACCAAACTGCCACAAACCACAACGTTTACATGTTTTGCTGGAATAAAGCATCAATGGGCTCCTTCCTTTTGAATTGCATTTGGTAATTGACTTGAATGGAGCAGCTAGTACCGGGTCTTTCAAAACACTTTTTAATACACTTCGTGTTTACATACTGCATTTTTGGTGCTTCGGTTAATGTGTAGGGACTCTTATCATGCTACTGCAGAGGTTTGGTGTTATTTGGAGCAGTATTAGTGGTTAAAAAAAGACGCTTTTTTAAATGCTTCAAACTTGCCGCCCCAAACTTATCCTATTAGCCGTAGCAGGCTGTTAATCGTTCATACGTGACCGAATTTGCCTAAAAAGACACTGGGATGATTTTACACCGGCAGATCACTTTAAGTAAGTAACTATTGTGACGTTAATGAAAATATAGATATATACTTATATAGATACAGGTTTTTTGCATGGTAGTGAACATAATGGTATGGGAGTGATGTTTAAGCTGAATTGTTTTCCTGTAATGTCTTTTTAGTGCCGTCTCTCATGAATCATTTTTAGTGCTTTCGCTGACTAAGATGACATTTCAATGAGTGCTGCACTAAAAGTATTATATGTCAGTATTTTCTGGAAATGGCCCCTTCCCATACATGTTTTCCAAGTTGTTCCGCCACCAAAAATGACTCATATGTGAATAGATAATAATGGTGAAGTTGACATAGTAATTTCTTGGTGGGACTGGGGTGTTTTTAATAATGAAAAATGATGGATGATGCATATCATGTCTGAATGAATAGATACTGGACCAGTCCTGCCCTGCAGTCCTGTACCTCTGGAAAGAAACCCGCTGGCTCATGTCACGCTGGCCTTGCTGCTATCCTCAGAGAGACTAATATGGATCTGTAATATGGGTGGGCATCATCTAGCTTTCCTACACAAATGGACACAATGCAACATATTCCCTTAGTTTATATGAATTTATTGTCAATTTGCATGCTTACTCTTAAATGACTTATATCTCAAATTGTTACTTAAACACATAATAATATAACTAGCAGTCTTGCCATCCATTGCCACTCATTCAAAAGTCAATATCTTTTTTAAAATGATCTGAAAATGAAAATGTCTTTCTGTTTAAAGCCTTACATTTGAAACACAGCTCCGCTTGCTCACTGGAGCAATTTTGATCGTCTGTTGCACAGTAGCCTTATGTGTTGATAGGCTATTACTTGTGACCTGTACAATCAGGTAGTGCTGTGGGTGGTCTGATTAAAAAAAGAACACGTACGAGAATTATAAAAAAGTATCACAGCAGATTGATCTATCCATTCTATAGAACTTTATTATAATATTATTATTATTCACTTTGTGCAGAGGCAATAAATTCATGGCACATCAAAGGACCATATGATCTGAGAACAAGCGAACAATCCATTCGCTGTTTCAGTAGCCCGACTGTTCTGTTAGGCTTTTTTCGCTCCACTTCGATCTGGCACTTATTCTTTCCCCAGCTCTCTCTGGTCTTTCCTCCTTCCAACTCTCCTCTCTCTGTCATTGTTATTAATCCCCCCTTACCCCACCATCCTACCCCCTCTCTATTGACTGACTCAATTATACAGACCTCTATCAACATGTTTCCCTCAAAGTTAGATCATCCACATATTCCAGATTTTCATTATAGATAAATCCCACATATCCCACATAATACTGTAAATATATGGTTAACACACTTACTACACTTGCTCCTTAATAAAGCCTTAAAGAATCTGAGGGAGGCAGAATTATCAGAAATTGAAAGACAGGGTCTAATAGAGGAAAAGAGAGGGTGCAGAAATGAGCATTATGTGGAGGTTCCAGTCTGCCACTTCTAATTCCCCACAGTCAGCGCTGCCAATCGTGGTAGCCCAGATAGTTGCTGCTACTGATGGGGCTTGATGTGAATGTGGTGGGAGTGACGGTATACTCCCACAGAGAGTCAGAAGCAGCAGCAGTAGCCACTGATTAATCCTCATGCTGGAGCCACTAATGATTTATTTATTTGGAAATTACAGAGCCCTGGGAGAGCTGGGCACGATTGATAAAGAAACTCAAGAATGGGGGGTGCTTGGGGATTTAACACTCCCTCCCACCTCAGTGCTTGTCTATGCATACGTATACGTGTGTGTGTGTGTGTGTGTGTGCGCGCGCCAGATGATCTATACCCGGGGTACATCAGAAGGCTGATTCTCATATCAATGAAAAATTTCCAATGGAATATTTTTCTGATGCAAAAATATTGCATGGGTCTTTTTTTTGCTGCAGGCGGGAGTTTAGCTGCAGCACAATACTCCTGCTGTGAAGATATTGATGTTTGATCATAGGGTGTCTTGCTCTAAACATGGGGATGTATTTTTGAGCGAGAAAGCCAATTAGCTCATTTTTTTCATGTCTGGCTCATACTGAAATTGAAGCCTTCACGCTGAAGTTGGGCACAGTGTATTTAAACATCTGCCAGCTGTCTTTGTCTGAAGCAGACTGGGGCTTTGGAGCCTGGGGTGGAAGATTCGGTTGAGACTCATTATTACACAGATTCTTTACATCCATGAAAGCGTAGACAAAGCATACAGCTCAAATTCATACAAATGAAATTAGTTATGATCAGCATACCGTGACATGATGCTCTCTGAGATGATGTTTTTTTTCTATGGTAAGCCATTATAGCGTAATATGTGTCAACATGAACAGGGTGCTAGGTTGATGATGAGCTTTCTGGCTCTGTCTGTGTTAATAGCCTCAGTCAGTGAATCACCACCAGTGGTCCTTGCTAACATGATTCATTTCTTCTCATTAACGGTAATTGAAGTAGCTCTCTTCTTCCTCTTACTGAACCATACGTAACCACTGTCAGGATTATGGTGGCTGTGGGAAGGGCATAAAGATCTCACTATAGTCTTGAGATGTGGTTTTTACTTACTGGAAATTAAAAAGATGTTTCTTGCTGGAAAGGGTAGGCATTGTAGACAAACATTATAGGAGAATATAAGAATAAATATTGGCGTTACTGGCTGTTAGCAATGATAGATGCACACACAGAGTGAGACGACGTCGCCCTGCAGCTTGTTCAAGTTACAGTGAGTCAGGGCAATGGCGAGCCGAAAGTGGTCACAAGTGTAGTTACATTTTTCAGAACTTGAGGCAGAATTCACTTTCTGCAGTATAATATAATATCCTGGCAAGCCAAAGTGGTCGCAGTGTGTTTACACTTCCTCTGGGACGCACATACACAACAGCGTTCTTTATGCCCAGTTGACAGACTGACAGGCTGGAGCTAGTAAGCACGGCTTTGGGAAGAAGAGGAAGGTAGGGAGGGGTTTCATATTGCGTAGTGTGTAAAAATATTATATAGAACAAAAGGAAAGTTGAATAGTTCCCAGTGAATATCAAATAGTATTTTTTGCTTTAAATGCCCGTCCCTTATATGTGTATTGGGCCGTTACTTGTTAAATCACCCATTTCTATGCCTTTCTAAACTATCAGAACTTTGTTGACTGGCTATTTACTGAGAAAAATAGTTTGGAACAACCAATATTCTTATACATGTTGGTTTTGGGACACAGGTATGGTTTCAGTGACCATTACAAACATAGTCCAAGGTTTCCTGGGCAGTGTTGTGAGGCAGTGTCTAGTATACTTTACTGTCAGAGAGGCGTTCTGTAACCTACAAAACATAGAGGGAGAAAGGGACACCTAATTACACTGCTTGCTTCATAAACACAGCTTTAACTGCATGTGCTGTCTGAATTTTTACATTCATAGCCACACAAATTAAACACGACTGTAAACTTAAAATAATTAAGGCAATTTTCACCTGTTATTGAAACCCATGGAAAGTTGACCCCATTACTACCAAACCACTTATGTATGAACACTCCTGAGTGTTGTTACTATCTTGTATACTTGTGTTCAGTCAGCGTTAAAAATATTTTTATACTCTCAGCTTCAAAATTAAGCTACTAATGTAAGATGATCAATAAGGTGCAAATGTAGGAACTCACATCCAAGTCCATTTTGTAAGTCTTACATTGTATTAAAAAAACAATATAACAACATAGCATTTCATAGTATTATCTTCGAAAAAAATCTTTCCAGTCAAATGTGTGTGTGCTTGAACAGCAAAGTCTCGATTTTGTCTTACACATATTGTCTTGTAAGAAGCACATTCTGTTGAGAAAATTTTGCAGATTGCAATTAGGTTTTGGGGTGAATGTGTGTGGATCCTTTAGCCTGCTGGCAAGCGCAAAAGTCTGAACAGGGCTAAACCGAACAGATGCCCCCTGTGGCACCATGACTCAGCCTGATTAGTCCAGGGGGCTTTGCTCATATTCAAAAACACAGAGAGCAGAACATCTCTAGTCTTCCTCTGCTATCTCTCTTCAATTCTATACCTCTACTTCCCTGTATGATTGTACTTTCGCTCCATCTCTTCCTTTCCTCTTTGAGAATACGCATATTTTAGTCCCTGCCTTACTTTCTGGCATCCCCTTCCCACATATCTCTCTTCCTTTGTTTTTCTCTCTTCCCCTAACTCTTTCTTCCAACCGCACTCCTCCTCTCCTTTGCTTTCCCAGCACTCTGCACGGTAGATAAGTGTATGTGTCACAGGATTAAGGAATCTTCTCATATGTAGCGTTTCTTGGTCCTTGGGAGGCCAACTGGAGGGTAGAAATCTGCTCATTGGGACGTGACAGCTCCTTTAATTAGAAGCAGTATACCGAGCTTTAGGAGTACATAGGTGTTTGGTTAGGGCTCTGTGTCATTGACTTGGTCCCCACCTGCTAATTTGACTCAATCACCTCTTATTTTGTAAAGTTTCCACGGCAGGCAATTCTGAAAGCAACTTCGATCAATTGCATAAGAATTGATGGCTTTGATCAGCCTTTGTCTTTCTCAGCAGATACCTTTCTCAACAGGTGTTAGTATTACATGTAACTTGCTCTGTAGCACTTAACGATGTCAACAGAGCAATAATTCGCCATGCCCTCTTCGAGTTGTCTCAGAATCTCAAACAGAAATTAATCCTGATAGTTCTTGTGCTTGTTCATCCATTGGATTAAATGTGATTTGAATTGTGATTGAATCATTTTCGTCAATTGCTTGCTGAGTAACTGTGAATAAGTAGCAAGAAGCATTGCAGGCAGAGCCAATTAGCACTAAAGGCTAAAACTAATTCTGAATGTTGTATTGCAGGGAGTTTAGGTGTTGTAGATGTTAAATGGTAAAGGATCAAAGTTAGGGTCAGTGATATAAGTAAGATATAAGATCATCAGTTGCAACTCTGTTCTTTTTATTATCTTCTCTCAGATAAATTCTTGGCCATGATAATTACTATGGCATTCATTATGCGGGTGTATTGTCATTAGACACTTGTTTTTAAAAAAAGAGAGAACTTTAATCGGGTTCAAGTCTCTGTCAGTGTCGCATTTAATTAAGTGCTGCAGGGAATGAATAAGTTACTAAAAAAACGCAACATTATTGGACGGACACACACACACACACACACACACACACACACACACACACACACACACACACACACACACACACACACACACACACACACACACAGACAATTCTAGTCTGGGCTTGTCGTCTTGGGTGGCGCTAAGCCTCGGATGAAGCCACGATGCCCTTGCAAAACAGATAATGGAGATGGCAGAAGGGGCCTGACACCCGGCTAGTGAACCACCGTGGATGTAAGGCTTTATACCTACACTATGAATCCGTTTAGCCAGACTACACACACACACACACACACACACACACACACACACACACACACACACACACACACACACACACACACACACACATACATGTGACATGTTGGTGAACTGTATAATGCTCTCTTAGCCATGACCTACAAAATACAGAAAACAGTACTTTGCAACATTGGAACTTAACATAGAACGAAGGTGTGTTATAAATTTTTGTGTGCCTTGAGCTCGGCTCATATTGTTGTTACACTATTTAGGTTTCAACAATACATTAATGTTAGTGTTCATTACCTCCATCATCTAAAACTGACTAATAATATATTTAGAAAAGAAATCGAATTACATTAGGGATTAATTGCTGAGGGAAAAAAACAGAATACTGAGAACAGTACATTTTAAACAAAGAAAATATCTAGTAGTAAAGGTCCTGGTCCAGACCTGCTGCCTCTGAGCCACAAAGAAGGGCTTATGTTATGAGGAGAGTAAAATGTATAGTTATGATAACTGATCTTTTGTTTGCTGATGACCAAGTCAAAATACATTTATAAAGATTCAACAATAGAGTTAAGAGAATGGACAGTTGTGGGACTTCATAAGGCATGTCATACCAACTAGAGCTAAAATCACCCAGAGAAATAGTGAAAGGAATTAGCATGTACAGTTAAGGGGGACAAAATACCAGCACTATCCAGGTTTGAATGACAATGGCCAATATTTTGTAATTGTTGATTTGACATTGATTTGTACCATGTGAGCAACTATTGAAAGACATCCATGATCAGTTTGGATCTCATCTTTGATTGCCTGCCACTGTTTCATCCTAATAACAGAGCTATCCCCTTTTCAACACTTTTTCGAGTCTGCCGACCCAGAACACATTAGCAAGTCACACAGTCACACAGTCACAGCACTCTCTTGTGTTGAATGACTTGACCTTTATCAAGATAGATGCTTTCAAGGGTTTGCATCATGTGGAGTGCATATGAGTTTTTCAAACCTGTCCGACGATCAAATCTATAACCCATCTGCCCTGTCACCAGACTCCGAATCAGACATGCCCACTCACTCTCTCTGCTTGCTTTAGTATCCAGAATACAAGTACAGTTGGGGCCTGAAAGGGTCATTTGGGCCCCAGGGATGTGATCCTTATCTAATCGTGCATTGATATGTGTGATGATCCTCAAATGTGAATTCAGCTTGGTTTGAAACTGTGTTCATGTAAGCAGGTAACACGATTTCGCTTTCTTCAGGTCACTTGTTACCATGCCCTCTATCTTTACTGCTTTGACTGACAAAATAATATGAAAAATAGCCTATTGTGCTTCTCCTTACGCTTTTGTGAAAGACTATAATCCCTTTGTGTTGTGTGCTTTATGTCTTGGTTTATCCCTCTACACCCCAATGCATCCCTATCCATCTGACTCATCCTGTTTGGTGTTCTCCTCTGTCTCAGTCTTTGACGTGACCTTCCAGCTCTCCCTACTGCTGTGGTCTCACCTTAATTACATAAGTCCCTCATTCCTCACTCATTCCATGATCATTTTTTCACCTAACTACCCCCCTTGGCTTGTCTTACTTTAGTACCTCTGAATGGCACCCCACCGCACCTGTGTCGCCGCCATGCAGAGAGACTGATCTTTCCAGCGTAACTATCACCCCACCCGATCTTCTCCCTCTAACCTCATTATCAAAAGTTGCCTGGGTGCCGCAGTGGGGTTTCGAGATCAGCGCAGGGTGCAGGCAATGGAGCAAACTCATTAGGGCAGTTTAATCGTAACACTGCAAAAAACAGAAGTGGAGAAGACGGCTCTTAATTTGATTACACCATTGTTATTAATTACAAAAGTCTGGAGAGGCTTCTTCTGTTCTGTAATGATGCCCTAAGTGTGTCTGTGAGAAAAATGGAGAATGAAGGAAAAAGAAGCCACACAAAGATTTGTTCCATTTGACAAGGAAGGCTGTGAATAAAGATGACAGCCTCATCTATCAACCTCCAAATACAGAGAGCTGTTTTACTGTTTAATGGCCAATCCACTGTGCTTCTATCAGCCAAATGAGTCCTGCTGACATTTCCTCCGAAATCCCTTTAACACTGAGGCTGGCCTTATCTTCCAAAGGGGATTCAAGCAAATTAATAGCAAGAGCAGTGATTGTGTGTTTCCTTAATAATAATAATACAAATAATAATAGAACTTACTTATGTTACAAACTAGTTTGGTCTAGGGGTATAAAGTTAAGGCTCTTATCCTGAGTCCTAACCTGAAGTGAGATAAAGAGGGTAAAAACAAGGAAAATGCACATAAGGGCTGCTTTCAAAAACCAGATAGAAGGCTGAAGTAGGTTTGATTACCAGATAGCAGGGCTTTATAGCTCGTCCGACAAGGCCTCGCTAGCACTGGTCTCGACTTTCATGAGTGGTGAGCTCCAACCTGTTACTTCAGTTCAGTTTAGGTTGTTGTTGGTGGATTCTCAAAACCAATATTGCAGGTGTCCATGGGCTGAAACGATGTGAAACTGTGTGGTGGTCTGAGTAGCATCTTCCAAAACTAGTGCCTCTGAACGGCTTGCCCTCAGTGCCACACCTTTCTTGTTTACCCCCAAACGCTCCAGCAGTGATGTATTTTATCACCCCGATAGAAAAGTGTAGAAAAGGTATGGAAAGTAGTATAGAAAATTATAGAAAAGAAAAAAAGAACATGGGGACCTAACTCCCAATTTAATTGGGTTGCACTGTGAGAATAGACTGTCATGTTGCATGCTTTTTGTATTTTAAAATCTTTTAAAGATTCATTGTTTAATAATTACTTAAATGGTCATGGTCAAATGAAGAAAATGGCAAAAAAGCCATAACTAATAAAAATATTCAGACTACGTAATTGATGTAATGTAGCCTGAATAACTGTATTAAATGAAAATAAACAGCTGTAGTAAATTAAGTGTCTAAGGCCTTGTTCAGACTGCCTGCCAAAAGCTGGCAAATTCAAATTCTTAGAAAGTCTGGACAGCAAAAAAAAACACATGAAATACAATTTTTGCACATGAGATTCCAAACACATAAAATTAATTATCTGCAACGCGACTTGACAGCGTGATTGTTACTGGGGCAAAATGATCAATGCCCATTTGTCATGCTTCAGCATTAGAAAGCCGCGTCATCAGCCTAGATATGTGGTTACTGATACCTATGTCATTACCATAGCAACCCATGCATATAGTTCGATGATATCTAGACCCACATATCTTATGTAATCAAAGAAGACAGTTTGAGAAAGAAATTGGATTTACCTGCAGTCTGAACTAAATTCCTGAAACATCTGGACATTTCATTCTAAATTCCAATGGTGGAGCTGAAGCAGGGCATGGATCATCTGGGCCAAGTGTGAGTGCACCCTAAAAGTAGCATAGGTTTCACACACACACACACACACACACACACACACACACACACACACACACACACACACACACACACACACACACACACACACACACACACACACTTTATCTTATACTCATCTTCCAAAGTGGCCAAGACAAATTCTGGTGGGAACAAACATACTTTTCATGTGTAGAGGAAATTTATTGAATTTGGGCCTAAGTACAGTAAATTTAGGTTTCAGATATTTAGGGAGTGTTCCCCCCCAGAAAATATAGTTTAATCAGTTGAATGTTCAGTCTGAAAGGTCAAGCAGATTTGCCCTGGACATTCAACAATTGACGATGTTACAGATTTTTTGGGGGCATCTTAATTAAGATGTCTGACCTTTTTAAAAACTGAAGAATGCACTAATAAGTGTTGTCTGTTTGGAAACATTGAAAAATGATCATGCTCATTCCTTATACTGATCCTTTGAATATGCTGTTTGTTTTGCTCTAGCACACACATTTCCACAGAGCTTATTTATTCATTGAGTCATTCGTCTTTAACACAGACATGCACACACACGCAATTAGAGTTTTGTGCTAATTGTTACTGTAGAGCTTGTTGACATTCACACTGTCACGTTAATCCAATAGAGATGCGACAATTCAACCAGGTGGATGTAGCAAGAAGGTGAAGGGGCTTCAGGATATGAGATGTAGATATTTAAAATCACAGAGCAGGAATGGTTGTGTTTGTGTATGTGTGACCATGTGTTGAATGTGCATTATCTCCCCCTGCTGTTGGCCTGCATTATTGAGGTAATTGCCGTTAGCATGTAACAGCAATGTTAAGTACAACCTAACAGCAGTGGCACGACGTAACAATCGATTAAAAGTAATTCAGGTCCCCTGTCCTTACAAATGGCTACAGCAACGTATCTCTTCATGCATCTCGTCCCATGACAAAAAGGATAACTGCAATGTGGGAAGAATGGATTACAGGTTGTGGTATTGACTGCTCTCCCCTTGCAACCCTGTCCTCTCTCTTTATGGTCTGATTAGAAAAACACTTCTAACACTCAAATCATAGTGTCAAGACCTGTGTTTTCACCTCTGTATTATTTTAGTAGACTTCTGCTCTTTTGCACATGCTGCAAGGTCAAACAACAGCTTTTATGGCATCTTAATTGGAATACTTGACCTTTTAAAGTCCCATAGTAATATGCTAATAATTATGTATATAAGTGCTTTGTATAAGCACTGTTTTGGTGAGACTGCATCATTTTATAGAGCCAGAGAAAAAGTAGTTTACAATTTATAATCCTGTTTAATACGTTCAAAGTTTGGACGTGTTAAGATATCAGTTAGGAAAAACATTGTTTCTAAAATAGTACAGCTTATTCTCTCAGGCAGATCACCTCTCATTATTTTCTTCTGTCGGTGTTGTGCATTGATGTTAATAAACTACAGATTGGTGACATCACAGGCATTATATTTGTCCACAGTCTGCGGGCAGTCCACATATTGTTCACTTTACGTCATGTAGTGGAAAAATTGTTTGGATCCACTTGTTTACCACGTTGTGTTTAATCTCTATGAATCACTTTCCTATATTGTGAAATTCAGATCACATAGATCATGTTGTGTTTAAATCCTCGTCAGAAAATAAATCAGGAATATGTTCTCTGTAGCTTCCTAATAATCTGTTGTGGAGAAGTTTCTGTAAAAATGTCACATGAGTTATTGTACTAGGAGATTGTGGGTATTTGTGGATGAAGGGTTGAGTAATGGTCGGATTTACAAGCTCAGTGTCAGTAAGTGTGATATGTTAGACATACTCATGGTTAAATCTTGAGATTTGCTCTGTCTCTTCACAGCGTTTTTATTTTTTATTAGGTGCTCTCATACACACAATGTGAATGCATGCATTTGTGAGATAATTATCTTTCTGTCACTGGGCATACATCTAGATGAATGATATATTTGATCAAGATTACCTAGCGTCAAATGCATCGCAGCAGATATACAAAATAAATGTGCACACAAAGCAGCAGCAGCATTCCTCCCCCCGCTTTACAAGATGGTAGCAGCAGGTTTGTACATGTCCCAGCGGTCCCCATCTCCAACAGTACTGTAGCTCATTCATAACTCTTCTGCTGTGATGACACTCTGATTAATGTGCCCAGACATCAGCAAGCTGCCTGTGTGAGGCAGAAGCAACGCACAAAGTCTATTTAACAAACAGCAAGAAATGTCATATCACTGTCCATGTCACCCTACATCAGCTCTCATCTGCTGTAGACCACAGGCTCCATTTCAGCCGGACTGTGCCGCACAGTATTGTGATTATTTAGGAAACAGCCCTGTTGGGAGTCAGAGTTTGTACTCAATCTTATCAAGAGTACCTTCTCACACTTATAAGCCTCCTGTATGCTTTCGTTATTACACAAATGTAATGAGAACACAAATAGCAAGGAACTGCCTTCATGTCAGAGTCTTTTCTAACTTTTAATCATCACCCAAAACTCTCATAAAGCCACATTTAAAATCGAGTTTTTAGGGCCAATAAGATGTGGTTCCTTTCCAAAATATCTGAACACCATAATGTAGAACTAATGAGAATATTGAGTGCCTAATGATATAATTGAATTCAGCTCAACGGTTTGAATAGAAATATATTTGCCTGCTTAGAATGACTTTGGATGATCGCTTTACACTGTGGCTCAGTGGAGTGATCACCACTTGTTTTTCTTTTTTTAACACATTGCAGAGCCTCATTGAGCAACTGGCAAACATGCATGCTGCTCTCTTTACTGCCATTAACCACATACCTGGGGTGCTTGGCCACAGTAATGATGCTTGACTCCAGCACCCACAGACCACCTTCCAGTGTCAACCATCAATCTAGCCAACGAGAGTGCAGCTATAGCCCTTGTAGACACACTGTTGACTCCTCTACTCACAGGATCAGCTAAATTACACCTTATCTGATGCTTTTTTAAGTGTGTGTGTGTGTGTGTGTTACATTATTTGTGTGTGCGAAAAGGCTGTTGATTTGACAAAGGGTTAGCTTACTCACCTTGCAGTTGGTAAACAGAGAGAGATTGGGTGAGATCTATTGCTGAAATGAGTTTGGTAACAAATGGTGATTATGGAAGCCCATGGCAGTAAATAAGTAGAAAACAAACAGGCTCACAAATATAATTTATTCATCCCCTCAAAATACTGCTCAGGTTCTGCTAAGTCATGTCCTCACCTTGTTTCCTTGGAGTTGATTGGATCACAGCGGTTGTGAGTATCTGTCAGCAGCTAACATGATTGAGAAGAAAAGTGATGCTGCCTGTCCATACCTAATAAGGGGAATTGTGTTTAATAACTCCATTCCTTTGACTGTCAAACTTCACACGTTCACTTCATCATTATATTTCCACAGCTCTGTCGGTACCATTACATCGCTCTTTTACTTTGACAGCACTGATCGATTATATGTTATATTTAAAAAAGAAGGGAGTTCAGTGTAAGGTAATAGACCGATTTTTATGTCCATCAAATGACTTCTGTCTGCCTTAACTGCTCTGATTTCTATATATTCGGTACGTGTGATTTATCTACAGCTCTCTTATCATAAATGTGAGATATACCAATAAAGCCAGAGGCAGGTAATACATAAAACTCATCATGAAAGATCGAAGAGTGCCTATATTCATGGTGTTTATGTGTGAAATTCCACAGGCCCTGACACTGTCTGTCCCCTGTCAGAGAGGGAAAATGTATTCTTCTCACCAGAGATAGAATTCCACCATGAATTCCTATTTTAGGGCCAAGGAAGCAAATGATGTGAATGTTAAGAGCAATGCTTTAGTATGAGATATTACATGTGGCAGGGCAATTTCTATCCCGAGCAGGAGCAGCCCTCCTAGTCCAGCGTTTAATTTTTACGTGTGATTGCAAAAGATTTTTCTGAGAGCCGGCTGGTGCTCAGACTGTCAGATTAGCTTCAGTAGAATTGGCACCTTTCCCATAAATAATCTGATAAATATGGAACAGTCACCACAATCATACTTAGGTTAAATTATATAACTCCCCATATAATTTAAAACCATCTCCACTCCTATCACGTCTGACAAGGCCTATGTAGACAAGTAGGTAAATGACTCACGAGACATAAACCCTCTTTGTTGATTACTTTAACACTCAGGTCATGAGCGCATGATTCTCAAGTGATGAGCAGCGTTTTCAGAGAGGTGAATATTAGCGAGTAAATATCCTAACCATCTGTACAGCTACACCAGCAGCAGCCACCATGCTGCAGTACGGCTCTATTGCATCCTGTCTCTCCCGCCTCCTCCCCTTCTTCTTCTCCTTGCTCTGACGGAGGCAGGAAACAAGTCTCTGGGAAGTGAAGCTGCTCAAAACCCACGACAACATCTCATTATCCACTAAATAGCACCAGATTAATTACAATGACAATGACAGATGGCTTGTTGCTGGATCATTGAGATGGGACTCAGGGGAGGGACAGAAACATGCAGGTACAGAACATTGACTCCACAGCAGCCACATACACGTAATATCCGCTGCTGTTACCCATCTGATAGGCTTAATGTTTTACTGCACTATGAAATATGTAGTCTCTTCCCCTTCAAGCAAGATGCAATATACATTTTAGGAGAGATGCGACATTATTATGGATACTTTTAACAGTTTTGTCTGCACAGCATGTGTTGGAAAACAATATCTCAGTCATTCAAAATTCTTCATTACTCATAAGCCTGTGAATGTTCTCATTCGTCCAGGTCATCGTTATCCTCAAAGCAATTTCAGTCAAAAACAACTGGACTGGTTGTCTACGAAGACAAACGTTTCACAACTAGTCCAGTTGTTTTTGACTGAAATTGCTTTGAGGACATTACTCATAAGGAAATATAGAGTATAGTTAGAGCTCATCACTTTTTATTCAGTTCCATAGTTTCACATTTGTCTGCTTTTAATTACTTGAAGAAACTGATCTGCAGCATTACCAGCAGCTCTTTAGTGTTTCCCCACCAGAAGCCTGTTAAGGGCTGTCCTTGCCACAAGCAGGAAGCGAAACAACCCTTAGATATGAGTCAACCAAAAAATGTCATCAAGATTCTTAACATTCTAGTGTTTGAGGGACATGGAATCATTCTTTCGTACTATGACTTACACAGGTCAGCTCTCTCATGTTTGCACTACATAAGATAATGTTTATTTGACTTGTCACACTATTCATCTCACAACTCCTAAACCCTGACCCTCCTTGACATGCTACGCAGTCCTACTGAGCAGCTTACTCTGGCAGTACTAAATTATGTGCTCATGTTAGTGTGCTCTGCAAAGTGTCCCTGCATGTATTCACCTGCTGAAGAGCACTTTGCAGACAGAGAGAGGGAAGATATTTATTTGTTTTACTTCAAATAACTGCAGAATGCTTTGCTGAATATAGTATCAAATTTGACAAAAAATTACAACAACTTTAACAGTAAGACCCCCATCCAGAGTGAGAGAGAATTCTTATTTTCAGCTTTATCTTATCTAACACGTTTACATGCTTTAATCACACAAAAAAACACATTCTTTTTCTCATACTGTCTGTCTGACTATACCTGTATGAAATGTCTGAAACGCTTCGTTTTTGCGCCTGTTTCTTTAAGTCCCCCTTCCAAAAAATCCCAGACTGCTCTGATTGGTGAGTGTTTCCTCGACTTCCAACCATGGAATGACTATAATGACACTGTTGCAGCACTTTTTCCCCCCATTTTTTACCTATATACAGTATGGTATAGTTGTTGTGACTAGGGCTGCAATGAATAATTATTTTTATTGTCGATTAATCTGTCCATTAAGTCCTAAAATGGTGACGTCCTCAAATGTCTTGTTTTTGTTTACAACTCAAATATATTCAGTTTACTGTCATAGAGGAGGAAAGAAACCAGAAAATATTCACATTTTAAAAAAATCAACAGTTGCAGATTAATGTAATATCTGACAACTAATCGCATTGCAGCTCTAGTTGTGTAACCGGAAGTCCTGACTGCTTGTTTGAAAGCAGACATGGGAATATCAGTTTTTACAATTTATTTATATATAATACATTAAATCCAAATAATAAACATTGCCCTCCGGTTGAATCACCATCAAGTGTCTTGTGATTTAATGATAATAATTTAAAAGCCAAGCACACCCTCACTTAAAGGCCAACCATAAATATGCTGTAAACTAAGAATGCTTTCAGTAATGGAAGCGTTAATAGTTTATTTTCATCAATTCTTAAAATGCAGTGACTGAACAGAAGAGAAACCTAAAGCAAATTAATATTTGGTGTGACCACCCTTTGCCTTCAAAACAGCATCAATTCTTCTAGGTACACTTGCACCCAGCTTTTGAAGAACTCGGCTGGAAGGTTGTTCCAAACATATCAGAGAACTAACCACATATCTTCTGTTGATGTAGGCTTCCTCAAATCCTTCTGTCTTTTCATATAATCCAAGAAAGACTGGGTGATGTTGAGATCACGGCTCTGTGGGGGGCATTCCATCACTTCCAGGACTTATTGTTCTTCTTTACGCTGAAGATAGTTCTTAATTACATTGGCTGTATGTTTGGGCTCGTTGTCCTGCTGCAGATTACGTTTGGGGCCAATCACACGCCTCACTGATGGCATTGCATTATGGATAAGTATCTGCTTGTATTTCTCAGCATTGAGGACACCATTAATCCTGACCAAATCTCCCACTCCATTTGCAGAAATGCAGCCCCAAACTTGCAAAGAACCTCCAGGCTTCACTGTTTCCTGCAGACACTCATTATTCTACTGCTCTCCAGTTCTTCAGCAAAAAGACTGGTTGTTTGTCTAGGAAGACGTTTCACCTCTCATCCAAGAGGCTTCATCAGTTCATGTACGCATCTGACCAGGCTGGGACTGGTCAGATGCGTACATGAACTGATGAAGCCTCTTGGATGAGAGGTGAAACGTCTTCCTAGACAAACAACCAGTCCAGTTGTTTTTGACTGAAATTGCTTTGAGGATAACGATGACCTGGACGAATGAGAACATTCACAGGCTTCAGCAAAAAACTGCCAAAAAACAGCCAAATTTTTCTAATTTGGACTCATCAGTCCAGAGACCCTGCTGCCATTTTTTCTGTACCCCAGTTCCTTTGTTTTTGTGCATAGTTGAGTCTCTTGGCCTTGTTTCCACGTCAGAGGTTTAGCTTCCATGAAGACCACTTCTGGCCAGACTCCTCGGGCCAGTAGATGGGTGGACCTGGGTCCCACTGGTTTCTAATATTCGTTCAAATATCATTATACTGTAGTGTAGTTAGGTGATGGCGCATAAGTGCTTACAGGCAGTAATGGCTCCATCAGTGATGACCCTACAGAGTCTCTGTTCTGAATGTTATATGATTTTTCTCCTTGGACATGGCCACCTTTGACCATTGGCACTCTTAAAAGGATGTGCCTACTTTGTATACAGCAAATGATCAGGTCAAGCACCGGAAATGCATAATATTACTGTTCCACTTGGACCCATTTAAAATTTCCTGTAATAACACAATAGTGTTTTACTTTTTATTGTCAATTTCAGGTTTATGGACACATAGGTGGCTAATATTGTTTGCCATGTAGCAGCTATTCCCCTTTCAGCATGGATGAAAAATACAAATTCCACAACATTTTTTATTGAAAATTGTTTTGCCACGGCTAATGCTTCAGCGCTAAGCAACTGCCATACACTAATTTATTGGAGGTAAAAGTAATGGAAGTTTTCTAAGACTGGCAAGTGTGTGCACAAGCTTAGCGACGAGAGCTTGTCTTTGAGCTGCATCACTCTACTTGCACTTCTTTCACTCCTGGGTGTATATTTATCACAACATTTATGTGTAGTTGAAATTCATCCAGAAGAAACCGCACATGAATAGGACATGCATTTCATCTATTATGGTAGGTTTTGGTGCTGAGTCAGACTATCGACCAAGGGTTGAGTAGATTCGGCATAGAGCCCTGCAGGTGGGCGTCTGAGCTGGCTCCAGCAATAGGTCTTGGGCCCTCCGGTGAAAGGTGGATTCAGGTTTGTGGTGGATGTCGTGATAAGCAACACAGTGAATGGGTAAAAGGGCCTGCAAATGAATGAGAAAGTTACAGCAGAAGGTCCAAGGTAGGAGGCGAATGAGAGGCTGGACCAGAGTAAATTGTGCAAATAAACCTGTCGCATTGTTGAACTTCAGTAAGTCTGGCCGCCTGTGGAAAATCTCAGCCTGTTTTAGTTTATGTGTGTCTTATAAAAGTATTGTGCAGCTGAAAAAGAAATCCAAGATGTGAATTTCACTGAAGACTGGGAAAAACAAGATGTCAGTAACTTCTTGTACGTTTAGTTAATTGACGCTCCTTGTAAACAATCAATACATTAAGTACAGACATCAGTTGCATCCAAGCAATTAGCACACCATTGGCAAAGTACATTAAACGATCATTAGTCTCTTAAAATGTTTGTTTTACACAAAGTGATGTTGCAAATGACTTGTAGAATACGTTCTGCATATTATCCATTTGTTGCATTTTATTCCAATCTTAAACCCATAACTGCACCACACTGCTTTACTCATTACCAGCCATTGTTCCCTGGGCAACCACTGTTGTGAGTTCTGTATGCAAAGACACACTTAAGATCATCATAACATTGTTTTTTTGCTGTGAACAGTTATTGTACTGTGGCTGTCATAAAGTTTTATCTGAGTATAAAAATCATGGATTATATTTCAAGTATGAGTTTGACAGCTTTGATGCATTTCAAATGTAGCATTTACTTTTCATGAACTCATGCTGCTGTAAAACTATAGTGCTATATAAACATGGATAAGAGATGGAACATCTCTCAAATCAGTCTTACACACTGTTCGATAAACGGAAAATAAACACAGTATGATAAACACAGCGATTTAGAAGATACTTGTTGGACCACACAGTAGGTGTTTATGTCACTTTCTGTTATGTTTTCATGTCTTCACCCACCAGTTCGCTCTTTCTGTCTCCATTCTTCAGTCTTTCTCTGTGTTACCTGCTGCTCCTTTCAGGTAAAATGCAGAGTTTAGTAGATGAAAGAGTTTAATGACTCTGACCATTTAAATACTTCCCTTCTCAGGGGAGCGCAAGTATCCTCCACACCATAAACACTGTGAATCTCCAAGTACTGCAGACTTCACAGTAAATCCAGCTGGATATAGATTCAGATGAGGTTTCTGAGGACCCACTTAACTGACATCAAGTCCTCAACTATCCCACAATCATTTCCGCAAGCAGTTAATAGTCAGTTTCTAGAGGGTGCTTAGTCCAGTCAGGCTTTTCAGCATTCAGCACCAGGACCAAAAGCCTCGTATGCAAAGCGAAAAGATGGAGGCTATAAAGAGACAAATCTGAATCAAGTTGTACGTTTTGGACATTATTTTATTTGTTAATTTTGTTTGGGTGGGGGAAAAATTGATTCACGTAAGTATAGCGATACTTTATGAATGATTTTTAAAATCCTTTCCTTAATGCCTGAATCGATTCAATTGATTATTTTTTTGGCAGTTTTCAAGCCTTTTATTAGACAGGACAGACAGGAAATGGAGCGAGAGAGAGAGAGAGAAAGGGCTACAGGTCGGAGTTGAACCAGCGGCCGCTGCCTCCTGGACCTTCAACCTCTTTACATGGGGCAACTGCTCTAACCACTGTTCCACCGGCCACCCCCAATTTCTTCATTTAAAACTATGTGAAGGTAGGAGGAAGTAAGCACTTTTATTGTTGTAGTATATGAGTGACTTGACATGACATCTATTGTTACCGAAACAAGCCAAAGCGAAAAAGCAAGGCTAAGGAAAGAGTTTAGGACACCAAAAAAATGCCTGTGCTTTGGGATGTGATATATGCGCAATGGAAGTGGAGCAGCGCCGTTGGAGGGTTCCAGCAGATGGCGCTACAAATAAAGTGATGGTTTCCGCTCTGGTTCTGGTTCTGCTCTTTGGATGGGCGCAGGCCGTTTCTTTCTTATTTTATATGATGGTACATCACCAATTGAGCCTCACAGCAATTGCAGACTTTACTTTACAGATTTTTCTGCGCATGTGTCATACCCTAAAGCTCAGACATTTGTTTTTTTTGGTGACTCAGCCTCTTTCTATTAGTCTTGCGAGAAAGCTGGACATAGTGGAAGGTCCGCGATCTGAGTGAATGTAACTCGCCCCCTCACATTCTAAATCCAAAGTATTGTAAACACTAAACATACAGTATAGTATGGAAACTCTTTGGATTTCACATTATGCCATCAAAAACAGAGCAAGACACTAAAGCTGCACAATCTGTTATGGACATGCGTCCACGTGTTGACAGCACTATGGAGAAATCAGCTGGTGCTGCAACTGTAGTACATCCATATCTATACTGACTCATACATTAAATGCATTCAAACAGCCCAGATCGAGCAGACGGAGAGAACTGACATGGGAGAGCGTGACAATATGATATATTTTTCAGAAAGATACACGTGTGACCACATCTGATTTTCAAAATAAATGTTAAAAGGTTTATATAAAATATATGGAAATTAGATTAATAGGATTATCTACATGTGTCCCTTGTAAAAAACAAGAAGAAAAGAAAATATGAATAATTTGTGAGGGAAATGTCTTTATTCTTTGATTTTTGGTTCCTGGTAAAAAGAAAAAAATCCTGACAATGATTAATACATTTTAGCTGAGGATATCTACAGACATAATTCAAGCATATTTACTTTATCAAATTAGCTACATTCCTGAATACTTATATAGGCTAGGTGCTGACTTCCGGACATCTTTGACTACATAAAAATATGGTTAAATATCTTTCAAAGTGCATAATTCAAGTTTTTTTTCCACAGTCTAGTGTTAAAAAAGTAAAGAAAAAGTGCAATCAATTTTTTTAATTCAATTGCAATACTTGTGAAATCACAATACTTGTAGATTCGCAATACATATCAAATCGGTACATAATTTTGACAGCCCTAGAAATTTGAAGCAAATAAACAGCAGTTATTTGAAACTGCCACTGCGGTATTGAGCTCCTGCTGTGAATTTCAGTGTGTTACTTGATGTCAAATGGATTACCTCCAGTGTGCTTTGTCTGTCTTGAAGAGTTATTTGGCAACATCAGTCTGGACAGGTGCAAATCAATAAGTGCATAAACTTTTAGGAGAGTTAAGAGAGCCAGCAGTGGTAAGAGTGCTGGTTTTGTGGTGTACAATACTACACTTCACAAATGGATTTATTAAAGACATGTCCATTAAAAACACGATAAATAGCACCTTTGATATGCTGAAGGTTGAAGAGTAAGGGCCCTATTTAGACGATCTATGGCACATAGTCCAAAGTGCATTTAGGCGTTGTGTTTTCTCTTCATGTTTCTTCATTATAATTCAATTCAATTCAATTCAATTTTATTTATAGTGTCAAATCATAACAAAAGTTATCTCAGGACACTTTACAGAGTAGGTAAAGACCACACTCAATGACTTATTTATGATTTACATAGACCCAACAATTCCTCTGTAGAGTACAGTGGCAACGAAAACCTTCCCTATAACAGGCAGGAACGTCAGACAGACCCAGCTCTGTGGAGGACGGCCATCTGTCTTGACCGGTTGGGGAGGAAGAAAAGGAGAGAGAAAGAGAGAAAAGACACACAGATGGACAGGGAGAGACAGACAGACACACTTCCAGAGATGCAAGCAAAGCCTAACAGTAACTATAATATTTATAGTAATGTGAATATGACGTATATGTTAAGGCAGTTAATACAACAGAATAGTAGAAACAAGCACAGCTAAAGTGACAGAATATGAAAATGATAATAATTATGGTGGCAAACATGATCAATGATGAGTAGTGGCAATAGCAGCTACAATACAGCTACAAATTTTATAGTTTATTAAACTAGTGATAGTATATATGAGTAACAGTGACAATAGCAGCAGGAAGCGTCATGTAGGACCACGGCAGCAAGCACCACCACGATCAGCAGAGACCTGCGAGACGACAAAGCACAAACAGCTCCGGGGAAGAAGCTGAATCAGTAACATGCATTGATGGGACATGAATGATTCAGACAGAGAGGAGAGAAGCTCAGAGTATCAGGAAAAGTATTATCCCCCGGCAGACTAGGCCTATAGCAGCATAATTAAGCAGAATAAAGTCTCATCGTAAGCCCTAGCTGTAAGCTTTATCAAAAAGGAAAGTTTTAAGTTTACTCTTAAATAAGGGGACAGTGTCTGCCTCCCGAATAACATTTGGGAGTTGGTTCCACAGGAGAGGAGCTTGGTAGCTGAAGGCTCTGCCTCCCATTCTACTTTTGGAGACTCTAGGAACGACGAGTAGCCCTGCATTCTCAGAGCGCAGTGATCTAGTCGGGTAATACGGTACTATGAGCTCTTTAAGATACGACGGAGCCTGACCAATAAGAGCTTTGTACGTGAGGAGAAGGATTTTAAATTCTATTCTAGATTTTACAGGTAGCCAGTGCAGAGAAGCTAATACAGGAGAAATATGTTCTCTTCTATTTGTTTTAGTTAGTACACGAGCTGCAGCATTTTGGACTAACTGGAGACTCTTAACAGACTTATTGGAGCAGCCTGATAATAAGGAATTGCAATAGTCCAGCCTAGAAGTAACAAATGCATGAACAAGTTTCTCTGCATCTTTCTGAGACACAATGTTCCTAATTTTTGCAATATTACGCAGGTGAAAATATGCAGTCCTTGTTGTTAGTTTTATGTGAGAATCGAAGGACATATCCTGATCAAAAATAACACCGAGATTCCTTACTGTGGTGCTGGAGGACAACACAACATCATCCAGAGTAACAATGTCTTTAGCTATTGAGTTTCGGAGGCCTTTGGGGCCAAGTACAATAATTTCAGTTTTGTCTGAGTTTAACATCAGGAAATTGCAGGTCATCCAGCTTTTTATTTCCTTAATGCACATTTGAAGTTTATCTAACTGATGGGTTTCTTCTGGTTTGATCGACAAATATAATTGTGTATCATCAGCATAACAATGAAAATGTATGGAGTGCTTCCTTATAATAATTCCTAATTATACATCTTGGGTGTGTTGGGTATAATATGAATGAAACCAATAAGAGTGTCATCTTCCATTCCCTTTTAACTGGAGGAGTGAGTTTTCTCTGAGGAAACAGATCTGCTCATGCACTAAGCTACGCTGCCGTCTCACAGTCCTCTGTCCCATCAACAACAACTCCATTTTACCGGATAAGAGTAAATTCTTTTGCCATTCAGATCCACTTTCACTCTTTCACTTTTCACATCCAATTTCACTCCCCCTCTACCTGTCCCTGTAGGCTGTGGCTTTTAAAATGATGTATTGTACTGATCTACGAGTGTTTTATTTTGTGATTAACTTGGTAATAAAGGCTGTTTTCAGTGAATGTAAACATTTAAGCAACAAAAACTAGAAATTAACTTGACGAAGAAAACAGAACTAAATGTTTGGCTTCTGAAATAATTAATTATTCAGAATCAATTACTCTTCTTTGTGCTTAAATGTGCACGGCGGAGCAGCAGTTGACAGCAGCAGCTCTGCTTTGTCGACATTTTAGTGAATTTGATTCATATTTTACTCATTAACGATATATTTCACTCATGCGCTATTGATCAGAATGTTTATTTTTATGATTAGTGGATTAACCAGAGAGCCACGGATATAACTGCAGTCCGTGAATCACTCATCTTACTAAGACTAATGCACCCTGTAAATAGCAGGAAAACGCATCTTTGACTTTAGACCAGGTTTTTGTTGGTCAATGGCACAATGTCTTTCTGTTGCCTCAAGATAGCAATGTGACATCAACGCAACTGACCACACCTAATTTTAAGACCAACCCACCCATGGGTGCATAGATGGGCTCAAGTACATTTGCTACAACAGGGACAGTTGACATGAAAAGGACAACTGTGTCAGTCTGAAACTACCAATGATAATTGCATTGCACTGCAGATTTGCATCTGATGGAAGATGGAACTCACATAATAATAAAATTCTGTTTAAATTACCATTTCACAATTAGAATATAACTAATTTGCATAGTTATATTCTAAGTGCCGATATAAGCTGTTGTCATCATATATAAATTAACCAAAACCTTTAAACTTAATTGATATTATAACACTTTCCATGTTAATATAGACATGTCCAGAATCTTCAAAGGCTCTCTTACTTCCTCTCCTATCACCAAAAAGCATATATATATATATACAGTAAATCGTGTAAATCAGTCCATAATATATGGTGCAGAATGACTCACGATGGCCCATAAGTAGATATATATTCAGCTCAGCACAACGCATCTCCATTTGAACGTTCAGTTTGGCTCCAAGGTCAGCTTTTCTATTTTGTGATTATGACTTTTGTGATTTCTAATGTATCTCCATCCTTCAGAAATCTTCTTCTTTTCTGCTGCAGTTCACATAATAGACCAACTTTCAAAAACATGCAGAATTGGCAAGGACATATGAAGCTTGAATGGAGGACTCTGGAGGGGAGAGGTGTCAAGGCACAGCGTGACATGAGAGGTATATTAGAAGATAATTCTGCTCTTAATAAACAGGATCACAAATTATTATAATTATGCTGTTATTCACAGTCACAGTATGCATTCAGTTATTTCCATCACATTCTAAACATTATAAAGGTTTATCACAGCATTTAATCATACCTATAGAGAGGTTTATCATATATTGTCTTTCTTAAGCAAAACTGTCAAATTGTTTATAATTAAATATTAAACAGTTGCAGGTTTTTTTAATTACTGGTGTAGCAGTTTCACCTGAATTATAAGTAGTTTTATAATCATAATTTTATACTTTGACAGGCTGGACAGCTGTTGGCCTCTGTTTTTGCTACACTTTAGTCTCAGGAGTGTTTTAAGAAACCAGTGTGTGGTTAGCGAGGTAACCCTGGGTTTTCTTTCTTACAACAGTGGTTATGTGTCAAGTTGGAGGTAGCAGATAGAATAGAATAGAATAGAATAGAATAGCCTTTATTGTCATTGCATTTGCATACAACAAAATTGGAGTGCTACTCCCCCTTGGTACATTTTAGAAAATAATATATAATAAAACAATAAGCAAAGTATAATATAAACAATAAAAACACAATATAGTATAAACAGTATAATAATGTGAACGGTATAAACAGATGGGGAACAGTATAAACAGATGGGTGAAGAACAGAAACTATACTAAAATATGTATATTTAGAGTGGAGCATGTTATTATTGCACAAGAATTTTAAAGTGGCTTTCTTTCAGTTTAAAGTGGCTTTGTTTCAAGTTATTTAAATTCTAAATTTTAAAACTGATCAATGTGATCAATATTTGTAACATTTGAGGTAGTTTGTTTCGTTGTTTTTTTTTTGTTATTGACTGCAGTGATAGCTCTAGAAAAAAGAAGCTATATCTGAGTCTGTTTGTCCGTGATTTTTGTGACCTGTAGGTCTGAGGGTCACAGGTCAAACAGGTGGTTCCTGGGGTGAAAGGAGTCCTTGATGATGTTTTCAGCTCTGCTGAGGTAGCGAGAGCTGGCAATGTCCTCCAGGCTGGGCAGAGGGCACCCAGTGATGTTCTGGGCATTATTGATGACCCTCTGCAGCGGCTTCCTGTCTGCGGCTGAGCACCCTGCATACCACGCTGTGATGCAATACGTCAGGATGCTCTCTATGGCTGCTCTGTAGAACATCACCAGCAGCTTCTCCCCCAGGTTATTTCTCCTGAGCACCCTCAGGAAATGGAGATGCGGCTGGGCTTTCTTAACCACCGCCGTGGTGTTTGCAGTCCAGGAGAAGTCATCGGCCATCTGCACACCCAGGAACCTGATGGAGTGGACCCTTTCCACACAGTCCCCGTGGATGTAAAGGGGGGCTGGCTCCGTTCTGCCCTTTCTGAAGTCCAGTACTAATTCCTTTGTTTTTGTGGTGTTCAGTTGGAGGTTGTTTACTGAACACCACGTCGTCAGTCTGTTTTCCTCGTCCCTGTAGTCGGACTCGTCTCCCCCTGAGATAAGCCCGACCACCGTGGTGTCGTCGGCAAACTTGATGAAGGTGTTTGAGAGATGGGTCGGGGAGCAGTCGTGTGTGTATAGGGTGAACAGAAGGGTCAACCAGTATAAAGCAGCACCTACTGACCAATCATTTCTGAGAACTAAAACAGCATTTTTTGGAGGGGAGGGCAGAGGGAGTGTGAATACACTGGAGAGCAAAATTATAAACAAATTATAAATACTTTATTTATTCTGAAATACTTTTATTGTTTATCGTTCATAATTTGATAGAATATCCACTGTGGCTATACCACTGCTGAACTACCGTGTTTTTTAAATAACCAAGGCACTTCAACAAAAACCTTTATTTTGTGAAAAAATAAGTGAGCATATTTGGAGAACAGTAACCACTGTGTCAGAATAGAAGATTTAAACAATGTTTTTTAGGGCTATAGGATTCAAAAATGAATAGGAAGCGTAGAGGCCCTTCTTTGAATGACTTCTGCACATCCGTGCCCACAGGACATCACTAGTTTCTCACACTGCTCTGGTTTGATCTTGGTCCGTTCTTCTTCAGTTTCTTCCACAGTTCGGAAACGTTAGTGGGTTTATTAGACATTGCTTTGTTGCCAAGGATTTTCCAGAGATTCTCTGTGGGGTTTTATCTGGACTCTGGACTGGCCATTTCATTGTTTCAATATTCTTAGCTTCAAGGAACTGCGTAACATGGTTTTCAGTGTGACAGGGGGCATTGTCTTGCATGAAAATTGTGGGCCGATAGGGAGGCAATTGCAACGGAGGTATTGCATGTTGGAGGAGGTTCATATAAACTTTGAATTTTGGGGGTTCATATATACTGTATATATCTTAGTTTGATAACTTGTGTGACTTCAACTGCAGTTGTTAGGATTAGTGAAGCCAGATACCGTAACAAAAGATATCCTCGTAATGTTGAACTGGCTTCGCAGTACAGGGGCCAGGTAATGGCTGTGCAAAGTGAAAGCAACTCTCTGTGTAAACAAAACAGGACCTGAAATATGTCACAATGAAATCCTGGAGGCATGTGGTGTTAAGCTGCAGTCTGCTATTGTATGCTTTTTTGTTGTCATATTTAGTCAGGTGCTCTTGATGTTGAAATAGTTGTTGAAATTTTCTGTGTAGGTTAATGCATGTGGGTTCTTTTATGTGTTTGTGTTGTGATGTGCATCTAAAATTGTCTCCCTCAGTCAATGTTGCCTTTCTGCAAGATGTTCATTACAGCTGGCATACAACCTTTATCAACGTGTCACTCCGCTCTGTTATTAACCTCCATTTTTTGAGAAAAAGATACACATTTTCTATGTTATCAGTGTTGGATATCTTGTTATTAAAACTGTAGGAGTGTTAAATGTTAGTTTAAATATGGATAGACGTAGTGAAACTACCGCTACATCTAATGCAACAAAAATAAATACTGTCTTTTTGTATTTTCAGTAGTTACACCGAAGAAATACAATTCATTATATATTGTAACTAATTGAAGAGTAGTTGGATGGAGCAGCATGAAGATCATAGCCAAAATATTGCCTTGTTTATGATGCCATAACTTTTATTCTTAAAATGGCACACTGCTCCTAGTAATGGAAAATATTACTAAACACTCTTTGAATGAGTGCAGTGCTGCTGCAGTCTACAATTCAATCCTGTTCCAGTTACAGCAGTTTGGACAGTATCCAATATTATAGATATTAATGGGCACTTTAAGTACAGAGAGTACAAATGAGACGATGAAAGTGAAGGAGAGAGCCGTGTGTGTGTGTGTGTGTTAGTGTGAGTGTGTGTGTGTGAGAGAGAGAGAGAGAGAGAGAGGGAGAGAGAGAGAGGGAGAGATATGTGTTGGTGAATATGTTTCAAACAAATCATAACGTATATTTGTGGTGCTAAAAACATGAAACAGCAGTTGTAGGTAAAGGCAAAGCATTCCATGCCAGTAACCACCGTTGGCCATTTTAAAAAATGGCCGCCACACCCATCAGAAAAAAAAAATTGCAATAGCCCAATATCCAGATTTATTAAACATGTATTCAGCAATGGGTGTAGAAAATTTGATGCTTTTATCACAAAATGAACACTTGTTCAGCTAATCCGCCCCACTATTATAGATTATGCATTTAGAAGAGAATAGAGAGAAAAGATGAGTCACTTTTCATCAACACCACACCACATTGGTTGAAAACACTGTAGCCAGTATCTACTTCAGTACTGCTTGTCCATTATACGCCAACGTATCAGTCTATTTTTTTTCACCTTGTTTATCAACTCCACCACAATTACTGGACTTTTTAAAGAAGCTTTACACACTCACACTGCAATGACAGTCTATAGGCGCACCATCGCTTCTGCTAATATTCACATGATCATTAATATCCTCTGCTCTCGTGTTTCACCAAAAAAAAAAATATAGAAGACTGGCCTTTATTAACATTTGAAAAGCGTAACTCTGTGGCGCATATGCACCATTCTGCTCTGTGAACGGTCCACACAGATGTTCAATAGCATGTCCGCAGCCTCTTCATTTACACACAAAGTGGAGCAGAGAAGACAAGTGAAGAAAAATTAGTCTCCAATATCCAATATTATAGAAATTAATGGGCACTTTAAGTACAGAGAGTAAAAATGACACGATGAAAGTACAGAGAGTGAAGGAGAGAGCCGTGTGTGTGTGTGAGTGTGTGTGTGTGTGTGTGTGTGTGTGTGTGTGTGTGTGTGTGTGTGTGTTAGCAAAGCATTCCATGCCAGTAACCACCGTTGGCCATTTTTAAAAATGGCCACCACACCCATCAGAAAAAAAAATTGCAATAGCCCAATATCCAGATTTATTAAACATGTATTCAGTAATGGGTGTAGAATGTTTTTTTTTAGTTACAGTTACAACAGTTAGTACAACAGTTGTATAGTGCCCCAGCGCAACAGCCTTAAAGTGAAAGAAAAAAACCCAAGATAAATCCCACTCTCCCTCTCAACAACCTATGTCAGACGCAGTCACGGTAACCGACTAACTAATTAAATAACATATAACAGAAGTAGATGATTAAGGCACAATGAAAAAAATAGAGTAAAATTTATAGCTAATAGAAAAATAATTAAAGTAATTCAAGAAAAAGAAAAAAGAAAACAAGGGGGTGGTGGTGGGTGGGGGTATTAGGAAGCATCCTCAGCAGGTTACAAGCATCATGTGACTATATCTTAGCCAATTTAGTGTTGGTGAAATGGGCTGTATGAAGCACCTTCCACTGTAATAGGCCGTGCATGGCACAAATTGAGGATGAGTGGACCAGTTTTAAAATGGGCCTCATGGAGCCTATCTTCTGAGCGTTGGAATGGAGGATTTGAAATCAGCGGATATGGCTTTGCGGTGCTCTTCCAGAAGGCTAGCAATAGCTGTTGAGGCATCTGTGCAGAGCATAGAACAGCAGTGGACAGAATGTGCCCTATAGACGATAATAAGACCTCTCTGCTTTGGTAGATCATCAACACGTTCCAAACCTTCACGATCAAATATTGCACACCCTACCCATCACGACCAAGTAATTTAAAACATGTTCTATAATGTTTTTCTCTGAGAATTAAAACATATTTAAGAATATAAATACAAGGCTTACCTATTTAAGATTGATTTGGCACACAGTGGATCATCCTTTTAAAATAAATTGTGGTCCAATGTAGAAATAGCTATTAGTCAAACACATTATCCTGTCCTTGTGAGCTGGCAAAGAACAACAGTGGGAGTGTAAATGGGGTGCATACTATAGACCTTATGGGGGTTGTGGCTGATCACAGTAAACTCTGTGAATGTATGTTGAAGAAAGATAAAAGTTACCATGCAATCTCAACCTCCATTTTGATAGCGGACAGCCGTGATGGACTTATTTCAATAAACGCATCCATCTACTTGAGCTTATGCAAATGCAAGAAAATGAAACATAGGACATTTCAGGAAAAAGAATTATTTGTTCTGGAGAGCGGCACCATTTATCACATATAACGTGATGGAGTGGCTGCGAAAGACTTGGAGAGGTAGAGATTCCAATGAATTTCATTTGTGGGGCAGTCAGCAGAACGCCTCCACATTGGAGTTTGAAAAATTTCAGAGATTCCACGGACTGTTTTAAATTTAAAAAGGATGGGAAAGGCGGCGCGCCATTATCTCCTTCAATGCAATTACTGTGGTGGATTTGCTCAGGGAAGATTTTCTTTTATCATGTTTATTCAAATGTTTATGTTAATTTTCTGGTTTAAGCGTGCAGGTTGTTCTCTTTTTCTGTGTGTGCGTGTGTTGACGTTTTTTTGTGTGGGTTGATGGTTGAAGTCTGCGGACGAGCTGAAAATAAAAATGCTTTCTAATGAACGCTGCCCTGGAAGTTGTATGTTGTGATTGATTTTGAAATCTTTCACATGAATTCCCTTGCTTTTGATCATCAAAACACACACATATAATATGCTTAAAACTGACTGAATCAAGTGAAATGTACTGAATACAAAAATATGAAAATCGGTACAGCACAGTGTACAACAAATGTGGTATTTGTGGTAACTCTCTCTGGTCTTACAAACACAAATATGATGGAGAAAAAGAAATTGATTTGCTTGTGTGTGCTGGGCAGTATGTTGTGTTTCAGAGTGAGATAATAGTCTGTTAAATGTGATAGATGATGAAACGGTTCACTCACACGCACACACAGAAACCCTGGGTGAGGTTGACCGTTACAACAATGTTAGCACTGTCTGTCTCGGCCTTGGTTTCATAATTAGAAACCTGACCATGTTCCTCTTTCACAAATTCTGCACTCAACCAATGTTGCTTGGGGCCTCCTCTCTTTTTGAATGAAGGCTGATTAAATTCAAGTCACTGGCTAGTCGCAACGGCTGTAACAGAGGAAAGGAGAGAAGAGATGAGCAGAGGAGATGAGGGAGGGGTGTTGCTGGGAGGAACATGCTGCGTGTGATGGCTGTCTCTCTCTGGGTGTCATCCCCTTTAATCACTAAAGTAGGACTGTGAAGAAGCAAACACTGCTGTTTCAGCCAACATAGGAAGGACTTCATTCATGTCTTGTGGATTTGATTTTATGCTGTCTTATAAAGCGTACAGGGAAATCATGCCTGTTTGAAGATGTGACAAGTGGTGCCCTCAGGCTCTGTGCTGGGCATGTTTCCCATGCCTTGTGTTAGAGTAATACCAGGTGTTTTCAGTTGTCCTGCTTTATTGAGGGCGCACAGTAGACGTCACAGTCTGCCACAGCTGCCATTGAGGCAAGCAGGAAAGGTGTCACTGGCATAGAGATGAGTGCCCTAACCCTAACCCTCACAATGATTTATGGATATCAGCAATTAGAAGGATGGTGGTTGACAGATCTACAGCAGAGTTGCTGTTGTTGTTTCGATTGAACCTGATATTTTGTAACTCATATAGCTTATAAGGTCAAAGTATTGGACTGGTAGACCGACATTGACATGCTTAGAGAAATGCTGCTGGCATTGTAAAGTGACTCAGGAACCCATGCTGGTGAAATCACTGGGTGACCTGTTTGTGTGGCTGATCTCATGGAGCCTAGCCTGGAGCAAGAGATCTCAGGGAGAAGGTGAACAATGTTAGAGACTGTTAGAGACAACCACACTCTAGCTTGGAAAGCAAATGAAAGGGGATATTCCTCTCATGCCAGATTACACAGAAATCATTAAAAAGTCCAGGCTTTTTAATTTTGTAATTTGTAAGGTATAAAAAAGAAAATAATTACTGCAACTGTAAATATATGTGTCTTCTGTATGATCTTTTTAACTTAATCAATTAACACATACTCATGTATATATCCACCAGCTTTGATATTCAGTGCACATCTGCCCTCACTAACTTGTTTATGAAATTAATCATTCATGCCTGCTACCATGTTATTGATCTTAAACTGTCAGCCTTTGTCAGTAGGCTGTTTGACTGTGGACATTAAACACGGCTACTACATTCTCAAATGAATCTGTGATGCGCCTTTAAGAGATGTCAAGAAGTGTTTGAAGTGTATAATGAAACATTCTTTAACTTGTGTTTTATCTGTTACTCCAACACTAATTTCCTGGACCACAGTTTGCCCATACAAATTTCCTGGCCGATGCCCCCATTTGTATTTCGTGTGCATAAATAAAACAGTGTTAGTTACAAGTTGACAAAAGGTGTTGAAATGTGTTCAGAAAACCTTTGTTTGCTCATTTTTGTTTGTTCGTGTTGTAGGCATTGATATGTATTACGCCAACGATGAGCTGCAGATCACAGGCCTCTCTAGGGATTTCAGTCCTGTGAATTCAGACTTTTTTCTGAGGTAAATCAATTACTGCCATTGAGATGATCAAATTAGTAGGGAAGCACAGAGATACATGAGCAGATGGAACAGACGCCTGTGTAGAGAAACGGGGGAAAGTAAGAAAGTCCAGGTAGGCGGAAGGAAAGAGAAAGCAATAAGATTCTCCCTTTGAGTCCAAGTTTTTGTCCATTCGACAAATCAGCCCGAACTGCCATTCTATTTCACCTTTGCATGAGTTTGCATGTTCTCCCCGTGTCTGCGTGGGTTTTCTCCGGGTTCTCCGGTTTCCTCCCACATTCCAAAGACATGCACGTGTTCGGTTAATTGGTGACTCTAAAATTGCCTGTAGGTGTGAATGGTTGTCTGTCTCTGTTCGTCTCTATGTGCCCTGCGATAGACTGGCCTCCTGTCCAGGATGTACCCCGCCTCACACCCTATGTCAGCTGGGATCGGCTCCAGCCCTCTGCGACCCCGACAGGGACAAGCGGTTGAAGATGAATGAATGAATATCTTTAGTAGCCATCCTAAAACATAATTTTCCAGTTGACTCAGAAACTGTAGCAGCACTCGATAGGAATAGTAACATTTTTCATGTTGATCAAAGAAATATATTGATTGTTGCTATGACTTGTACAAGTCAGTTGCAGCAATTTCTACAGCCCCTCATGAATGTAGCAAGGTAGCATGCTAAATATATAAGGGCATAATGTCACTATTCTTAATCCCGTCTACTAAGATTTGATTGGTCCACTGATTCTCCAACCGACAGAAACAGCCATTAATGATACTACATTTCAGTGATACGAAATGATCCAGTTGTCTTTACAACTACAACCTCAAAAAATTCTACTAATATTATACAATTATTGTATTACAAAAAGGGTGTGTCAATGGCTTGTTTGAATGATGGCAGGCTGCCTTAGTGCTGCTGGGAACGTTAGCAGTGCACTTTTGCCTGTTGAATTGTTTTTGGTGGCTCGTTCGATGTGCAGGACAAGATGTGTGTTAAGTTCATGTTTGTAAGAAAGCAGGAAAGCTAATGTGTTTTTTTTTTAAAAACGTTTTTTCTTAACAAAAGGGTACAAAAATAACTCTTTGCGCCAACTTTATCGGTAGTATTCAAGTGAAAAGCGGTTCTCGTGTTCGGAATGCAGCGTTAGCGGGACGATTATTATTTTTTTAAGTCTGTGGCTCTTATGATGTAAAGCACTCTGCTGTCTGGGTCATTGTGATCGCCTGTAATGCCTGTGCCAGATCACTGATGTTAATGCTTTAAGTAGGATTTAATTGTCTGTATGGAAATAAGGCCTCCATCCACAGAGAGGGATACTGCAGCGCTTTCGTCCCTCAAATTAGTGCAAAAGTATTGGGCACCATTATGAAACCAAAAATATAAACTATGAATTTCTCCCTTATGGTTTCAATTTTATTCTCAAAGGAGGACAGAGTGATTTACAGAGCTGATAGGTATTATCTTGCCAATTAAAGGTTATGTCAGTTGCACTTTTAAACAAAACTGCTACGGTTTTACTAAATGTCTGGGGCTACAATATAAGGGCCTAATCTTGAAAATCCGAGGTTTACTAACATGTACCGGTGTACAAGTATGTGCCTTATTATACAGTAGGCTGAGAGGCACTTAAGATGAAGTAACTAAGTTGGAGATATAACTACAAAAATGAATAAGGGAAACTGAGTCTGAGACCATATTTCTAGTAAGACTCAATGTTTTTTTTGTAGTGCATTGTTGAGCCGATGCAGAGATCATTGGTTCACCTCATTTAACAGCAACACCCAGTCAGTAGGACCCTTTTTTTTGAAGAAGAAGAAGAAATACTGTATGTTTATGTGGAAATAAAACCTTGATCATCAGAAACATACAGCTACAACAGGCACAGATGAGATGAGTCATACAACAAAGTACACAGCTGGTACATCCTGGATCAACAAGTTTGCACGTGTGCATACTTAAGAATGTCATGCAGATTGAAACAGGCTTTTTTAATCACTATTTTCCATAAAACCATCAAGAAGTCACATGGTGATCAAAACTGTTAACAGCCTGGAGAATAAATGTCATGATCATAATGGCTCAAAGACATGGATGTAGGATCCTCAGTGGAACAAAACAACAGATGCATAATTGCACTTAAAAAGACATTTTCATTAACATACTTCATCAACGCCACTGGTTTTAGCTAAGATTAGGCCATTAAATATAAGCCTGCAGGTTCAAATCATAATTAAGATGATGGTTTGTGGTGGTAAAAAGACACTCTTACCAAAAAGAGAAGGTTCATGAAAAATTAATGAAATCAGATGAATAGATGAGATATTATGCCCTAAAACCATATATGATATTGACTTTCATCCCAGTAATCATTGATTCCTTAGCAATGTTTAAAAAAAAAGCAAGAAATATTTGATTTAACACTTTAAATGCCAGTCAGTTTTTTACTTTTGTTTTCTTTCACTATGTATTATCTCATTTCATAGGTGTAAAAACAATTGTAGACAGTTAAGATGTATAGCTGTTTCTATTTTTTGGCACAGTTTTTGGTCAAGTAATTGAATAAATAGTGACCTCCGAACTTTGAGAACAAATATTTTATTGTTGCATTTTGCTCGCAAATGTACAATCAATCACTATAAATTACAAAATAAGCGTGAAGTTAAAATGTTTATCAGTATGGAATTCTACTGCTTCTGCCCTTGTTCTTGACCTGCCACATGCTGTTTAAGTACATGTGCATTTATGATTGTGTTGATTTGATTTACAACCTTACATCCAAGCAAATGCAAGGGTCCTTTTGACACAAATTCAGAAATAAACCTAGCAACCACTGGCACACACGGGTGTGGGTCTCTCAAGTCCCTTCCTCAATGTCAGCTCATTTTCACATTTGAGCATCTCATCAAAGAGCCGTTAGTGTGTGTTGTGGTCTTTGAGTGTCAAACTGCGGCTGGCATTGGTAGGCGAACAGGTCCAGAAGGAAACAGACTGCAAGACAAAACTGGAAGACTTTAATAGAAGAGAGACTTGGATCAATAGAGGGGATGGATACTTTATGATGGTCTGAGTGTGCATGGCTCATAATAATCACTGTAGTGTGTAAATTACCTTATGGCACGTAAAGATGCTAATGAATCATTGCTTATGAGAGGAGGTATAAGGATGGGAGGGAGAGAGGAGAAACATAATGAAAGATATTCACCAAAGCAATCAACGGTGCATATTTGACTCTAGAAAAATAGTCTCACAATATTTTAGAATATAATATTAATATAATATCATTAAAACAATATTTTCTTATTTCCAGAATTCCTTACTAAAGAAGAAATTGGTCTTTTGTCTTATGCCACTCATAGAATCGTTCCAGGTTACAAAGTGTCAAATAAACATTATTGACGTTGGGAGATGTAAAATAGAAAATAATTATTATGCAATTTGAGCTCCAAATTTTTATCTAGATATTAGACAAATACGTTATAATGAAGTGATAAGATACCTCTGCTGTGTTGAGAATCCATTGTATATGATGTAATGGAGTAAATGTGTTAGTGAATGACATGCATCATGAGTAAAACCAACTGTCTGAGGAGGATTTAATTTGATGCATGCAAGATGTTGATTGGTTGTATTAAATTTAGATTGTGTTGTCTTGTTCCAGAACTACAGCACATATGCCAAGGTTGGAGACAGCTAAACTGTAAGCTGATATGACTGGTGGGGAAATGAGATTTGATATTGTGTGGTGGTCATAACTGGACTGTCTATGTTCTTGTCCCTTGTGACGGACATTAGAAGGGAATCTGAATCTTCTTGAAATATTAAAGTATGCATTCTCAGAATATCAACCGCAGCACTTCCTTACAAACCACATTCCTCCGGAGGTGTTGTGTGATGTCTGCTTTCATGGAATCTGTGGTAAATTATGCATATACCTGTGTACCCTCAGGGAGGAATATTGTACTCCAGATCATGCATTATAAATGAACATGAACAACTGTATGAGACACAAACACCTGCCTTCCTCTGGTAAGGTTAAAACCCAACAGGATTTAAAGTCATGTTGCTTTCGTAATTCTGGTCACCCAAGAGATAGAGGCAAGGACACACCAGCAGTGTGGATACCTGCCTTCGCTTGCACGCTGTCTGGATCGAATAGGTCTCTCTGAGGACAGGAAAATACACCTTAGGGCTACCTCCTCAGATTTCATGGATCTATATAGCTTTGTGAGACACCTCCCAAATAATCTTCAGCGCTGTCATATGTGGAAGTTTTTCTAGGGCTTCCAGTTGGCTGGAACTTCTCCACACTGTTCCATCCCCAAATGTGTTCAAGCATTTTTTCCTCACTTGAATGTTGTCATGTTCAAGGTCAATATTGTCTTATTCGGGGGTCACAGTGAGCAAATGGGTCATTTCTATTGGCCGAGAGAGAGAGAGAGAGAGAGAGAGAGAGAGAGAGAGAGAGAGAGAGAGAGAGAGAGAGAGAGAGAGAGAGAGAGAGAGAGAGAGAGAGAGAGAGAGAGAGAGCAGCTGCTCGTTGGTGTGTCGAGTGCAGAACTGATTTAAGGCCCCAGGCCACAGGAAGAAGGCTACTCTACACTCCAGGCACGTCCCTGAAACCAGCGGCAGAGGAAGCACTATTGCCATTCAGCAGTGTCGACTGCAGATGCCTAAATGAGTCTGTCCTGCAATGCCCAACGTGGAAGTCCGCCACTTACTCAACAACTTCTCCAGCTCCTAATATGCCCCCCCCCCCCCCCGCTGCTACTTCTCTATTCTCTCTTACAGTTCATCCTTTTCTTTCTCTGCCTCTTTAAGTCTATCAGTCTCACATTTCCACCTTTGATCTTACTATGTTTCTCTCCCACACACACACACACACACACACACACACACACACACACACACACACACACACACACACACACTCCTTGTCTACCAATGCATTTTATCTTTCTGTCACCTGATCTTTACATTCACAGTCCATCATGACCAGCTGCTACCTTCTATTTGGTTAAGGTCCTTTTATTGGAAGGTCCTGCTAGGTGATCAAAAGCTATTACAAGGCCGGTAGATGTGGAGCTTTTTATCAAAATGTTTACCTTTCACAATGCCGCCCAGCTGAGATAATGATACATGTTAGCAAAGAAGCTCTTCAGTTCTGTTTACTTTGCTCTTCAAGGCTTCTTTGTGCTTTTTTGCCACTTTCCGGGTTGACATACGGAAACCCGATGGAAACGCACGAAGGGGGTTGGCCTCATACCCCTGCAGTACTGTGCTGGAGTATGTATATGTGATGGAGGAATGGCATAAATATTCTAAATTAAAAAGTGTACTTGCATGATATCTGGATGTTTTAGTGAAGGTTATGCTACAATATATATTTTTTTAAATATTTAAAGTCCCTGTCAAGGGATAACCTTCTTTTTTTGTAAATTCCAGGTTTTTTTTACATTTATTCCCATAAATTCCTTAAAATTCCTATAATTTTGTAACCCTGTTTACGTATAATTAAGACTGGATAATTTCTGAAAAGGTCTTAATGTATTTATGTGACATTTCTAGTTATTTCTGATTCTGCCCATTTAAAATGTTCACACCATCACATGACTGTGACTTGACTTTGAAGTAAGGTCACACTCGTCCATCTTAATATTTGCCACTGACTGGTCAAGCTACAGTAGGACATAACCCATAAAATGAATCAGTTCAAGTGCATCTTCTTGAAATGAAAATGTTGCACTCATAGTGAAGCATAGTTGATGGAAAACCTAACATAATTTCTAACACAATTTCCTCTAGACTATCTGAACATTCTTCCATTTTTAGTTTGACACACTATCTGTCACCCACTTTCCATTTCTACTTTGTACACTTGCGCTGTGCCTTTTTCTAGCTTTTCTGTGGTTGTAACCATTTAAGCTCAAGGTTTCATTGTTGGGTTTTTCTACAAAAATACTCAAATTTGTCAGTGAAAATGTTAACAAAAGTCTTCAAGCAGCTAGAATAATAAACAATAGAGGGATTAGAGATTTGTTTTTTGATTAAATCTGTTTGCCTGTATGAAAAATATATTCAACCACTAAATTCTGTGTTGGCTAAAAGGAGGATTAATTTCCTCATGACTGCATATTTGTGTTGTCACTTTACACAACTTCTCAACTAATGTCCCCTTTGCCACCTGAGGGTTGACTGGGGAGGGGCGAGGTGGGTGATTTTCAGGGACGTTGTGGCAACAGCTCTTGAATTCTAAAAAGTTTTTCCGGTCCCCTGCAGCCTGCCTGGGAAGCTCACTGCTGCCTCTCATCTCTCCTGTGTGTTGCATTGAATATGGCTCTCCAATTGGGGTCACGGCACAGACTGATTCCTGATTCCTTCATAACTGGAGGCAAAGAGTTCAGCTTTAAGAGCAGCAGCAAAGATGTGGTAGGTCTTAACAGAAGCTGACTGACAGACCAAGACCCTGTCACGTATAAACATTTAAAACAAAATATAATGATAAAATGCATCATTCCATTTCATCAGTCTACGATGTGTCAGTTTCAGAGAAATGCCCTTCTGTGGACAAAGCTAAGTTGAGCAAATAGTTGTTATTTGGGGGAGAGCTGTTCTGGAGCTTTTGATAATATCACATACAGTAATCTTTATCAGCAGAATCAGCAAATGCATATGACACACACATCCCATTATATAGGCTGCCCCTCAACCCCCCTGTAAAGTTGCTGAACAGAAAAAATCAAATCTCTACTGGATAAAGGTGGTGTTGTTGGAGCTGTGTTCCTTGACCTCAAGAAGGCATTTGATACTGTTAATCATATAATTCTCATGTCAAAGTTAGCTAGTTTTAATTTTTGTTCAGATACACTTAAGTGGATTGAATCATATTTGTCAAATCGATCTCAGTCGGTTCAGGTACAGAATAATCAATCAGCTGCTCTTCATCTATCCACAGGAGTCCCACAAGGATCCATACTGGGCCCTTTGCTATTTACATTATATATCAATGACTTACCATATGTATATCCAGATACCAACATCCAAATCTATGCTGACGACACAGTAATTTATGTACATGGTAGCAGCATAACACAGGTTGCTGATAAACTTACAAACTCCATGAATCATGTAACAGCATGGTTAAAGCAATGCTGTTTGTAGCTGAATGTGTCTAAAACAGTATGTATGTTTTTCACCAAGAAGAACAGTCCTAATGTTCAGCCGGATATCTTTGTATCAGGGGAGAGGCTACAGGTTGTATCTGAATACAAGTACCTGGGTGTTTTGGTTGACTCTGCACTACAATGGAATTCCATCCCAGCACCTATTAGAGACCTGAATAGCTATAGTTTATTCAGAGCTCATTTGAAGAGATGGTTATTTGGTGCTCAGCTCTGTCAGCACTAACACTTGATTACACCTTCCTGTCCTCGGTCCGTCTGTGCTGAACCTGTAGTCATCTTCTCTTTTTACTGCGTGCTGTCTTATTGTGGTCTTGTTTTTATTGTGTAGCATGCATTCTTTATTTGTGCTTCTGCTTTGCGTTCTTTGGTGTGATATGTTTTGCGTCTTGAATGATGTTTTCTAAATTGATGTTATATATGCTACTTTGTCATGTTTGTAGATTGCCCTGACTAGTAACTTTGTAATTTAAATCTAATTGTTTCTATATTCTATATTCTGTTCTGTTTTTAGGGTGACTTTAACATCTGTCTAGGGACTACAGATGAAAAATAGCCTCTTGGCTAATTCTGGCGCATTTACAGTAATGTTAATAATGTGCACTGTCCCTGTTTTCAAATAAACTTAACTTAAAGTAATTATTGTTCAAGTTAGCAGGCACCTGCCTCTGTGTAGGGATGGGAATTGATAAGACTTCATTGATACCAATGCCAATTGTGCTTTTCAGTACTCTTTATTGTTTCCCTTATTGATTCCTGATCAATTTGCATATCATCTATAGTCTGAACACAGAATAGATTAATTGAAATAATATCTGTGCAGCTTTCTTTTTCAAGGTTCTCAGGTTTTTTCAATTTGGAACTTTTCTTCCCCTCCACCAGTTTGATGGTGTTTGATTTGCATTGTTCAGCTGTCAGAAAAACATACCGACATTGATAAAAAGGAATTGATAATCTCAGAGGCATACAATTACGATTTCAATTCTAATTTGTTACTGGTTCTCAACTGGAACTGCTCTCCATTTCCATACGTGTGTATGGGAAACATCTAGAAAAGTTGGATATTCATCATTAGCTACACGCCTCCAGCAGCTGAAAATGAGCATGGAACAGTAATAAAGCAGGGGAAACTACAAACAGGGTCACAGAAGAGATGATCGAATGATTGAGAGGACTTTTGTTATGATTTGGCACTATAAATAAAATTGAATGAATTTTATTTATTGAAAGATGCTCCAAAATCGAAACAAGGTCAAAATGTCTGAAAATAGTGGAAATCTCCATCACAGTTTTCCCTTACTTTACTATCATATTAGACTGAGAAAAGCAGCATAATTGCACAGCTGAGCTGAAACAAGGTAGTGTTTGGTATTTTTGCTTGGAAAATTACTTAAAGGGTTATACACATAATTGCAGAAATAATTTACCATCAACTAATTGATTAATAAATTAATCATTTAAGCATTAAAACTAATTAACCATAGTGTCTCTTGGGGGTAAGGGGGGAAGCCAAACACACAAAACAAACCCCCTTGTTTTTTCCTCTGCAATATCTTTATGACCATTGGACTATGCGGTAGTGTGAAGTGATATTGTTCAGTTAGTGATCTTATCTGCTTTCAATCAAAAATATGAAGTCAAGTGTCATGTAATCGAGACTAAACCAGTATATGTTCTGCTATTAGCTTATTAAACTTTAATATTCAATTTGCATTTATTGTAAATGCAACATTGATCTGTTTAGTGGCTGACATGGTAGACATACGGTGATGATATGTAGTTAAAAGGCTCAAATTGTGAACATCACAACACTACATTTGGAATCAGGGGTAATGTGTGCCTGTCAAAGGTAATATATTAAGATCCCCTAAGAGGACACTTGAAGCTTCTACTGGACGAGCAAGTCCTAAAATCTTCACTTGTAGTAATGGCAATATATGTTCTCCTGAAAATGCTTTGGAGTGGGGGTATGCTACACTGTGCTATAAAGGGCGAATAAATCAAAACCTTCCTAACCCGTCACCTGGGCTGCAGCAGCTCTTAGCAGCTGTCTTGGTCGTTCACCCGTTTGTCCCTTTTCTCAGATTACCTATAGGGATTGATGGCCATGCCAAAGCAAAAACTGAAAAATCCATACCACTCTCCTGCCCTTTCCATATTCCATTGATTTCATGGTGAAATATCAATCTGCATATGTCATGTATTGTTGCAGCACTCACAATAAAACAACACATTTAGAAGTAAATCAACATAAATCTGCTTCAGGACAGCATTTTATCAAGTTGCTTGAGGAGACTTTTTTCTCTCGTTCTCTTTCACAGAGGCAATGAAGAGGAAAGTCAAATGAAAGATCCATCCAATCCAGGAGCTGATATATTTTATTCATGGAGTAAAAGCACAATTTATGACTACACTTTTAATTTGCAAACACACACATAGACAGTCCAAGCACACATTACACACAGATCATTAACTACAAAAACAGAAGAATGTGTTCAAACTTCACATTTAACTGATTATTTGGAAATGTTTTCAGTGCAGACGTATTAATAACATACTGTACATGGTATTTATTTGGAAAGCAGCCTGAGGCGGTATTAGTATCCTGGAGGGATGTCAAAAAAACTGAACGTACTGGCTATGTTTGGGCTCTACTTTTTCTTCCAGCAAGACATTTACCTCTGAGAGTATACACACCTTTGCTTTAATAAGTTACTGCGTATTCATAGGAAGGAGAAAAAAAAGTTTTTATAATTTAAATATGCATCAGGATCCGGCGCAGCATCAAACTAGACAAACCGATGGGATATACAGTATAAATAAACATAGGCTACTTAAAGTTATAATCTGTAAGATTTTCATCTAGTTAATTGATCACATGACCCACTAATGAAATCACTTCTACTTGCCTTTTTTCCCTAGTACTCCAATCTGTAGCTGTTCTCAAAATCGTTCCCTATCATTCAAGTAGTGCACCATATAGAGTTTATGCCATTTTGTAGTGGTGTTCGGATTCTCCTTGGTTAATTTCATTCACTATATAGTCCACTATAAAATACCCAAAATGCACCGCTAATTTGAGTATACATACGATGTACACTAAATTGTATTCCTGCATACCAGAATGCAATACGGTCATGTTTTACGGGAGGAGAAGAAGAGGTGTTAACAGTAGCCAGGTATCTGAGAGCTTACTGCAGTTACGTACAACCCTTACTCACGGGTTGACTTGTTCCTCACAGGCTTTCTACTGTTAATCGCTAGTAAAATATATTAACTGTTGGCTATTACAGCTCGCAATCAGGACATACAATCATTGTTAACAAAACCACACTTCAACACAATCGAAATTTTAACAATTTATTCAGGATTTAACATTGAAATTAACATCAACATAAATACAACCTTTTACCGTCCTCCTGAGTGCCTAGTTGGTATCATAAACAGACTGTAAAACGGGTTTGCAGCTCTGTTTGTTTACATGATGTTGGACACACCCGCTTCTGTCCCATATATCCGACGCATAACTGACGCAACGATTTGTTATTCCACTGTAGTGTCCGATATCTCGTTTGGTCATTCCCTATATGGTGCACTATTTAATAACACTTTTGTAGGTAATAGTGAGTGAGTGAAAAGGGAATGATTTTGAACACAGCTTATTTGTCTGTGGAGATATTCCCTCCCTACATGTAAATATGCCGCCATGTTAGTGACGCTGCGGACAATGGTTGGTTTGCCAGCCCAGATTGTCACTAATGGCTATGCTGCATTGTAATCAGAAATCAGGAAATTCCAACATCTGAGTCAGGCTTGTAGTAAGGGCTGAAGTGAAATAGGGACACACGCGCGTGTGTGTGTGTGTGTGTTTGTGTGTGTGTGTGTGTGTGTGTGTGTGTGTGTGTGTGTGTGTGTGTGTGTGTGTCTGTGTGTGTGTGCGTGTGCATGTGCGTGCATATGTGCGTGTGTGTCTGTGTGGGATTGTGTGTATATGTATTTTAAGATGGTATCATATAGGGGTGGCCTGGAAGCAGAGGGGAATGTGTGTCAATAAAGTTTACAAAAAGAGCAAAAAAAAGAACAGGCTCACCTGCAATTGCATCTTACCGTCATGGAGGCGGAGGTGGATCTCAAATCTACATGTTAAGACTTTAAAACGGATCCCGGTCCCCTATGTGACTTTTTACCAAATCACATTGAAACCAGCTAAAACATTTTTGAGCTGTCAACAACCAAATATATAACCTTGTAGAGGTAATAACTTAATCATGGTTGAATTCAATTTATTTTTTATTGAAGATGTTTTCCCTTCACTTCAATATATGCAGTGTTTTTTGGAATAAGCTAGTGGTCATTAGCTGAACTGCATATTTTATATATGCACTCCCAGATTTAGTTGCTGTCCAAAATTTCCCCGTCACCCATTCATATTTTGATGTTTTGAAGCTTAACTATGAACTGAACTGTGTTGAGTTTAGCAATGGTATTTTCAGATTGATGTTCCAATAATAATTAAAGATATGCATGCAATTCATATTTCTCAAAGGAGGTCATCATTGTTGATCAGTAGCAAAAAAAGAGTCTATTAAAATACAATCGCATCCACTGAATTACTCAGTCAGCTTGGTAGGGAAAAGCATCGACAGTCACACAACTCAAGTACCATCTGTAAACTGCTGCGATGAAGTGCAGCTATGAGTGTCAGTGAAGGTAATTGACATACATGATGTTTCATGTTCCCATGTCAGGTTAGCTCTGCAGCTTTCCAGCTGGGTTTGCGACATCAAAACAATTGTGACAAAAATGTATTTTGACATGTCAAAGTAGTAAAGGCGGTGTTACCGACAACATTAACAATGATTCTGAAATCTAAGCAGCTAAATGGAATTCATCCATCATTCATTACGTCTGTGCTTTTACGTCTGTGATATGTCATTTTAAATTAGTTTAACTGTTTGTCTAAGTTATGACTTGCATAATGAGTTTGGAAAAACACTGATGCTCATATTTTATTCTAGATTGAACACCCTTGCTCTCAACTTGTTTGTCCTTTCAATGACTATCATGATGTGAAAAAAATAATTTTGCTTTTATTATTTTGAACAGCTAAATTGAGCTACTGGTAAACCTTTTTTATTATTAAGATTACAACATGGATGCACCAGAACCTCCTTTTTTCTTTCAACTGCAATTTTAAATATTGTTGACTGATAATTAAGGATAGTTGCCAGTAAGTTTTTTTTTGTACAACCTGTTAATTTAATATAGTGTATGCCCTGGTCATTAGATTTGGTGTTACAATTCTTTGTAAAGAGTTTACTTCTGAAACATACATGAATATTATCGGGGGAGAGCTTCGTGCTTGTATTTATTTTTAAGTGCCTTGCAGCTAATCAAGTTTTTACTACAGCACAAGCACCAATAACAGATATTTTTCAACCACAACATAATTGCTTGTTTCTCTTTTCATACATAATTATATGCATGTGTTGTATGGTGAAGCTATTTGCAAATATGTTCAGCACCTAGGATTTAGTCATTGGATTAATGGCAAATGGTCATCTGCAAACTGTCTCAAATACATTGAATTCAGCAGGTCTTAAAACGAATTGACTGCCCAGAATATGATTCTCTTTATTGCATTTCTACATCTTAAATCAAATTAAATTTCAATCAGATTCTACATGATGTGAAATAGCTCCATGTGATGACATTTAAGAGCAACAGCACAATTTATTTGATGTGCTGAGGCTGTACTCCAGACTGGCAGTGTCTTGCAGTGTCACTGCTTAAAGGATGTAAAAGTTACAGTGCTTTTTTAATGCAAAGGGCAGGCAGTACAATAGGGAGTTTAGTCCTTTGGGCGGTGTTTGACAGGAAATAGAATCTGTACCTTTGGCTTGTATACAGCAGCCTGGAGCTGTTAGGCAGCGAGAAGAATGGAAAAAGGAGGAGGAAGGAGGAAGACAGAGGGGAAATGAGTTGGAGAAGAGAGCAGACTTCAGCAACAATATCCCTTCTGCGGAAACTTTACGTATGTCAGCACTTCAAAAGTTTCTCCATTATTATTTATCTCACATCCCCTCAAAGAGCGTCACATATTCATTTGATCTAGCTTTTTGTTCTTGGCCTACTGTAAATCGTCTCAAACTGGATAAATCCACTATTTAAAACTTATTGCAAGTAATTACAGACAAGTGGAAGTGCTTTGAATACAACAATTGATTAATCTCTTTAAATGTACTTGAACCATCGGAGGACTTTCAAGACAAATCTAAGGTTCGTAAAGTAGCAGTGTTAGCCTGGTAGAGCTAAACTAATTTGTAAATGGGTATTACTCTGGAACCTGGAAATGTAAGATTTCCAAGGGGGCGTTATCAACGGTGCAGACCAAAATAAGATGCTGGAAATCTGTCTGAATGGGAGGGGGGAAAAGGGGGGGGGGGGCAGATCTATCTGCCAGAGCAAATGAAAACACAAGCTTGCAGATTCTTCTGGTTTCCAGGCTATAGCAGTGCTAGCAATGTCTCTGTTTTCCTGTTACCATTAAAAGCTAATAGGAGTAATTTAAATAAACAAATCATTAAATAGAAGTACTAATCTTTTTTTCAACTCAAAACTGCAATGACAAACCACCAGACAAACTATTTATCGACAATATAAGAGCATGTGATTTGCCTTGAGGGCCAAATATAAGATTGGAATTGTTATTAAACCGTGATTTGCCTGCTGCAATAATGTCTAACTTAAGAATTATTCATCACTGTTTTATGTTGCTAGAGTATGTACTTCATCTAATCAATTTCTTCAAGATGGTTTTTAAGCCACTATATGATTTATGTAATATTGTGCTATCAGAATTATGATTCAAAAATAAATCATACAAAAATAAAATCCCAGTGAATGTGAACACGTGCCGTCTCCCTCTTCTTCTTTCTCACTCCCTTTTTACTCCCGGTTAAATTATATATATATTTTTTAAATTTATATATAAATTTATATATAATTTACATAATTTCATCATTTAATCTCCGGAAAAGTTGTCCCCAGGGGATCAAAACAAGAGGTGGATTTGCATGCGCTGCTGTCCACAAAGCCATAATCGTATCGTACACATAGCGTTTTCAACATTTCTAAAAGTTCAGCCTTAAAACTGTTAAATCTTTGACCAGAATGGGAAATTTAAATGGTGTGACAATCGTAAGGAGAACCTTTTCATGACTGACAAACTTATCAAAGTCACTTAACAAAGTTACTACTGTGTGTGTGTGTGTGTGTGTGTGTGTGTGTGTGTGTGTGTGTGTGTGCACGTGTGTGTGTGTGTGTGCATGTGTGTGTACACACAGTATGTGCATGCTTGTGTGTAGTCCTTATTTGCCGACAGTTGGTGACTTGACAGGTTGTGCATCTGCTGTGACGTACTGTAGGAGGGCAATTTCACCGTGGTGCTAAGTGATTCTGTTGATCTCCGGGGAGAAGTTTAATTCTCCTCTTAGTAACAGTGCCATTAAAATGCAATGACATGAGATTAATGCTCATCTTGTAAGTGACATTTACTTTCACATTCACCATGGAAATTGTCTTGCAATATTGTGTGCTGGGCCTTGTTTTGAATGCTGATGAGTTTCAGAGGCTGTTCAAAGTATGCGTAAGTGACAGTATGAAAAATGTTGAATGCGCTTTATAAAGAGGAAGGGTATCTAGCTGAGTAAGGGACAAACCGTAAAACAACGCCATCAGCAAAATGGGACCATGAACTTTGAAACTGCAGTTTACAGTGCAGATTACAAACCCACTGTATGTGGTTTGAATGGCTGTCCTCAGCATTAGTAATATGACTCCAGAAGATGATACCTCACCAGAAATATGATTTATATTGCAATGCTTTGTTCTGAAGTTGCTTTTGAAAATTTTGTTTACTCTCAGCAGGACAGAATACGCGTTTATGCATCTTTTTATTTCCCGTACACTTCAATCTCAAACAATAAAATGTCTTCATGTCTCAGCATTACTAAAACCCTGTACAGTGTGAAATTGATTGTGCTCCTTGATAATATGTCTGCCTCTGCCTCATAAAACCATATTCATCCTCTTTTTCTCTTTTTTTTCCCTTGCAGTGTGTGCACAGCAGCGCAGCATTCAGAGCCCACACTGTGTGTGTACGTACACTTGTGCAAGAGCCGCGGGCACACACTATATGTGTATGTGAGATGATGAGAAGCTAAGTGGCTACCACAACCATCCAGATCAGACAGCCTCCTGCACTGCAAAATGGATTAGAGCCCCACACCTCAGGAGATCAAAGGTAGGAGAAGATGTTTTGCTAATCAGCTGCCATTCACCTGCCCTATTCAATGACCTCATGGAGAGAGTGAAGAAGAGTGAAGGCGAGGGGCCATAATGAATCTCATGAGTCATAATGAGTTTAGGATATGGTCTCTCTGCATGTCCTGTCCATAAACTTTATCATCTTTTGACGTGAGAGGGACTAAAGAAGTAACTTAGAAAGGTAGTGGAAATTATGAGAGCAATGGATATAATGTATAAAAAAAAATGATGTGATAGCGATATCCTGCATTTCCAAGTGTGTTTTCTACATCGTTCGCTCAATTCACAAAACATAATATCAGGCCAAATAATATTCATTCACAGCTAGAATGTCATTTGGACTATTTTACACCTAGATCCATTATTACAAACACATTAAATTTACTTTTGTTAAAGTGGACCTATTGTACTTTTTCCTTATTTTCTGTCATACAGTATATACATGGTATATACTGTATATATATAAATGTTGGATATTTATGACCAAATAATGAGGTAAACGTGTGTATGGGTAACTAGTCTAACTCCCCACGAGCAGATCTGCTCAGGAATCAGACTGCCGTCGACACCTTCTTTCGGACATTATTTTTCTACTTTCTCAGCAGTCTAACATCAAGCCTTCTCGGAATTTTAAATAGTCATCTGTACAAAGCACAGCTTCGCACAGCTCCTGTAGAACGTGCTGCTGCATGCTAACGGCAGACAAAGCTGTAATATTAGTTGCTTGTGTTGTTCATTGCTCCCTTATTTGGGACCACCCTCCTGCTGTAAGATATCCGTTTGTATAGTGTTTGGTTTAGAAGACTTTATTTGTGACTTTTAGCGGTAGAAAATCCCATTATACACTCAATTGCAGTCAGTCCTCTGCAGTAGCAGTAGTACAGAGACAGCGAAGCACAGACCAGGAAATGCTGACCATCAGAGCAGAATGGGCTTTTCGGGAGACAACAGAGTGTCTCTGACAGAGGGTGCAGCAGCCATGAGCAGTATGAGATAAAAATAAGTGTTTTTTGAATATCAAAGCATGTAAACATGTTCTAATAAAACACACAAAATGTCTGAACCTGAAAAATAGTATTATAGGTCCCCTTTATTTTAGCGAAGACCCAAAAGTTTCCAGAGATACCGAACATGCCGTGCTGAATTTAAAGAAAATGTGTCTAAATAATGCATGGGTATCTTGCATTCTTGTATTTGATCTGATACTGCATACAAAGCATATCAGATTTGAATATTTCACTCAAAATAAAGATCATACAAAGTTCAGTAGCATCGCTGAAATAAAACATTGGTACCGGCAGAAGGGGGATTCATTTTTTGACAGTGTTGTACTGCAGACTGTTTAAAAGGTGATTTATAATATTAATGCTACTGCAGAGGAATATCTTGGTTCAAGACATTAATTTGAGTAAAAGAATGTCATCAATCTAAAACATCATCATGAACCTTTGAAACCCACTTCTCCAATTTTGTCAGTGATTCGAAGAAGATCCAGTGTTGCTCTTTATTTTAATTTGTTCTATTTATCCCCTTGTGAATTTTTGAGAGAAAAAGCAGAGCCAATGAAAAAACACTTTTGCTCCTATTGTAGTGATTAGTATTCTGTATCGCTCGCCCCATGTATAATATCAAGAAAGCATTGGTGAATGTGACATGTCCAGGAAAGTTTTCTGGGTGTTGTTGAAAGTAATTGTGGAAAATGCAGGAAAACGCTAACTGAATTACAAGCAGATGAGGCACTTAGGTTAGAGTAATATAAGGACGAAAGAAGAAGGCGAATGGTTTTGATGCCACAAAATGACCCCCCGGACACACTGAACAGTGCAGGCTGATGATTTATTTCATTTTGACATTAAAACAACTTCCAGGGTCAAGTTTTCCTTTAAGCTGCCTGAGAACTACTTGCTGCTACAGAAATGATTGTGGTCAGTGCAATTAAATGGGTAAAAATATGTTTTCTTCACGGCCAATTTGGGTCCCTAGTGGGCCAAAATAATAATTAAATAAAACAAACACTTACCTCACAGCAACCTAACAGTGACACACTCTCCATTCTGTGAGTGAGTGCCACAATGCATACAATAGTGGACTTTTTTCACCATCATAAAATGTTTTTTGTGACAACAAAAGGTGCTTAATGGACTATAATTCAGCACAGTGTGAAAGAGGATTATTTAATTCATTTCTTATTTATTTAGGCTTTTTATGCATTTATTTGACAGTACAGCTGAAGGTTTATGGGAAATGGGGGAGAGAGAGAGGGGGCAACATACAGCAAGAGGACACAGGTTAAAGTCGGGCGGTGAGCTACTGGGTCCCTGTTGTGGAAATAGATTCTTCAATAAAGATCAACAAACAGGATCAGCTTTTTCTCCGTTGTTTGTTTTGCCAAAGCATTTTCCTCTGCAGACAAAAATATGTTCATCCCTACCTCCTCCCAAGAGTCTAGTAGAAATGACGATATGCCAAATCTCGCACAGTCTTTTAGGGAGAGGGACATGACGCGAATATCCTTGGTTGGGTGACGTCTTTAGACCAAACAAAAAACATGCTTTAGACATTACAATTCTGAACATTCTGAACATCTCTCATCACAAGGTCTCTAAAACAGGGTACGGATGCACAAATATGCCAATATATCATCATGAGTTAGTTATTTGCATCATCCATTAAGAAGGTGAGACGGAGGAGACACTGAACTGTGTCTGACCTGACAAAACTATGATTATGAATTACAAATATCCAAAATTCCCACAACAGTCCCCCAGGGGATTATTTTATAGAGATTTCTTGAACAGAGAGGTTTTTGTCCGTCCATGTAAAATTGATCTATAAACAATTAATGTGTCTATATGGTTTTTACTGTTTTCTTCTCTTGAGTGGGCTCACCAAGATTTTGCATAGCTCCTGTGTTATATAGTTGCATATTGTACTGTATTAAGTCTCGCTTACAGCTGAAATACATGACTGTGACAGGATGCCCACAGCAGAGCGCGACCAGTATATCTAACTGCCTCACTCTCCTCACTCTCGAGCTCGCTCGACCATCACTGTTCTCTCTCCGTCAGTAGTGTGTGGCTGTCAGCTTCCTCATGTGCATATTGAGTTTTTCCAAACCCTGTATGTCAGTATGAGATGCTGAGGGGGAGGTAATGAGTTTTTGTATTAGTTTATACATTGTTGTATAAAGGGATAAGGATGGTTGTATAAGGATAATAATACATTAAAAGACTAGAATGACTAATTTAACGACAAACATTGAATGCTGTTGGCTTGTCATAGGTTGGTTACAAGATAGTTTCAATTAGTTAGATTATATACTAATTGGATTAGTATAAAATGACCTTTTTAAATATCCTTAAATCTTTTGTTTCTGCATATCAAAATAATCTACATGTAATGTTAAGATTCAGAATTAGACCATGTTTTAATCAACAGTATGAGTTTGCAGCATATGAGCAAAGCCAAGCTTCTCTCACACTAATCTCCTTGTTCAAATAATCAATATAGATTTAAAAAATGGCTATTTCAGTTTTTCTCTCAGGATGTGTGTGTGTGTGTGTGTGTCTGTGTCTGTGTGTCTGTGTGTGTCTGTGCCTTGTGGTTGTGTGTAGTTCAGACACAGACCACAGTGAGCAAGAAAACAAGATTCCAGATGGCAATGTTCTGTAAACATGAACCTTTTATCATTCATTCTGACAGCAGAAAAACAAGCTGAAAATGTCAGCATGCAATGGCTTTCTGTCCTCTTTAAATCTCTACTTTCTCTGTGACCTCCCTTACATCTATTTGTCTGGTTTCTGACAAAACCAGCTCACAAAAGCTGCAGAAATGGTGTATTTTTAGATAAAGGTGCCACTGGCCCTCATAGCAAGTGACTATGTGTGTGTGTGTTGTGCACTGTTCAGATCATAAAGAATCACAGGAGGATCTTAGGTGAATACTGGAAGGATCTGGATTCGCCTAAACCATGAACAATCAGCTCAGGCATGTTTTTAGATAATCAAAAGTGTGTTAGGAGCACAAAATTTAATACATATTCTAGTTTCTCGGAGATCAGATTTACACTGTGAATTCTTCTCTTTTCCACGTAGGTGCAGAATTCTCCTTTACATCCGCATCAAATCGATTTTTAAAGCTAACAGCAACGTGTCATTGCTGGAGTTACACTGCAATGATATGTTTGGTGTGTGTACAAAAAATGATGGAAAACCTTTCTTCACCAGAAACTTTTCAATTATTGTAACAAAAGATACCTACACACACACACGCACACACACACACACACACACACACACACACACACACACACACACACACACACACACACACACATGCGTAGCGACCCCAGAAAGTAATGCCACTTATTATAGCCTATGTCATATTACAAACTCTTAAGTGTGCCAGTGACAGAAGAACCCGATTCATATTCATATGCAGGATAACACGCTTTTCATACTTTTTTAAGCCACCATATCCCCCTACAGCTCCACTATGCTGTGAATACAAATGCCAGAACACACAGTATGCTGTAAAGACATTGAATTTCTCTGAGGCGCCAGTACCCTGTGAAATCTACTACTGACAGTATTTGACTTTTTTTCTGACTTTGGCTCAAGGAGAGTAGTTTGAGGAGATGGTTTCAATTTCATAACCCACATGTGCAATCTTGCATGAGATGCAAGTATTGAATATCACTTTGGAGCAGATGGTGTATTATAGCCCCTCAGTATGTGTCAACCGCATCATTCAATATTGCCACTGGGTAAATACTTCTGTTCAGCTTTACTGGAAATGTTGAACTGGTTCTGGTACGTCATGCTCATGAAATAATCTTTGCTGCACTTTGTTTACTGCATCATTAATGCTCCTGCCCGTAGCAAATTCTTCTTTACCTGCTTAGCAGAAATACATGTGCATGTCTTATGAACTCAGTCCGCTCTTTCCAGGATAAGTTTTATGTGCTTTGGTGTGTGTGTGTGTGTGTGTGTGTGTGTGTGTGTGTGTGTGTGTGTGTGTGTGTGTGTGTGTGTGTGTGTGTGTGTGTGTGTGTGTGTGTGTGTGGGCCACCTGCCTTTTTCCTGCCTCCTTTCCTGGCTGCTCCTGAGAAGCAGAGATAAGACCCACTGATGTTTGTCTGCTCCCTGGCAGATTACTGAGGCAGACAGGTACAAGGACTCTGGCAGACAGCTACTGTATACTGGAAGCCAGAGAAGAACTTTTTGGGGATTCCTAAGCTGACCACAGCACCAATCCAGCTTGAATGCCACCTGGTCTTTTAACATGCTTTTGCTGCTCCGATAATCACTGTTCAAAGAGAAACACAAGTGAGTTGATGTGGGAAATGTGTGGATATTTTTTTAAACTAGGAACTTTAAATGATAGTGAATAATCAAGCATAACGTTGCTGATTTTCTTTTAATTTATGATGATTGAAATTTAATCAGTAAATCATAATTGCATAAATGCAAATGAAGTCAGTAGAAAATACACTGAAAAACTCGCCATTCCCAACATGTTATTTTGTCTATGATTAAGATGACTTGTATGAGATCTAAAATGGTATTTTCTGCAAATAAAAAATGTTGGATGAAAATAGTTCACATGTCAACTTAATGAAAGAAATTTCAACAATCAAGTGTTGATTTTTTCTCAATTTCTGTCAGAATGACTATGATTGTCTGATCAAATACGTTCTTTCAGCATTCAAAAATTGACAAGAGGATAAATAATTGACTTATTAGGATTAGATTTATTTTGGTTTCATTGCTAAAATGGTGTGAAAACATTATTGCACTGTAAAATCATTATAAACACGGGTTACAATTGGGCCTGTGTTGTGAGAAACACAGTATAAGCAATTATAGCTTGTTGCTGAATCCTCATTATGCTTAAAAAGTTGCCAATAGAATGTTAATTTGGTTTTCCCAACATTTTGTATTTCATTGATGGTTATGAGTAAGTTTTCTTTTTTTTTTTTAAACAGAAAAGGTAGTGGGTGGATGATTATTTAGCAAAAGATTTCATAAGTGGGAACTTGAGAAAAAAGTCTGCAAAAATCAAGTGATTTTTATGCGATTGTGTGAGAGCATGCATGTGTGAATGCCTTTTGTAATATTACCCTTTGAGCACAAGGCTGTGAACATTTGGGGTATGATTAAAGCACATGGTCAGTGTGGAACTGCCTAATTAGCCCTTTTCTGCTTCACACTTCACAGGCTTCTCGGACATTAAGTTACTTCATCCATGGAGCTCAGCGAAGAGAGGATGAGGGAGAGAAAGCAGCTAAAATGGTTTTACTGGGCAGTTTGGTCTGGGTGCTGAAGAAATCAGGAATATTATCTGTATTATATAGCCTTGTGGCTCTGTGCAATATAGAGACGCTAGAGCTGATTTTAAGGTTTTTCCTTATCAGTTTAAGGCCTTGCATAGTCTTGCACCACCTTGACTATCTGAGGTAATTACACCATACATACTGACACACCCGTTTCACTCTCTCAGAAGCATTTGCCTACCACACCCATTTTCTCTGGAATAACCTTCCATTTCATTTTCAAGAAGCACGTTCGTTCAAAAATGTTAAATCAAGGCTAAAAACCTTTATTCAATCCATAACAGCCTACATTAGAACTTAATCGAGCCCATCATGTTTTTAACAACCCTTAAACATTGATGTTTTTAATGTGGTTGTTTTATCTTCGTTTTCTGTGTTCTGTCCTTTTGTATTCATTATAGCCTACCCCCTGAACTAAGTTGGGTCCTTCACTCTTTTAGCATTCCTTTTAATATGGATGTATTTATTGTGATTGTTGTCTTTTTAATGTTTTGCTGTCTTATTTGCTTTATTTGTTAAGTGTTTTGGGGCCATGTGGGATGGTGATTCAGCACTTAAAAAATAATTGATATATTGTTAGATTTTGAAGGTTTTAGTCAGAAAAGAGTGGTTGAGAGAGTTTAAACAAGTAAAGAAATATTTATGTGCAGCAGCAAAGGGTCATAAAGAGGGATGACAATGTAGAAGATTAATTAGATAAGAGTGAGAATAAAGGGAAGGGGCAGAGTGTAAAAAAAGGTTATCGATGGATCACAGGGGTTTGAACACTTCTGTTTCCTTCACAAGTATTTCTTGAATATATTAGAGACAAGGCTACAGTATTACCATGCTTAGTCCATTTTATCAGACATTATGAGCTGATGTCATTAGGGTAAGCATCCATCTCCAGCATCCTGTATATATTATTAGCTCTCTTGTTGGTAGATCACTGCAGTCTTGCCTCGCTGTCTGCATTTCTCTCATGCGGACACAGTTTTCCTCTTTGTGTTCATTATTTCTGTTTGATTGACTCCTGTTTGATCAGAGCTGTTTAAATAGTTGACTCAATATTTATGTGGCCAATTGTGAAGATACCGCTTGATTGTGGCCCAACTGGCAGAATATAAATTGTTCATTGCTTGCCACAACATGTGCTAGACAGGTCCTTCCTGACAGCCCTACTTGAAAATGAAATTAGAGAAAAGGAGAGATGTACGAGCAGGATCAGAGGACAGGGGATAAAACATGATTCACACGCAGTAAGCCTTGACTGTGTAGCACATCCAATATACAGGAGGGGGTGGGGGGGGGGTAGAGTGGTTCTGAGGGTTTAGAAAGTGTTTAGAAGCAGACTTTTACAAGGTGAAGTACAGCTTATGAAGGGAGCTCAGAGTGAATTAGACAGTGTTACTGCTATTGAGAATCACTGACTTAGAGATTAGTAGAATGACAAATTATTTATGTAAGAATACCTCTGAAATTGCAGCACACTTCTCTGTATTTGAATTGTAAAAGTTGTTGTGACACAACTGCTTGCTGCAGCCTTCAGACAGGAACATTACTGTAGATAGACCACATACTACACCATATTGTTGAAGGCACAACTACCTGGTTTATTGTGTGATATATTTACTGTAATTAATAGCGAACCATCTTAAATGGAATAGAATAACATATGGATGAAGGTTGGGGTGGCTTGCAGCACTTTTCAGCTTACAATCAGTTCCAACATCTGGCCAGAGAATAGCAGTCAGAAGTAACAATAGCTGCTAGGTGTAAAGAGCTGTGAGCAACAGACAGCCCTGTTAGGGAATGATAAATAAGCTTTTCTGGGTACATTCAGGGAAAAATATATATATTAGAATGGATGTTTTAATTTAATATAGGTTGTACGTGATTTGTTAAGTTAGGTATTTTGTTTAATTGTTTCTATGTTACAGCAGGAGAGGGGGTGGAAAAACACCAAACGCAGCAGGTTACTCCTGTTAGACCCCATTACGACAGAGGCTCAGCGTGGCTTTCATTCACACTTACGTTGCTTTTTGTTAAAAAGTAAAAAGCAGCACATTTCTTTAGCACTTTACCTTTGGCTGTTACACTTTGTATCCTGTTGTGCAGCCTGTGAACATGCAACAATGATTTTTGTCAGCATTATTAACTGCTGTTGGGCTTTATCGAGGCACAGTGGTGCATAATTGGAAAATCCAAACCCATGAAACATAACCATAAGGTCTTCTCCGCCACTTGCGTCAACGTTATTTATGATTGTATACTGTAATTTTTGCTATCTATTCTTTGGAAGTATATGAAAGATTCATGGTTAAACTCCGTGGCACAAATCTACCATCATAATTCACTGGTTTTGTTGGTTTTCTTCTGGGCGTATTTCTGTAGGTTGAATCAATGGCCATGTCTTGCTTTACTGTGAACTACCAATACTGCCTGTTGAATGGCAATGAATTTCCTCTACAGGTGTCTGAGATCAGAGACAGAGAGCAGAGCAGGGAGAGATGGAGGAGTTTCATGGAGAGGTAAAATTAAAAGATAGAGAAGAAAGGAATGACCAAGTTTGAAGAAAATTAAAGGCCATAGTGGCGCAGCAGAAGAGAATACGAGATAATAAGGAGTCGAGAGAGGGGTTCAGAGAAAGAGAGAAAAGGAGACTGTCAGAGGATTTAGTGAGAGGAACTGAGGCAGGGGGGGACATATGATACCTCAGATATTAGAAACAGTATGAGAGGTAGAGAAGGGGTTTGATGAGTGAGTGCAGTGGGCAAAGTCACAGCAGCATCTCCAGATACAATCAGCACGAGAATGAAGGGCAGCAGCGGTTAGAGAGGCTAGACGCGACCGCTGACTCCAGCGTTTTGTGATGAGGGGTGGTATTGTTTCAGCTTTTGTAGATGCGCCCCAATCCCATTTACAAATGGGAGGGACCACCAGTCACAGTCGCACAGAAACTGGCGGCTGTCACTTGTAAGCTGGCTGATGGATGGGACCATTTGCTTGCTAATGATAATGGGGCAGAAGAGGTCAGAGTTGGATTATGACTGCCTGCTGGCATGAAGACTGCTATCTGCTAATCTTATCCTGTCTAGTTAATAAAACTGCATTTCATTGGATTCTTCTGATAATCAAAAGGTTATGGCTGGTTAGACGTATTAATGGGCCCAAAAATCGTCCCCTGAAATGTCCAAAGGGTACACTGGGTGCGCTTTGTATGTGTGAACTAATAAAGCCTATTTAACACCAAATTTAACTTTCCTTGAAAATCGCTGCCCTGTTATAAAATACCATTTGTCAGCAGTATAACACATTACAAAAGAAGTGCGGGATTAGGAAATCTTTGCAAGCTAGTTAAATAATTATTTGCCTTAATAGCACTATTCGAAAAATACTATTTGAATCAGTCTGTTGTATACAATGAGTCAACTGTGAACAGGAGATTTTAGTTGGCTGTGGTCCGTGCAATAAGGGGAATGGAGCACACACACACACACACACACACACGCACGCGCGCGCGCACACACACAAACAACACACACACACACACACACACACACTCTCACAAACACACACACACACACACACACACACACAAACACACACACACAGACACACACACACACACACACAGTTGCCAGGCGCAGCTTAGTGCACACAGAGTAGCGAGAGGATTTGTCTTGCGACTTTGGTTCTGTCACAGTCTGAGTATGCCTGAAATGCATACTGTTAAAGCTAGAGCTGATCTAGAACTATGCAGCTGATTCCTCTTGTATTTCAGGGAACAGGTACTCCAACGACCCTTAGCCTGATGTGATATGACACAGGAATGATCTGCAATCTGCTATTTTATGATGCTGAAAAGCCTGTTTTGACTAACGGTGTCTGGTGTAATGGCCTCTAGTCATCTTTCTTAGCACTAGTGAGGTAACGGCGCATACAATTCACTTACGTACGCATAGAGTACTGCAGGGATGACATATCTTTGTGAGGCCAACTCGGATCATCACCCTGGTTCCTTCGATAAAAAGCAAGATTTTTTTTGAGGCTACAGGCCAACCAAAGAAAAATTGAAAAAAAAAATTGGATTTTATGTCTAGATTAACTAAATGGTCCAAAGTGCACTGAGAGCACTATCTGAGGGCATTGTGTTTTTGCATTTGTTTTTTTATAATTCATTGCAGTGGGAGAGCCGTGAATATGCACTCTGCTACAAACAGCTCCAGTGATGAGGCGCTGAATGCTGCATGTTTGAAGGTTTTTTTTACCTAGTTATCCAATCACTGCGGTTGAGGGGCGAGACAAATAGAATACCACAAAGACCAAACGTTACTTCCTACATGTAATGGTTGGTCAACAACATGAGCAGAGGAGAAATGAATACCGCAGGGCCATATACCTGTATATCTTAATATATATCTGTCCTCTCTCTCTCTCTATGTGCTTCAGGCTTCATCCAGAGCAGGTATTTCACTTTATTGTGTCAACATTTTTACATCGGCAGATATTCTACAGCACGGCAGCAGGGTTCCCGTGATATTACAGGATCACGTGAGACCTGTGGGATTGAGGGATCTCAGATGGCGCTCTCTGCTGGGCGTTGAAATACTAAAATGCTTTTGTGGACCCCTGGCCTTATGAAAATAACAACAGCGATTGTCCAACTAATGAGAATTTGCTCGGACAAAAGCATATCATCCAAACAGTCGACCAAAGATGAGACCAGAGGATTCTGGATCATGACAGCAAAATAATCTTCACAAATTAAGATTACTACAATACGTAAATACAATTGCCAGAAGCTAATGTTAGGCTAATAACGAACTTCACCACGATTGCCTAACATCAACGTCACTACCACTAGCTTCCAAATGATTTTGCGTGTTCGCCGTGATAATGTTTGTAGTCTCATTTAGCCACTTGCTAGGAACTGTCTTTATAAGACACGTAAAAGATTCAAGCTACAACGTTTATGTTGTAGACCAAAAGGTGACAAGGTCTTAAGCTTCTGTTAACCACATACCTTATTTCAGGAATCTAACCAAAAAACTATTTAAAAAACCTTTGAGACAAGGGAACAAGAGGTGCAAAAATACTAACTAATTTCCAGGTTTCAAGACTCATTCCTGCAGCACTCTGTTGTGCATCAGTTTTGGGATCACAGTTTAGTATGTTATCGGTACAGCACAGAAAACAAAAGGAACTATTTTTTGTCATTTATTTTGTAAAATGTACATAACAATGGCTCATTTGACATAAATTATTAAATTCCTTTCAAAATGAAGCTACTGAAACATTGGCAAAAAAAAATAAATGTCAAAATGTCAGTAATACTTCATTAGAACAATAAATATGAACATATGGAACACATATTCAAAATGTCTATTGAGAAAAGTACAGCAAATGCATAATCAACCCAAATCAACAATTAGTGAGCTGTGGAGTTTGAGGTTTTGACATGCAATTCAACAGCCTTGCTTAAGTATTGAAGTTATTCGACAAGGTGTACCGAATTGAACAAAGCTGTGTACAATTCATTATGTTCCCACAGAAAGTGTTATTTCTGTACTTGAATTGTTGCTTTTGCTTACAGCTGGTTCTGAAAAGCCAAGGCTCATGTTATTTCGGGACTAAATGAAACAGAATGCTTGCCTTGTAAGCTAATACTGTTAGACATTAACTTAGCCTCCAGAAACCTCTGGACTCTTAATAATCAAGGAGTGCATTTGTATTCAACCCTGTCACAGTCAACACCGCAGTGAATGGAGAGCTGAGATGAGTGAGCACAGTCATGCACCATATTTCCATTCTCGTAGGGCTTTTAGTTTCCATTGAGCCGTGAACAGCTCTCCCATGACAGCACAGGTAGAGAGGCTGCTAATGGCAAAGAGACAATTTGCTGTTAAATAACCCCAGTGTTTGCATGTGAGTGACAGGTCCTTATCAGAGCTCCCACTGGCTGATCAAAGTTGAAAGGGGGTCAGGCTGAATTAAAGAGTAGCTAATTAAAATGTCCAGGGAACATGGCAGCCCTCATTTCATTTATCTCCTCCAGCTTAGTTGGGGAGGAAAAGTGAGAGGTGAGATGTGGGAGAAGCAAGTAAAAAGAATTAAGGTGTAATCCCACAAGTTGAACTTCATCTGATACTAGAGGAAAGATTGTTAAACAGCCCCTCTGTGTTGGGTAACAATCAGAGATGTGTTGTTCCATGATATCCTGGTGTAAAGGTCCCACCTTTGTGTGTGTGTTGATAGGTGGATGACGTAGCTTTCAGCAGGTGTTTTTGGTAGGAGTTGGTGAGAGTTTGTTCACCTGAAAGCAGAGTTCTGTAGATGGATAGATTGATGCCCCAGGCAAAGAAGCAAAGCATGTTATGGGACACCCATAAAGGGCATTTTTCTGGTTTTCAGCCTGGTCTTTGTCTCTGTTGTAGGGCTTTTTTTCAAATCTCAAATTTTCACACCCTGTTTGAGAACAGATACTTGGTGTTTTTTGTTGTTGTTGTTGTTGGTGGTGGTGGTGTGGTGTGTGTGTGTGTGTGTGTGTGTGTGTGTGTGTGTGTGTGTGTGTGTGTGTGTGTGTGTGTGTGTGTGTGTGTGTGTGTGTGTGTGTGTGTGTGTGTGTGTGTGTGTGTGTGTGTGTGTGTGTGTGTGTGTGTGTGTGTGTTTGTGTTTGTTTGTATGGGGCATTATGGGGAAGTATAACGGCTATTTCTTCTGTGGTATAAAGATCACTTAGTCTACTGACTCTTTCTCTGCGGAGGGTTTTGGACTTTTTCAAAACCAAATGATGCATTCACACAAATTCTAAAGGGTATTGCTGTTAGAATGAGATATATGAAATATCAGTGTGTTGTGGCATATATCCTATTTTGTCCTTTGAAACACACATGCAACAAAATCTTAAAATTTGAAAGAAATATTTTCTACATCGGTTATTGGAGAGACCATTACTACTGCATTTGTCTTAAAGAGCAGACATTATTAGTTGATTCATTTTCTTGTTGGTGGAAAACTAATTGTTTTTGTATTATTATTTTCTCTTAACTGTTAAACTGGCAAATAATCAGCAGATTAATTAACGGAAATAATCGTTATTTTCAACTTGCAACCAACCATGAAATCCAGCATAGAGATGAAGAAGATTGCATTCAGCATGTCAAACTACAGTACCATGAAATGCTAAAATAGAAAATAACCCTTGAGCAATAATGCAGTAATGTACTATAGGTGTGAGAGCATGTGCCATCAGGTTGTCTAATATTCTAAGTGTGGGTGTTCTTTCACACCAGAGTTTTTGTTGTGAAGGTGTCTAAGGCTGACTGACACTGAGAGTGAATCAGCCTAATGAGATGCCATGTTGCTCTATAGAAATGATTACCTCAGGAGGAGAGGCATTAGGTGGATTAGGGAAGTCTTTGCCTCTGTCCCTGAGATGCACCAGCGCCTCCACCACCAACACCACCAACACCACACCATTTAGACAGAGACAAGTCACTCCCTCTTAGCCCAAACGACCCATAACACTTCCCTGGAGAGTTATAAAAAAGGAAAATCTGTAATCAACCACCTCTGCTTTTAGTGACAAAATCAATTTAAGTATTGTGCTGCTTACCTAGAAGCTCAATTTCTGTCACCAGTCACGGATTGCCTTTGCACATGCTGATCACCATGGTAACCTGATGTTACCCAGGCCACCTGTATAGATCTTCACTGTCAGAGCCCAGTTGTCTAAAATGTTATATAAAACAGGCAAATCAAGCAATATGACTACATGACACAGCTATTACATTATTGTGTAGTGTAGGCAACCTTCAATGACAACTGCCTCTTTATGTGTAGGCAGCCAGCCCAGGAGGGCCTATTTTGCTATTATTTATTAATGAAAATCTATTTTGATTGGAATATGTCTATAACTTTCATATTGCCATACTTGATGACAATTTTATAAAAGCAAAAGCTCACCTTGGGTTGTTTGCTGTGAAGCATTGTGAACTAGTAATTGATTAAAATTCCCTTTTCTGACAATGCAAGGAGGACATTTTAGTTGTAGAGTAAAGATGTCCCACATATCACCAATTAAGGTGTCTCTGTCCTTTAAAATTTTAATGCTGGTAAATCGATATCTAAGGTTATTGATGCAATAAAGGATGCTTGCTGAGTGTCCCATTTGTTACTATTTGGTGGAACCTTCTGAGTGTGATTGCCTCCAAGGAAGCTTGGAGACCAATTAATCAGGACTTGGTTGATCGCTTCTCAGGTCAGCAATGATCGGAGGGGGATGTTCTTGGAGGTGAATGCAGCAGCAGTTTAATAGCTCACAGTGGCCAGGCCGTGAAGCCCGCTGATTGCAACAGTAGTAATAGTAGTTGTGTGCTCGTCTGGAGTACTTATCCAAATGCAGCCAGTAAACGCAGACTTACGATGAGATTTCGGATCGCATTTTCATATTTTAGTCCATACATACATTTTTAAAACTTTCTTTTAATCTTCCCAGACACCCAGCTCACCACTTAATCTGTTTTACAATCAAGAGAGACAGGTTAATAGATATTAAATGAAGAAAGAATGTACTGTATATTTGAGCTTTTTTGGTGCAGACATTAATTAGATTGATTATGGGGACGGGTCTAATAATTGTCAGCCGCATCATTCCCAAGACAAATCACCACTCTGTTTTCAGATGGAGTCTGACAATGGTGGAGTGGGTGGTGGTTGGTTGCTGGCTACACCTTCAGGAGCTGTAAGCAGAGCACAATATAGCACTGATTGGATTTATGATTAGTGATTGAGAGGAGTTGTAGCCTTACGGTACAGCTTGGCCGAGGGTGGCGGAACACTGCGTTCATGCCACTTTTTATTATTAAAAATTGTTTATTATTTTTATTTTAAGTTGTGAATCCCCTGAGTGGTGGAGCTCAACATGATCACAGGTGGTGTAGAGGATAAAGTTCATAATGTATATGTGACGTTTCACACTGTTTTATACATATTTTATTTAATAAATAACCGTAAATTCCGTTTTTTATTTCAACTGTTTCTACACCAGTCATTATTTGTGATCATCTTAATCTGCAACAACCAGTAAACTGTCGAACTCTCCGCTGGTGGGGCAGATTTTAGTAGGTGTCCGACTTGCAGAGATCTGTCTGGCGTTACTTTAAGGCTTACTCAATGAAGGGAAGTGAAACTCTAAGGAGTTGCCTTTTAGATTTTAAAGTGATAGAGAGGAGTATATGACTGGATAACAGCCAAGAGGTGTGGCTGAGAGAAAGTAATGAGTGGAGGTGCAGAGGATAGTGAATAAAGACGTCTTCCTGATTGGACTTTTGCTAAGCTCCATTTAACAACTGCTATACGCAATACTGGCAGAGCATCAACAAACCAAACACATCTTGTACTCATGAGCAAAATGACCCCATCACTCCAGAGTTTGTTGAGTGCAATGACTTTAGCCCAGGATTATAAATTGCCAACCTGCTGCATAATTTTATACAGTGTATAAACTCAATGCGTACACACACACACACACACACACACACACACACACACACACACACACACACACACACACACACACACACACACACACACACACACAGCTGACTTGACAACTAATGTTACAACATAGCCTATGAGTGTAATTAAACCTTAACAAGTAATGTGGGTAGTAAAGTGAGCCACTCAGCCAGTACCCAGGTCTGTGCGTAATTTTAGGTGCGGGGACATACAGTACAAGTCAAAGGTTTGGACACGCTTTCCCATTCATAGGACTCATAAGTATGAGTTACTGTCTCCTACGTAGGAAACTTTGGGTTTGGCCAACAAACCTTGCCTGTAAGGGCTTCCGTATGATAGAACATATTTTCTTGTAATTCAAAAAATAAAAAGTCTATATGAAATAACCACAAGGTAAAGCCTATTTTTGTGTACATATGCGTAATTTACATATTTGACAAATGAAAGAACTTGAGTGCAAAATGAAAATAACATGTCCAGATAACAACATCACATTAGAAATTTTACATAAAAAATATATATTATAGATATTTTTATATTATTATTATATATTGTATATTAATCTTAACAAATTATTGAACCTATGATTTGTTTGAATAGGTATAACAATAATAAAGTATAATAATTAATGAAATAGAATCTCTCAATGCTGATTCTTTATCTAATACTCAGTCTCTGTACAGTACACCTTACATTTGTGTGGCCAGGCAAAGCTGACTGTAGCAGCTTCTCATTTTAATAACTAATGAAATGCATACATTGATTGCCTATATTGCTTGACCCATTAGTGGTTGAGTATTAAGGTAATCTCTGTTGTTGACTGTTCAAAGTGGAGTGGACACTTAGGCCACTTTTGTTCTAGTGGTTTCTATTTTGACTGTTCAGAAACTCACTTAGCATGCTCATCCAGCTCCGGAGTGGATGCTTGGCGAGGTGGGAGGCAGTGCATTCAGGCCAAGGCTTAACTCTGGGATTTGATATTTCACCTTCTCTCAAGTGTGCTCGCTCTTTATTGATACTTCATACAGTATTTGTTTTGAAACATTCTACTTGAGGCGCTTAATAGCGTCAACATCTTTATCAACGAAAGTGTGCTAATGTATCATCTACAATCTTCTTTCTTCATATCCAAATTAGATCAGTGGTGAAGTAATCCTTGAAAAGTGTCTTATCTTTCTAGATTCCTACATAGCCTGAAGTGTTTTTTTTTCTTCAAAGGTCTTCTAATACAGCAGTCATAGCTGAGTTTTACTTAAAATCCACACTAATTGAAATGCGTGTGCTTCAGCAGTTAGACTAATGCCAGACTCTGGCAAGGACATTGTGTTTATGTTGTTTGTAAGGAAACATCCTCGTACTGTATGTTGATGTAGCAATAGATAGTTGTTGTCAGTAGTCCATGTTTGGAAGTACTGGTTCTTCTCAATTTTGTCTTAAGTGTGCAGACTTAAGAGTTAGAGCAGAGTTAATCTAGGGCTTCACCTTCCCCAATCCCTGGACTTTATAGCTCTCACTGAGACATGGATCACCCCAGACAACACTTCCAGCCCTTCTGCCCTCTCCTCAGCCTACTCCCTCACCCACACACCCAGATCTGCCAGAAGAGGGGGAGGCATTGGTCTGCTAATATATCCTAAATTGACATATTCTCTGTAGCCCCCTCCCGCAGTTCACTTCTCCTTCTCTCGAACGCTGTCTGTTACTTACTCTAGGAAATTAAACATTATTGTGCTTCACAGCCCACCAGGCCCTCGGGGATCCCTTGGAGGAATTGAATGTCGTCCTATCTAACATCCCAGAAGATGGCCCCCCACTAGTACTTCTCAGTTGTTGTTGTTTTTACTTTCCTCTTGCTCTCTCACCCCCCACTCACAAAGCTTGTGTTCAACTCAACCTCATATTCACCAGACACTGCAACTCCTCTCCATGTCTCCAGCCACGTTTTTTTTATCCTACTCTGTCTCCCTCTCCGTCAAAACTGACTAATTGTCAAACCTCCCTCTTCCACTCACACTGTCCCTATCCTACACAACCTCTGCTCCCTGTCTCCCTCCTCTCTTGCCTCAACTGTCCTATCAGGTCTCCCCCAGATGACTCCTTCTCACTCATGTCTCCCGACTCTGCCACGGACACACAAGCACACTGAGAAGCTTCTTGCATACCAAGCTCTTCTCTCCTACCTAAAATGTATTGCTTTTAATCGGAATTTCCGTCTTTCTTCTCCAACACAAAAAATATAAGGCAAGATGACATGCGCTCCTCATTTCCCCCACCCACCTACTACCACCTGTCCTATACCCCACCTCTTCTTCTCTAACTTCCTTTTCACCCCTCTGTCCAAATGAGGTACTATGCTTAATCACTTTTCAGCGGCCTGCCACCTGCCCTCTTGGTCCAATTCCATCTCACCTTCTTCAGGTTTATTGCTCCTGACCTCCTTCCTTTCCTCAATCACCTCATCAATACCTCCTAGAGAACTGGTTGTTTTCCAAAAACTCTTAAAGCAGCAAGAGTGAACCCTCTCTTAAAGAACCCCAAACTCAACCCATCTGATTTGAAGAATTACAGACCAGCATCTCTTCCACTCTTTCTTTCCAAAACCCTTGAGCTAGCTGTCTTCACTCAACTTTCTGCATATCTTCATCATTACAACCTTCTCTTCTTTTAACATCCTGGATTCAAGGCAGGCCACTCAACAGAAACTGTCCTAGCTGTCACCAAGGAACTCATACTGCTGGAGCAGCCTCTCTCTCCTCCGTTTTTTCATCCAGTTGGACCTCTCAGCAGCCTTTGAAAACTGTGTCCGAACCTTGTAACCTCACTACTGGTGTCCCCAGGGCTCTCTTTTGGATCCCCTCAACTTCTCTCTGTTCACCAAATCACATGGCCTTTCCTACTACAGCTACACACAACCTAATTGTGTCCTTTCCACGATATGAAACCCAGGTTGTAGAATGGATCTCTGAATGTCTGACTGACATCTATTAGTGGATGTTCTTCACCACCTGAAGCTCAAACTGGAGAAGACTGAGATGCTCTTCCTTCCACGGAAGGTGTCTACCATCCTTAACCTCGCAGGGTTTGGTCCAGGCTCTTGTTAACTTGCGTCTAGACCACTGCAACTCCCTCTTGACTGGTCTATCTGCATCCGACCTCTGAAGCTCATCCAGAATACAACAGACCAGCTGTCTTTAATCTACCCAAGTTTCCCCACACTACATCACTCCCCGCACCCTGCACTGGCTCCCGGAAATAGATTGGATCCACTTCATCCCAGCCTGTCTGTTTGCTGTTGCTGTTTAAAGGCCCTAGTTGAATATGACTGGGGGCACTATTAGGTATGTTATTGTCTCAATTATTTTTTATCTATATTCTGGTATGAACCAGACAGAGTTCTTAGATTTTAAACTGATAGTATAATAAAAGGGAAATCGTATGAATGGAAAGCAACCAAGAGCAGTAGTAGTATAATTAGTCCCCCAATTATAATATATTATAATATTAAAGTTGTTGTTCAGAGACAACTAATAAACAGTGATCATTTTGAAAATGTCTATGTCTTCCATCAGCTGCACATTTTATAGTTGATAGATAACAGGCCTTTTCATTCCAATTCTAAAATTGAACGAGTCAATCTACGATGCTGTATGGTGACAGTCAGATTTGAGTGTTTTTAGAAGCGAGACAAGTAATCCCTTAAAAGTAATTTTTCATTCCCGTCTGTATGTTTCCTGACACACAGACACAATGCCCTTGAGCTCCACAGTTTATCAGGTGAATAAAGGCAAGAGATATCTCTTATATATTAGCCTTTGTATCCCCTCTGCACTCTCTTCCCGACTCTTGTTGCCTCTCTTTATCCCTCTCTCTCTCTCACTCTCTGACACTTTGGGTCTTTTTTGTTCTTTGTCTTTCCTATGCAAACACACACACTCTGTTTCCAGATTCCAGTGCTATTTTTAGAGAATGTGAAATGTGTTCCCAAAAAGTTTCTCCAGTATGTAAAGCAAAGTTTAAAGGTTTCCCTCTCAACAGTTGATAGCCTTCTACTCCCAAGTGCTTCTACAGGAAATCTATTCATCAAAGAAATTATTGTATAATTTGAATCTTCCTTGGGCAACAACATTGTCTAACATACTTTCAGCATTATCTGCAGTGTACCTTGTGCACAGTATTAAGTTGACGGAATAGATTGAGATCATTACGTACATTTGTCACACTGCTTCATCTAAACATTAGGGAACTGGCACTCTGACCATCACAGAGTACATCAGCACAAAGGCTTATAGTGCCAGCACTGAGGGGATTTCCAATCCATTAAGTTTTCCCATTTATCTATCACACTTCACTAATTTTTTTTTTTTTTTTTTACATGTGAAAAAACGTTGCTTTAACCACATTTTGTTTTCACAATTAAATAATTGCATGCACATTTTCTACATAACAACTGGCACTGCTTTGTTCGGGTTGTATATACGTGTGGTTGTTTTTCTACATTGCTAAATGAACATGTATAAAACTAGACACCATCTTGCAATCACAGCTCCCTACTTCTGACCCCCTTCCACCTCTCTTGCTCAGACCACACTGTAATTTGTTCTCAACTACACACCTGTAAAGTTTTGTGACTGTATCTTGCATGGTTGTGATGCTTTCGCTGTAACAATATCTGTTCTCAGATGGACACACATATAGCAAAGTACTCTGGTAGTTCTTGCAGATTCACAAGGTGAAATCAATACTAAGGTAGCATCAGTTTTAAAGTATAGTATAGTATAGTATAGTACAGTTTTAAATATATTGACATGCAGGTGACCTTTTATGCTTTTCCCCTATGATGTCACAATGTCAGATGTACATATTTAATATGGCCAAAACATTAAATAATGACGTTAATGTATATAAAAGTAATCATTGTGAAAATTAATTCTGCTTTTCTTAAAGAAGAAAGCAGGCCAAGAAAAGCTGAGTCTGTATTTGTTCACCTAACTTTCATCAACAAAACCCAATATGCAGTTGAATTTTCGGCAAAGGTAGTAAGATATATGGCTTAATTTCAACCATCTGAGCACATTCCTGCTGGAACATGACAGACATATGTTGTTCATTTCTCCCCAATTTCTGCTAACACTCCTACTGGAATATGTCTGGTTGCATGGTGTTTGGTTTAAAAAGCTTTATATGTGATTTTTTTTTTGAGGGTATAAAATACTGCTATTTTCTGTTACAGTAGCAGTATGAGAAACAAAGTGTTTTTTTTAAATTTAAGCAAGCAAACAGGTTTTAGTATAAACACTAAATGCATGTATGAACCTAGAACGAGTATAGGAGGTCTCCTTTAAACACTAAAAAGGTGAGTCTCTGTGCTGACAGGTGATATCAACTGCAAATTCACCTTTTCCATTTTGAGAGAGATCTAAGATATTGGATTAAACGTCTTTTCTGCCTAAAAATAATAACTTTCGTCACATATGAAAATCAAAGAGGGCTATGACCTTTAGCTATCATGCACCCCTATCCGTAGACATCAAGAGCAAAATATGTTTGTACAATGTTGGTCTTATTTTTATAGTTTTGGTCATCATTTCTATTGGGTATGATTATCTTGTGTCACCTTTCAAATATTGTTCAGAGATCTGAGGACACGGTGACACCACTAGACACAGCTTTGATTTGGATTCTCCCCAGGAGAGCAATATGAGCTGTCAGACACCCAGACAGGTTTTAAACAAGCTCCATGTTCAATCCAATTATCAGAATATTATTATTTGTAAATAAAAACAACGGGGCATAGCACAACTTGACAATTTCAATATAAGACTACATGCGAGCATTACTACAGTACATAAACATTGCGACAGCAGGTAGATGTGTAAAATGTAATGGACAGCTATGTTGGATTTTGTTTGTTCTTTCAAAACGATATATATATATATATATATATATATATATATATATATATATTATGTATCAATTTATATATATATATATATTATGTATCAATTTATATATATATATATTTATATATATATATATATATAATTTTTTTTATATATATATACCGTAAGTTTTATAATATGGTCAAAATACGGAGTTGTGTAAAGGAAAGCAGAATTGTCAGGTATATTGTATTCCTACAAGTAATTCTGAAAGGAAAATGTTATAAGAAAAATGAGTAATCACCAAACCTATTAATATCAGAACCAATTTGTGCTCATGACAGATTTCAGACGTGTCACCGACACCACTTAAAATACATTTTTATGTAAATGTACTTGCTGCCTAGTGATGCTGTACGTGTATTCCCACATCACTTCTGTGCATATTTGCCCAGTTTAGAAATCCAGCATGATGAATGTTGCATTGTGGGATAAATCAGAGCACCTAAATGATGACATCCACAAAGTTAACATGTCTCATGAACGCTGCCCATGAACATAAACTCCAGATTGGAGGAAATCTGCATGTTCAGTCTAGACCCAATTTAAAAAATGTATTGACTTCCTCTCCCTCTGTATGTGAATCAGCATTTGTCTTATGTTATCTCTCCTCTGAGTGCATGTCAGGCTGCCACTGACCTTAAGATTTAAAGTACTATATGAAAGATTGGACAAGTGTTGCCATTAATAGGAGGAAAGGGTTGTCCTGAGTGAAATAAGGGCATAGCAATGTAATATGGGAGCATGTGGGGTGTCACAGCGAAGGGACACATAGAGAGACAAAGGGACAAAAAGGCAGAGTGTTCTCTGTTCTCTGGCAAATATATTCCATTTTCACTCTGCCTGAACAACAGGGTCCATGCTGTTGCAAACAGACTGCCATCTTTGTCCCTCAATCTCTTTGTAATTGCACCCCTGCCTCTTTTTCACACCGGCCAGATTTATCCTGGCTGAAAGTCTCACCAATGCAGTGCTATCCATGAGTCTATCCCTCTCCACCGACATGGCTCGTTCCCCCATCAGCATGACAGAGGCAGTCCACTGTGTGGGAATCTGCCTCGGTTCCCTACAGAAATACACACACATAGACACAGACAAGGAGGTGGGGTTCTGTGGGAGGCTTTAAGGCTATAGCTTGGTCTGATTGACTAAAGATGAGGCTCAATTGCAAAGCGGTTTCCTGGGACTTGCGTGGGGTTGGATCAATGGCTGGGGTTGCAGATTGGTATCCTGCGTATGACGTGGTATGCCGGGGCTGAGGCTGTAGTGAGAGAATGTGCCGGTCCTGGCTGTGTCTGTTTACTCGGCTGTTCTGTTGAATAGTTCAGGGAAATGATGGAGGAGTGCTGTTTGATAGAGTACTGTCATGCCTCGGTTAGCACTTTGGGAACCTATCAGCCACTGCACTGCAGTAGACCCACTGATAGGCAGTGCACACTTGTTTTGAATTATCTAATTTAAACATTATCCTCCGACTTTGTTTACATTGATCTAGTGTTTCGTTTTTAGCAGGAATTGGAGTGAGTGTAATGTTGATCTGTTGGCCAGTCCACAACTTTGGTCCAGACTGTAATATCTGAACAACTATTGGATGGATTACCAGACATCCGTGGTCCCCAGAGGATGGATCCCAGTGACTTGGTGATCCCCTGACTCATCATCTAGTGTAACCAGCCGGTCAAAGAGTTCTCTTATCCTGTAAAAATCTCAACATCTACTCAATGGTTTGGTACAACATTTTGTACAGAAATTCCCGGTTCCCATGATGAATCCTATGTTCCCCTGGCTTTTCCATAAGGTTCACATTTGTAGTTTTTTAGTGATATATCTCAACAACTACAGGGTAGATTGCTTTGAAATTTGATACTTAAATTCATGTTCCACTCTGGATTAATTCTAATGACTTTGGTTATCCCCAAAAAACGAAAATCTGGGATTAATTCATAATATAAATCCATATTAAACTAAAGTTTATTTAAAGTTATTTGCTTGAAATACTATGGAAGTCTAGCTATGATTTAAAAGTCTATATAATCAGTCTGGATGTCTCTTGGGGTGAAACCAGCCTGCATTATTCCATTACTGTGGTCCATTCCCGGTTTTCTTTACCTGTTGGTTCTATACTTTATCTTTCTTTTTGCCAGAACTACTTTATAGCTCCAATGCACATAATTTATATAGCCAGGGACATAGCATTCATTCTTTTTCCATCCAGGTCTGTGCCAATATTCCAAACTGATTTCCATGCTGCCCAGCAGAAACCTGTGCTACAAAGAAAGCACTCGCAGCTAGACGAAGGCGTTTCGAGAAAATGAGTGTTCCATTATTTATGCTCCCCTCACTAACTTTATGATGCCGTTAGGTGGTCATGCTGTTGTCCTCTGTCTGCTTTTATTAGCTGTGGTTCACCGCTGCATTTTAATGGATATGTCAAAGAATGAAGTTTCCTTGTAGCAATGTAGCAAAGAGAGCGTTTCTCAGGCTCAGTGAAACTAAGGGATATATAGTGCACGTCCTAAGATGAGAGCACAGTCTAAATGACTTAGGTTTGTCTGAGTCCACACTGAATGTGTACTATTTTACCAGCTAAGCACTTTATACAGGTATTGGTTTTAATGCGGTAGTGGCCTGAATTTTAGTGCCATTGACTGTGTATGTATATTGATTTTACCATAGCGGCCTTCTTTTATGTCATTTCAATATCCAATTTCCTCAAAAACTACTTTTTGTTAATTTTTTATGGGGTTTTTATGGGTTTACTTTGTGGCGGCCCAGTGCCATCAACACCGGCTCGAAGATAGCTTTAGCTTGCAGTGGCGTGGTAGTGGAACCTTGCCTCCGCAACATGTATTTGAATCCTTTGTTTCAGAGCTACAGAGATGTCCTGGCCTACAAAACGTTTTCTACATATTTAAGATCTAAAAGATTTTAAAATCTTTTTTGATACAGATCTTCCCAAAAAATCCCACCATGGTCATTTTAATACATGTTTAAATGAAATTGAGAACAATTACCATTTCCTCCAATATTGGTAATCATATGAATTAGTAATATCAGTCCAAATAATCTCAATTATTTATTTTTTCTAAATCATTGTAGCACTGGTTATCTTACAGAAAAAAAGCAATTTGAGTCATATTTTATGTCTAGCACAGTAACGTACGGTAGTTAATAAAGACAAAATGAGAAATTGCATTGCATGTCTATGGCCTTTAACAATTAAATAATGATTTTTTTTAATTGAAAGTCTCTCTTAAATGCTGTGCGCTATATATTGATGGAACCATTCAAGATCATATTAAAATTATGTGAATTAAACCCATCATTTTAAGGCCATTTGCCCTGTCACATACATTTTTGGTTTAACTGGATGTGGAGAAATCATGTATGCTGTGCACGTACTACATTAGCGTACAGTCATAATACGGTGACATACTGTAGTTACTGCAGGTATTTACAGTAGAATTATAGAACGATGGGATTTGCAATTTTAGTCTTGCTTATTATCACATACTGTATATAAAAAAAAAGAAATCCAAATATTTGTGCAAAGTGAAGTATCGCTGCTGGGTTCCTTTTCATATATTTAAGGGTTTCATTGCCTTATTAGAGCTGTGACATGATTTGCCTAGAACCTGCATCTAAACTTAGAGCTATATGGAAATAAAGTGACATTGATTATCATCATTCATCATTCATAATCTCACTGATATCTCAACTTACAAAAGTTGCACTGACTCTGGACTGAAACGCCTGTTCAGTCACAGAAATTCACTTTGATTTCCAATACATCTGCTCCATGTCACAAAGCATGTGTGAGTATGCAACACCTTGAGTAGAAAGACAACACCCTGCCCTTATACGCACAAGCCAGCTCTTGATATATAAGTGAGATTATAATTATATTATGCCCTGAACCCTTCAGCTCATTTGGTTAATATGTTTCAGTCAAAGTGCGAAAAAGCCCCAACATTTGTAGCAGCAGTAAATTCTTGTCTCGGCTCCAATTCAAACATCAATATTGAATGCGTCTTAATCCTTGCTGTGTCAAGCGTGCCCATGGGCGAATCTCATATTAATGTCTCTGGTTTTAAACAGGTACTGAGCATTAGTCCTTAATAATTGATTAACCTCCAAATGTTGAAAAAAGAAATACTTTTGTTTGGCCAGAGTAGTTTTAACTCATGTGAGGTTGTAATGGTTCTGATGATGAGAAGGCCAGAATGGGTGAGGAGGCTCTCTGGACATCTAAATGCCACGCTTAGGCAGTGTTGACTCAGGCAAAATGCCATGACTCTCTGTTGACACATTCAAAGGAGTTATTCAGTCCTTTTCACAGTCCTGTTTTTCTATTATGACACCACAAAGGCCAAGGAGGGAGTAGAATATAAAAGGATAATACAAAGTGTCATAGACTGGCTAATGTCTCTGGACTTCAAATTCACATATGTAATCTTTATATTTGCTTTCATATTAATCACATAACTAGTAACTAATAAATAATAGCTACAGCATCCCCTGGCTGGTTTGTATCCCTAGTGGTGGTTCTAACTTTATTTTTATTTTTTTTTGTTAGATTTTTCGTAGTATATTGAAACAGTCTATACAACTTTGTTGAGGCCACTATATCTCTATTATTCTCTATTTGCGGGTGTAGGGATGATTACAGGCTTTTCGTTTAGAAAATGTTAGGTCAAGGGATTGTTTACCGCTCCACGCTACATTTCTTTCCCTCAACCAAAACCAACTTTGAAAGCAGTCATTGTTATGCTTGCAGTCCTGTTTTTCTTCAGATGATATGGGCTAGAAAATGTAGCAAATAAATAAAAAGCTCTTCATGCAGAGGAGTACATGTGCAAACACTCCCACATAATGTGGTAACATGGTGTTTGAAATAGGACTTCAATTGGACACCCCTGAACAGTGTGCAACTTGGTATCCCACACAACACATCTCTGTTCCCTCAGATCAGCATTCAACCATTCTCCCATGTGGCCAGAGCTTGGAAGAAATGCACAGCATTGATGTATCAATGCAAAAGGGAGCAAAGCTAACTGTTTGGTTGTCACAACAGGATGGTTTCAGACGGTAAAATATGCTTAATCTCGTGGTATTTCTATCTATCAACGATAATTTCTGAATCCTCTGTTTAAAACAAGGCTTTATAATATGATTTTTTTTTCCAGCTACGGTTGTAACATTTTTAATGTGGATGTAACACTCCATTTCTTTTTGGTAATCCCATTACACATGATTAGTCGTGTTGTTTCAAAATCAATTTGGAATGACAATTGTCAAGCATGTCCATAAGGTGCAGTCTGAAGGAAAAAGGCACATTTTAAATACATATTGTATGTAAGAATCCATTATACATCATGTCTTGTTGGAAGAAGCTCCAATTAAATCATACTTTCAATATTTTCAGCACCATACTGTACATACATACTTTTTCTGATATATAGGTGTGCCTATGGGTGAAATATATTATTGTAATTTCACTGTACAGTTCAGGACTAGACTGTATAATAGATTTATGAATGAATTTATTTTTAGTTTGATAAACTGATAGGATTTATAGGTCCTGATAGGCTCTGATCAATGGAGTTATGGGACTGCCATGTTGTTCAGTTAACATCAAACGTACTTTGTAAGTGTTTTGGAGGAATGACAAGACCGAGAAAAAAGTGATGAAAGAGAAGAGATTTTTGAATCTAACGAGATAATGAGATAAATTTTAGAGGCAGAGGTAGACCTACAGGTTTGTCGATGAACGGTCTCCAGGTGCTTGGCAACAATTATGCACATCAAAAAAGAAAAGTGCCTGCATCTTGTTTTATGTGGAAATGTCTGACAACATTTTCAGTGAATACCATCACATCTACTGTGTGTGTGTGTGTGTGTGTGTGTGTGTGTGTGTGTGTGTGTGTGTGTGTGTGTGTGTGTGTGTGTGAGAGAGAGACAGAAATGCAGGGATTGATGTAGGTCATTGAAATGTAGACAAGCATTTAGCCAGATGCTGGAGAAATCAATCCCAGTGTAACAGACGGCAAGATCACTAGGAGCATGATTCTCTCACCTCAGCTTTGTGTTGCGCTGCCCCATGGGATATTCAAGATGCCTATCTTCTATAAACACACATGAATTTTGTAGACACTTTCACACATTGAAATGAGATCTTTGTTTTTGATCTGTGGAGATTTGGGGAAATGGATCCAGTAAGAAGTTGGACCTAAAGGAGGGGAAAGCACCGTAAGATGAAAAATCAAAATCCTTCATCCTGTCTTCAGAGGAATTATACATTGTCTTAAAAAGATTTTTAGGGAATTAATTGTATTGAGTTTGTTTTTTTATTTCAGCCAACCTTGTCTTTAGTTATCTCCACCAGGTGCAATCTCATGCAACTGGACCCATCAGCCTAATATGTTTGTTATTTATATATTTTTAGAAATTTGATTGACTCGTCACTCCTCTTAACTGGCCGGTAGGGGCCACAAGTGACCAACAACTGCTTCAGACAATCGTCGGTTGCAAGCCACTTCTTGGCTTCTTTCGTGGCTCAAAACTGACATCCCCAGAAAAGTTTCATCTCATTTTGAACAGGAGCATCCACAGATTAATTCTATACCTAATCCACTAAAGATATGAGACTAGTAAATCCCAGTTGTTGTTATCTTTGCTGCCATCTTGACTATAAGGGAGCCGAGGGGGACAATTGAGTAGGTAAGGTCACATCTGGTCATATCTTCTTTGTCTGGGAGGGAACATGGAGACACACCTGGCTGAGACCCACACTCTACTGACTTCACTTTTCTGTTGGTGCTTGGTATCGAATGCAAGGTTGTTGAAAAAAGCTTATGTGTCTTATTCATGCCTATTTCTGAAGTTATTATCACTTTTATTAAATAGTGGTCTCATTCTTGGTTGAAGCACGTTATGAATGTTCTAAACTCTTGTGTGGAAATATACAGTATATTATGATATATTCAGAAAATGCAGCAGCTGCATTTTTTTTTCAGTTGGATGAAAAAATATTCACAGGGTAGCCTTCTCCCAGCAGTTCACTGATTTTCATATTGACTCAATCTGTAACTGAGCCAAGATTGGGTCTGTTTTCCCCTCTCTGTGCAAACCTTTGCTTAAATTGATCATTTCCCGTTCTAACACAGACAATTGCACAGGCATATTTTCCGGCGCACACACAGCTGCTTTTGTTTTGTGTCTGTGTCGCTCTCCAACTCTCATGCACACTTTCACATGAACCTTTAATAGTTGTTTTAGGAGCTGAGCAACAATCGGGCTGTTGCAGCAGCCAGTTGGCCTGGAAGTTAAGATCTCATTACCCGAGCTCTCTGTCCTTTCCTTGGCACAGCTTTTGATTTTGTCAAAAAAAACAACTGATAAATGTAATACACACTGCGGAACACATTGCCAAGGATTTTGTTATGAATGAGCTTGCCTGCTCATAATGATGAATTGGCTTTTAATTGCCAAAAGTTGTTATTGTTAATGACAATACAATATATCACAGAGGGTCCAGACCCACACACACTGATGCCAGTTTCTATTTCTGCGGATGCCACAGCAGCAACACTGTATTTGAACTCAAATTCTCCTCCCACACATTGTCTTTTCTATGTGACATAGTCTTCAAAGTGCGAGTTTCATACCATCTACACACCAGTACTGTAACACAGAGATATGGCTTTGTTCTTTAGTCAAAAGAAAGTATCTAGTAGGGAACAGTTATGTCAAGTTACTCCTCACTTTTTTTTTCTGCTGAGTGATATATAATAATGGGGCTGCATCTGCTGTGCATTCCCCTGACGCCTCCTATGCTACAATGCAGCTATACAGCACCTCTGGGGGAAATGGAGTTGGAAGACAAAGCAAGTTTGCCCCTGGAGAGTTTGGGAACAGGAGAGAAAACAGATAGATATACAGTATGTGCATGCACACACAGTGATATACACACTGACACAAGCAGTGGCACAAATCCCGCCTTAGTAAACACTATCTACAAACAAAGAGCGTTAGGGTAATGGTAAAGATACCAGGTTTTTACACATGGTCACCTCTCATTGCTGACAGGGGACAGGGAGATTGAATCAGCAGCTTAACTTGTTCTCAATTAAAATGTAGAGCACTGAAAGCCTCAACCTTCTGTCTCCTTTTATAGGACAGTGGCGCTTTAGTACAGTGTGTTCTCTGCCTTTCATCCTATAACTTGTCCCCTCTTTTGTCTTATTAACAAATGAATGCACAGAAGGCTTACAATGCACATGTTTAATCAAGAGCACTAATGGACAATGGTTATCAGCTATGTTGCCGCAGAAATGAGTTTCCACTTAAGTATGTCCAGTAAAATTATCCATTATCTGATTTTCATGTTTGTAATTTAAAAATATGGCTCATCTTGGTTACCCTTATCTAAGCTAAGATAACTTGAAACATTGTCAGTTTTTAGTAGCAAGTAATCATGTGAGCAGTGGTAAAACTACCCACAACTCGAAGACTGATGCGCCCCTGCGGTTACAATCCTAATACCAAACTCATCCACCAGCCTGCAATCTGCAGTCTGTGCCAATTACAGTCTCTTGAGCGACAACCTCCAAGAATAAAAAATTGAAGGTCATCCGGCCCACACCGTGATCACTCATTACAAAGTGACCGCTTGTGCCTTCTCACAGCTTCAGGAAAAGAACCCACGCCAGCCTCTGTCTTTGGTCCCAGGGGACCCGATTGCTGGCATGCTTTAGGGATACTTCTTCATCAGCAAAGTCATGCCATAAAAAATATCCACATTCCAGCGGTCATTTTAGCCAACCCTGAATCCACAACCATTCAGTTAAACTCATCCCAGAATCAGCTTAGGGGTTGGTGAAAACAATAGCTATCTAAGATTGGTGGACCTTCAGTGTCCTGAAACACAGATTTAGGATTAGATAAAAATAATTAACATGAAGTCAATCTTTTAACCAAAATAAGACTTAACATTCAACAAGTGCAGCAATAGTGACATATTCTGAGATGAGGGTGAGTTATCAGTATTGGAAGCTGTGAGGAGGTGTGGAAGCGAGGCTGAAAGAAGCAGAGACAGAGAGATGCAGCGTGTAGGTGGCACCCACACAGCTCAGCTTGGCTTAGCGGGCCCTGCATTAGCTGGAAGGCTAGGGCCTGTTTGTCTGAAATCTCTTTGGTAGGGACAGATCAAAGGCAGGGCAAGGGGCCATGTGCAGCTTACACACATTCTGAGGCAGCAGCACACATGTACAATAATGCGTGCAAACACAAAACACACTTGCTCCCTTGGCTTCTATTGATTGCTTTCTATATCTCTCCCCTCCGTCAGTTTCAGAGTCCCCACAATAAAGGCCTGTCTCCTCTGGCAAAGCATTTAGCAGTTGGAAAGGTCAACTCCAGCCTACAGCCAAATGCTCTGCACAATACGCAACAAGACGCAATGTACAGGCTTTCATAACAAAGGCATGTTTGAATGGCTGTTCTTATGGTTGGTTTGCCAAACTTCAAACGTGCACTCTTGAATAAAAAAAAGTCTACTATTATTGTACTCCAGGAAATTCCTCCTGCAATTCCTCAAAAGAAGGCGGAGATGGTACCATCCTGATTATGTGTACTTCAACCGGCTCAAGCAAACACTTTTTTTTTTCAAACAACATATTTAAGGAAATTACTAAAATAAAATCAGTTTTTTTTTAATAATCAGATGATGTCTGAGCTGTTTCAAATGCCCTCATGATTGTTCTCTTCGCAAACTGCTAGCCATATGTGCAACTCTGAAGGCATTACATTGATAGGTTAACATTAATTAAGAGACCTTTTTATTGGACACGCTTGGATTCAAAAGAAGCAATGTTCACCTGTTTGAACAGCTACAACATACCAGGGCAGACCCTTGCACATTCCCGCTGTAGAGAAACAAGTCAATGTATATGGCTGGACCGTGATTCGTCAGTGTGCTAAATTGGGGCCACATATTATTATTATTATCATTTCATAACCTGGCACATCCTGCACCTTTTAACTCGACACTCATTCCTTGGATGGAGTTTTGATCTCAACTCATATTAAACAAAATAGATGACAACCAACAAGACACTATTTGTATCCTCCTCATTGAACTACTCTGGTCCTTATTGCATCATCTGAATGTACTGTGGAATCATCCCTTCCTGTTGTGAAACAATAAATTTGATTCCTTCATCTGTCTGTCGTATTATGAACAAGCATACAGGGTCAAGAACTGTAGGGTATTGATTGTGCACCATGGTTCTAAGGGTCTCATTGTGCAATTTGTATAGGCTTTCATCTCTGGAGGATTTATTTATACCACATGTAGACATGCAGTAACTTATCATTATTCTCTATGTGTGCAAAAGGCTCGAATGTAACGTCTTAATCTCTGACATAGATATGGCAGTTAATGTGCCGTTTTTCATTACGTGTGTGCGTGTGTGCATGCTCCTGCCAACCAATGTGTGTCACATGTAATGATGCAGCATGCCTCCCTCATGGCTTTGTCATCTCCTCCAAACCCCGACAAACATTAGGCTGACAGGTGGTGGCAAAACATGTCAAATCCAATGATTAATATTTTTCCTCCCCATCTTTCTCACTCTGTCCATCTAGCCTCTAATCAGTCTTTGTCTTGTGTCAGGTCTGAGTGTGTGTGTGTGTGTGTGTGTGTGTGTGTGTGTGTGTGTGTTTGTGTGTGTGCTTGCATCGCCTGTATGGGTTTAGAGTCCTGTCACTTAACTGCTCTATAGGGGTCTTCAAAATGTCCTTTTCGGTCAAATATGATTGGTGGGTCGCAGGATGAAAAGCAGATTGACCTAGAGAGGGAATGTCTGTTTGCCTTTTAAAAAAAGGTTTCATGGCCCATCATTCAAACCGGATTCACCTTCAGCGTCACATTCAGCACAGGATACAATGACATTTAAATGCTGTTAATGGAAAACAGCTACTATTTTCAATCAATGTTGTATACAAATTTTTCTCTCTACAAAAGATGGTGTAACAACTGCAAATCACTGCTGCTGTGGTGCTTAAAGAACAAGTTTTTATTTTATTAATTTCTATAAATGCACTATTAATATTAAGTCTCGTCTTGTTGGTTTTCTTATGTCTGTTGAACTGACAGTTGTTTGACAGTTGTTTTCTTGTTATAACTAAAAATGTTTAAAAATATATTATGCACACAGATTTGAAATAAACAGTTTCTTCTAATAGTTCCTTTTTAATTCATTCCTTGTGTGTATACTTTAACTTCACACTGTATTGAGTCAATATACGCCAATGAGTTGGCATGAGTAGTTGCCTAGCAACTACTTTTGCTTTCCAGAAAATAGTGTAACCTCCAATTACTTTAATGCTTAAAGACTTTTACCACTCTAACAGTTTCTCTATGCTATATATCGTGGTTTTTAAGATACATGTGCCCTTTCATTGTTCTGAAAAAGAAACTTTAAAATGCTTTGGCATTTTAGGTATAGTGGAGAAACACAAGAATTCAATTAGGCTTCATGTGACGCAATGCCTCTAAAACCATCTGTGTTTCTCAGCTGATCTTGTATTCTCTCTCTCTTTCTGAGATGACAGCCTTGTAATTGAATGCATTGTAAAGATCAATATAAAGATTATAGTCTATTAGTTTAAATGCATGTGGTTTGACCCTCTGTTGCCAGTCACTTTCAAATGCCATCAAACACTCAGGCTGGCAGCATGATGTCATCTGGGCTGAGACATGTAGGGAAATGGGGAGCTCTGGTTGTTTTCTCACTGCATTACACTGCAACCTGATACACACACACAGACACACACACACAAACACACACACATCTTTTTCATCTTTACAATGCACATTTTAAATATAATTGGGCAATACTGTTGCAAGTCTGCAAGCCCTTATTTAAAAAATATATATATATATTTCCAACTTATTGAACGATTCCTCAAGCTCTTTGCCAATACCCGCTAGCAGAGGTGCAGAACTGAATAAAAACTATACGTGCATCACAACAAATTACAGGAAGCAAAAGAACTAGGTTGCTGGGGAATGTACACAGACATTCTTTTCTATTATTAACTGTTGTTGAGGCCCACTTGCACAAAACACTTAACCCTAAACTGAAGCACTGGGAAATGTCTCAGTTATTATTGTGGAAAAAGCTCTTGTAAAGCTTGTTATGGTTGCAACATAGCTTGCATGCCAAGTAAACGGTAACATTCTGCAGAACGAAAGAACAAGAACAAGTGTTCAGAAACAGCATGGAAGCGCTATCATTAAGGCTTAGACAAGATTGTGGAAAAATAATATTGAACCATCGATCCGTCTTTTCGACAGCTCAGTCATGTTGCTGTTTTGTTTTTTGTTGTTGTGTGTGTATCAGCTTGTGTTTATTCAGCTGCCACGTGTTTTCTGTACAAGCTGTGGTCAAGATCAGCTTCCAGGCTGACACATGTCTAGGGATGGGTATTGTTGGGATTGTATTGATACTGCTATTCAAATCGATACTCGTTATTGGTGATGTTCTTTATCAATACTCGGATTGATAATTTTTCATGACTAAATAATTGCTTTTTAACAAATCTATTAGTTAATATAAATAATTAATTCATAACAGGATTAGTATTTATTTATATTTTAGCGGAAATTTAACCAAATATTGTTTCTAGAGTAGCAACAGTAAAATTTATAATCGTTAAGTCACTATATAAACTCAGAAATATCTCATTGGAAATAAATCACATTGTCTGCAAACCCTAGGTTAACAAATAGATGCAGACAAAAACTAAACCAAAATACTGTGGGAATGAGGTGATCATTTTTGGTTCATCACGGTTCTCAACAAAAAGAGTTATGCTATAATCTGCAGCACACCAACTTTCCTGCATTCATATCTCCTTACTCCTCGTCTTTCTGTCCCCTTTGTGTAAGATAAGCTCATATGAGGTAAGACCCTCTCAGAACTTGGAAATCAATCAAAACACAATTGGCAACCTTTGACCGTGATCTTTAGACATATTTTTGAATTCATCGATTAATCATTTAGTCTATAAAATGTCAAAAATACTGTGAAAAAGGACCAACATTTCAGATAATGAAGAAGATATTTAACTGGCAATGACAAAATAAAGAGAAAAACTTCAAATCTGCATAATTTAGAAATATAAATGAATGCTTGATTACTAGTTAATTAGTTGATTGACAGAAAAACAGCCAACAACTCTTTTGATAAGTAATTTGTGTTTTTATTACAAAGCAACGTAACATTCGCTGGGTCCAGATTCTAAATTGTCAAGGATTTTATTCTTTTTTTCATCTCATCAAATCGCAAACCGTGGTCAGATAAAACATGTCATTTCATGGCAACACCTTGTGAGTGTGATTTTTCACTGTATTATGATGTGTATAGAATAAATGATTCATTGAAAATGTCAGATTAATCATAACCCAAAATAACTGTTGCAGCCCTACTTTCTGATAAATTCAGTTTATTCATCCCAGTAAGTTATATAATATATGTTACATGTGCTTCTAAAAAAATGTTTTGTGTGTCCATTTCTTTCTTGAAATACTGAGGCACCATCTGTTAGACTGTTTTATATTGCTTGCAAAAGTGCTCTATAGCCCATAGGAGGCTGTTGGCCGGTAATGTTCTGTCATTGTAGAGTGTCGAGGATGTTGTAGTCTCCTCTCTGGGCTGTTGTCATTCTGCTGGGCCAGGCAGTCTGTCTTGCATGACACACCAGGGTGAGAGATGTGAACAAGAGGAGCAAAGAGGGGAGGAAGAGATTTAGAGGAATAAAAAGGACTGAGAGAATGCAGAGATGAGGTGAGGTCAGAGGTGAGGACAGCGGTGCATGAAGGGGATAGGAGAAGAAAGGCTAAAAGCAAGAGATGGAGGGAGAGAAATAAAAGAGGATAGGTAGCATGCTTTGATATTCTCCGGGTGCCTGGTGGAACCAAGCATTTACCAGTGCTTCTGCTCTCCTGCCTGTTATTGGGTGATGAAACTCCAGTTGCAGTAAATGAAATTTAATCAGAAAAAATTTCCACACAGGCGAGCTGTGAAATTTCATAATAAGTCTTGGTGTGTGTGGTTGTGTGTGTGTGTGCGCACACATGTATGAGCATGGCTGTTTTTGTGTGTGTGAGCATTTGCAAATGCGTCTGCATGCTCATGAATGCACATACGGAAAAATGATATCATCTTGGGCTCAAGTCAATAATAATATGCAAAGTAGCTTTGCCTATTATTGCAGCTGCGGGGTTAAGACATCAGCATTGAAACCACTTATAATTTCCTCTCTGTTTATCCATTTTTTTCTCAACCTTTTAAAATTTCACTTCATAGGTGTACTTCTGACAGGCTTTAATTTCACATTGAGGTAATTGTCACCTGCAGGAAAAGGGTTGTTTTTTCTTAGCTTGAACAATTTTTGACACATGAGCTCTACCTGTTGATAAGATGTTTTCACTTGCTACTAGTTAAATTGGGATTCATGTTCAAAGAGGGGGTTCATTTCAGTTCAAAGAATTATCTACCATATTCAGTGATGCATTTGCTGCCTAGTAGTTCACAGTCTTGGATTACCAGTGGATGTCGTTGTCTCCATGTTATACAGTCAACAATAGGTTAGCAATGCCAGACTAACTGGCAAATGTGTATTTGTCTAGAACTTCCCAGTTCATTTTTCAATTTTCAAGCAACGTTGTTAATGCAGATGTGCAGACCAAATGCCTCTGGACGCAATGTTATAGACCTACAACCAATCAGCAACAGTGCTGAATGACATATGCAAGTTGGGATGATCTATTTTGAAGCAGGGAAAAAGTTGCAGCAGTGTCACATTATAGGCTTAACTGCACACTAAAATGTGTTTCTGAAAATATTTTAGGTGAAAAATAGGCAATGAAGTAACAGAATCTTGATTGATCGTTCACCGTCTTATCCTAAACCTGCTCCACGTGATAAACCATTCTGATTGGCCTGTCAGATCTCACGCTGGAAATCTGTCCTAATGGGAAAGGGGCCAGACGTACCTGCCAGAGCAAATTAAACATGAGATTGGTAGATTTGGCTGGTTCCCAGGCTAGGTCAACATGCCTCATAAGTGTGCATTTACCTATATTTCCCCAGGTTCCAAAATTCGAGCAGGACCAACTGTGTTATAAATTAAAGAAAACAAGTATTTCCAAATACCTGTTGTTAAGGAATTGTTGTGGCATGTCATTTCATAGCTTATTTCTCTAATACTTTATTCACACTTTGCTGTACTAACATCAATATTCTATATGGGTTTGTTATAAAGAATGGCCTTCCCCCCTCCCTCCTTTTTGCCATTAAAACAGAAAAATATGAGTTTATAGATTAAATGTTAATGGCGAATATGTCTGGGTTTGATTGATGTTTGGAAGTTTACAAATCTCTGCTTAATTAAAAGTAATCACTTTACATATACTTACAGAAACTCATTAGCGTCACTAATTACATCAGAAACTCCACTACAGTACATTTCAAATAAAATCAGCAGCCTATGTTTCTTATATGGAACATTTACTTTTTATTATTATTTCAGGTAAAGCCCTGACTAAGTCTGCACATAATTAAAGTCCTTTATCCTGCCTTTCAGGATTAAATTCCTTAATCCTGCCTTGCGTTATCGATGCCCCTTAATCGAGATAAAGGTCCCTGCGTGTTTGATGAGTGCAAGCTGAGCGCAAGTTCAAGCTGATTCCATGTTTGCCTTCTTGGCCAGTTATCCCGCCCCATATAATGCAAGACATACAGTAAGTATGCACCATGATCTACACATCTTACAACAAAAATAATTAAATGCATATTCAGCCATAAAATGAAGCTTGACTAACAAACCCAGAAATGCTATTTAATGAGGCTTATCAACCCCAAAATAAAGAGAGCAATAAACTCCTTTTTTTGGCAGTTTATTGAACGATTGTTCTCATCTGAAAATTACAAACACAATTGGCATGAGGGACCAGCCCGGCAGAGTCCGACACCGACTAAGAACAGTCAGTAATGTGGGCGTTGTACTGGACTGCTGTGGTGAAGAGGGAGCTAAGCATGCGTGTGAGGCACTCAACCCATCATCCAATCTTCATTTCAGCCAACACATGTGATCATGAGCTATGGATGGTGACTGGGAGAATGTGATAAGTGTTACAGTATGTAAATTATGATAATTTCACATAATCACCTGGATCAGAATAAAGTGGCCTATGTGAAATCAAATAAACTTTTATTTATTATTCCAGCTTCATAAACAACTGTCAAATACATTAAATAGAATTTTAAAAACTTTTTTTTTATGTAGGACTACTGTACACTCTTTGTGCTTGCTTGACAACTTAATTTAAAGAAGTTCCCTTTGGGTGAATGCACCACTCTCTTCCATTTCTCAAACCCACCACCTCCAAATGGTCTGTCTTTCATACAGGAGCAATCTTGAAGCAGTGATGTTTGCTCATTTCAGGAGAAATCGTTGTCCACAAGGACATGCATACAAGCCTGGCATTCTTGGATTTGATATTCATGTTACTGAAATCCAATGAAGCCTTATTGCAGAAAGGAACTGAATATCTATCTCTGAGCATTGTGATGTTAGACCAGCCAGGATTTACTGCTGCTCTCGAGGTTTGAAGAAAATATGGCCTAACATATTTAACTATGAAAAGCACAGGGTGGTTTGCATATTGCTGCTCTGGAAAAGATAAATGTGGAGGAGGGGGGAAAACTACTGTAGCTAAGTGCCTCATCATCATTTTTGATAAAGGGCCAGGATTAGGTTGTAGAGAGTGATTGTACTACCCATGTTAATGATTCTGTTTGCCTCAAGTGCATGAGTTTGTTAAGATTGTGGTGCACACAGATGTTTCTCTTGCATCTATAAACAAAAAAATGCTTCAGGCAACACAGTACACATTTGTTTGCATCATTCTAGCTTTCCTCCTCTCACTCTGCAATCCAGGATGGATGTGTTGTTTTGTTTTTGGTGATTCACATTAGAATATCGTCCATGAATTTTACAAAACATGATGTTTTACAAGCACACCCTGTCAACACAAGCAACTCAAATGCATACTCACACATGTGTTACATATTCATATTTCTACAAAAATATTAAGCCAACGTTAATGTCTCCATCAATGAATATTCATCTTCCAATTTATATTTTAAGAGACAAACTTGCTCAGATGAATTGCCGAGCTCAGCTCACACCACACTCAGCTTGCTGGCTGCACTACATTTTCTCCCCAGTGGTGTTAGTGTGTCAGAACAGCAAACCACACAGCTGTCACAGTTACCAGCATAATGACACACAAAGATTACATCAGTATCTTGTGTTTAATAGATTACTAGAAAGCAGGTTTATCTAGATAACATCACAAACGCAGTTAATTGACTCATGCCAGATAATCCAACCTAAAAACTGATGTTGCTTTAAACCCATAATTGCTTGTGTAGACGTCTTAAAATCCAGGGCGCTCGGACACAAAATAGCTCCTTTATTGATCCCCCTTGTTTGGCTCCTGTGGTAGCCATGGCTACACTGAGGGGTTGATTAACTGAGGATTTGTCAGTTATAGGATTATATGCTAAAGAGTAAGATTTACTATGGACCACACTAATGAAAGTGGCAAGGTGGCATTGAAAATTACCTCTATGGTATGGAATTTGTTTGATCACTTAACTGTTATATCAGGAAAACATGAAAAAAGAAAAAGAAACACATGCAGACATGATACATATATTTTAGATTTGTTGTCTAAATGTCCTCCACTCTAATCTGAGCAGTCAGGTAACTCTCTCTCGCTCTCACTGATATCATCCACAACAAATTCAACATGTTCAATCAGCTGAATGGCTTCTGATAAGGGCTGACTCGGGCCAACAATACCAGACATGCTGCAGAAAATACCTTGGAAGACCCAACTATGCCATTTGGCCTACTCTGCTCTGCTTGTTTTGTCAAGGCACTCAAGTGGCGCAGAACCAGGTCTTCATCACGGCAGTAGGATCAAATTGACTAAACTTTAATTGTGCCCATTTTTTTTTTTTAAGATTATCTTTTGGCAGTTTTTCAAGCCTTTGTTATATAGGACTGACAGCAAATGGGGTAAAGAGAGAGGGGGAGACATGCAGCTCTAACCCCTCAGCCACCGGCCACCCCAATTATGCCCAATTATATCGTCTTTGCTAAATTTACAAAATTATATTGATGCAAAAAATTTGGTCCTGAAGGTGATTTGCTGTCCGTCATCTTAGGCAGTTTGAAGAAGAAGTATTACTTTATTTATCCCTCAATGGGGACATTTTTTGCATATGCACAACATATGATATGCTACAAAGTGACATGGTTACACAAAATATGACATGCTATTTAGCGCTGTGAATCACTGAAAGACACGTGTTGCAGCAGTGTTTCCATTTCAGCTCAGTGTGAGAGTTTTTACTGCGTTTTGCAGTAATCTATGGCTGCATGGTGTGCAGCAGGGAGTTGCTTAAGAAACTCTGCAGCTAACTTGTTGCTCTGCTACTAATATATGCAGCTGTTTCAAGAAAGTTTAGCTTTAAATAAACCTGCATGCAGGCTGAAATTCACCGTGATATTTGAGAGTCCACTAGCTGCTGATTTTACTAATTCCCCTGAAACACTGCAGCCCTGTGCCATCTATCTCCGGGAATGGATTCATTTCTGAAGTGTGTGGAGGTCTGCAGGATTATACTGTAGCAGCCAGATATCCAAATATTCACTATTGATTTGAACTTAAGATCCAAAACTCAAAACTGGTATTTGAGACAGCCTATATACTTTGTCACCTGATTTATTTATTTACTCCGGTAATTTCTACAGTAATAAATAAGTGGATTACATAAATTACAATGAAAGAAGACAACCTGGCCATACACATACATGAGACAGGAGCTTCTGTCACTGCCCACTTTTCAAGCACTTTCAGAGATTTAACTATAATGGATCACCAGTTTGAGCGAGACTGTGTAATCAAGCTTACTGAGATGTGAACGGTGATCAAAGTACAGCAGAGGAAGAGCTAGGATGTGCCTCTCACAGCTTGTGTTTCCTGACAGGATCTTCCCTGGCCTTTTTGTGTTTGTGTGAGCATGTATCTGTTAGAGTGTATGTAATATGCGAAATCTTCCTGTGATCACCACAGCTAGGCAGTCTTCACCTCATATCTCCAGGCTGTGAGAGACTCAGGAGAAATCTCCCCCGCTCTGCCCTTCATCCTCTCTTCCTCTTCAACCTCCACTATCTTCCCTTCTTCTCTCATTCTGTCTTTCCTTGATCCATGCCTTCCCACCTCCTCCCTTCCTGTTTTGTCTTACCCCCCGCACACACAGCCTTGGACTCCCCCTGATCCATCCGATCTCTTCACAAGTCTCATTTACCCACACACTCAACCGTTTTCTAACCCCTCAACCACCTCTTTGTACGTCCCCCTCCCCTTTTCCCTCCCCCTTTCTGAACTTTTGAACTTCCCTGATCCCTTGCTCAGCCCCACAGTATTTCCCCTACACTTACACCTTAACGCCCTCAGTGCTGATTAATCAAGATACCTCTGCCCCGCAGTTACCTACCCTCTTGCAACTACAGTTAATATGAAACAGATATGACCTTTCTGGCTTCTTCAAGGTACAGGCTTATAGACATGAACATGAATTATGTCTGAGATTGAGGTAAAATGCATGTTGGTGTCATAGCAGTGCAGGCAACATTGTTTCCTCTTTAATGGGAACATATTGCGAACACGATATCTTAGGAACCCCTCAAGGGATTTCCTTGTCCACATAGACTCAAGGATTAACTGATGGTCAAGGTCACTGTGACCTCACAAAACACATTTTCTCCATAATTCAAGAATTCCTACTTAAATTATGACAAAATTTAGCACAGATGTCTAATAAAACGATGAAGTGATATATTACATCCAAAAGGGACAGCCATCATTCAGGGACAGAAGAGACGTTTGGTTAATTACTGAATTGGTGACACTAATCCTGAAACTGTTGTGATTGTATAGATCTTCTGTGCTGCAGAGTTGAAGATGTGTGTGAAGAATCTACGTTTCCTTCACAGTCTTCACTACATATATTATGTGAGTCTGGACAGTTTACATGTAAACTGCAACTTGAATGGTTGGTGGAGGCATACAACCCTAAAGCGGTAATTCTAATTACTGATTTGTGTATGAGCGTTTATGCAGATTTTGGGTTATAGTGGTTGTTGTGTGCCTATTTGTTTTAACCTGAATCCAGCCAAACTGATTTCAAATTTCCACTCTCACTTGAATTTGTTCATTAACTATTGTAGCTTTTACAATTCATGGCACTGACAGTGGTTTATAATATGGAGACAGCAGGAAGGCAGCTTGCGTAAACAGCCATGGAGGACTCTGATTTATTGAAGTTTGCACGTCACTTGACTTGATAGTGTTGGCCTGTGTCTGCATATAAAGCAACCTTTTTTTCTATAATTAAGCGTTGAAATATTATTTGTAGAGAGGCTGTACAGAGGCAACCATACTAATTCCATTAAATGTGGAAAAGCCACTCAAAATGCCAGCTCAAGGTTACATTTGTGTTCCCTTGTAATTTTCAGACCTGTATTACAAAACATACCCATTCCAGCATATTTTTCTTTTCAGAGACAGTGGTAATCTAATGAAAAAAATACGGTGATATTCCAAGGTCAGAGCATAACACATTGAATAGTCATAAAAGATGAAATGACAATGCCTCCTGATTATTGTTATCTGCACTTTTCCGTGTTCCATCCTTTGTGACGACAGACTTGCAGTGTGTCTCAAATAGGACAATATATCGCTTGAAATGTGTGAAACAGAGCCGACCTTGAAATTCTCTTCTCTGGAGCTGCACCAACAATACCATTGCCCAGCATCAATAACTGCGGCGCATACACAACTGTAATTAAGCAGAGTAATCCTGTTTTAGTGACAATAAACTAAAGCAACCATAGATCATATATTCTCATGAAATAAATCACTGTGAAAATTATTGTAACATTACCAGAGGGTTTGCAGAGGTGCAGTACTCCGTAGCCAGACAAAGATTATGTACATTGCTGCCAGAATCTATTGCTGTAAGTTACATGCCCTTTCCAGAGGCATACTTCATTAATCAAAGGATTCATCTTCCTTGCATTTAAAATGGGTAATAAAATGAGTAAAACTGAAGTTCTTTGTGTCTGTGTATAAATGTGTAGGTGTATATTGCATATTTCTGTGTATGAGGTCAGTTTTCAGAGTAATTATCATGTGGGCTTGGCAGCAAGTAGTGGACTCTAATACAAATGGAAACTTTAAATTCTTGGGTCGTCTTCACAACATTTTGATCATTTTAAGTGATAATAAAGCCATACTACAGCCACTGTCCTTTTTTCACTTGTGTTGCCTGATAAGACCTCTTTCCAGGACTGCAGGTGTCTGCAAACTGCACTTGACTGACATCTCCCTCGCTCTTCTGTTAGTTATGGTTGCAGCTGTAAGGGCACCGTATTTACACCTCATTTATATTAGTGCATAGACTTTGGCAACATCATACAATACCTCTTATCCTAGCCTAGGAGCCATACGAATCTGCCAAGCTGGTTTTTCATTTGCTCTGACAAATAACTGACAATGACTGACAGGAGCATCATGTTTGAAAGTAGCCCTAAACGTAATTGCCCTACTGCGTCCAATCCACATTACCAGGCTCACAAAACTCACATCAAACTGTCAAACTAGGCAGTGCTTATCAAATAGGAATTAAGATTCTGTTATATTTATGGTCTAGCCGCCATTATTTTCATAATATTTTTGCTACATCGTTTTTGTTGCTGTCATTGGTTGTAAGTCATGATTCGTCAACAAACTTTTTTGGTCTGCATCGTTGATAAAGCCCCTTGGAGAATCGAAAAATTAACTGATAGGTTCCAGACTTATATTCTTTTAGGAATTAGTCCGGTGTTCCCAGGCTACCTTATAGCTCTACCCAACTTCGACCTGAGCAGAGGTGCCTTTAAGTGTTGCTTTACTATGTATGCTACTGTTTAGCTATATACAAAAACGAAACATCTGCCTTCATACCACAATGTACGTAGCTGCTGTATCAATCTGTCTAATCTGGTTTTCCCACAAAAAAGGTCAGTATCGTAGTTAGAAATTCTTCCGAATCTGAATATGTAAATATTTTACCTATTATACCTATTTCATAGGTTTAACCAGAAGACACAAGATGGCTCCTCCTGGAAAGTCTATTGTCATTTGTAAATGGAGAGGGATTCAATTCAGCTAAATATCTCATTTAGATAGTATTACACTTACATACAGTTATTACATATGTTATACACAGTGTATATCCTCTTGTGTTCTTGTGTAAGATTGAGAACTAACAGAAAAAGAGAGGTAGAGAGGTAACTTGGAACAGCCCTCCTAAAAGTTAAAAGCACTGTTTTCCTGGGTTGGCACAATCGTTTACCTCCCTGACTGTGCTTCTTCAATAAGCACTGACTGCAATTCTGCACACCGTCTGTTTTACTGTTGTATTGGGAATCATATCTAGGTTACTGGAGATCACGGTAAACAAGAAACCCATGCTGGTATGCTTTACTCCTGTGCTCTCCTAACTGCCTAACATGTAGCTTTGCTTAGTAGGCAGGAAGAAGACAAGAAGCAAAATAGCTTTTAAATTCCAACAAATTTTAAAAGCGTGTTGATTGTCTTTTGTTTAAACATGCTATGCTGTTTTACTGTCACAGGAGCTCATAGGGTGAAAGTCGTAGTGAATGCAATGGCATACACTGCCTGTAACACCTGACAAATGTGTCTTGTCTCGTATTAACAGTCAGGGTTGGTATCTTTTAACCATAAAGGCCTGATTTTAATCATGATAACCTATAACCAAATATTTTAGATGCCTTAACATAGGATTACCTTAACCACAGAAATGGCAGATCAGATCAGATTTGTTTGTTTTTGGATGGTCATATATGGTATATTTTTTTTGTTTGCAAATTGAATATCAACCAAGCTAACCAAGAGGACAGGCCTTTATCAGTGGGCCTACTAAAATTGCTCCTCTGTGGCATTATGATTTAAGAGAACCATGTTCAAGAATTTTGCCTCTAGAAGTTTGACTGTTTTAAGCATATTACTTAGTCAAGGTTATAACATTATTATTTTGTTGTTTTTGTATATTGTTGAGCCTTCTACACCTTATTATGTACTTTTGGTTAATTAGTTTTGTACCTTTAGGCCCCAATGGTTTATAACTGTTATTTTATAGAATTATATTTTAGCTTAACAAATCAAACACGAGCTGTTTTTATTATTCATTCATGCCTGAACAATGTCTCAACCAACTTTGGAAGGCAGAAAGAATAAGAGGATTTCCCGATTAATTTAAATGAGAAAAATTCACATTTTCTTGTTGACATAAGCGATTATAATTATTTTCTCAAAATCTCGAGGCTCATTAAGGAAATGCATTCTCCAGTGGAATTTGACTACTTGAATTCATTATTGAAAACTTTATTTGGAAATCCTCTTTTTCAGTAGTCTTTGTTTTATAGTGACATTTTACCACTTTATTTCATCATATCACATGTCACAACACACCTGGTATTACCTGTATGTACTGTACGTGTCTTACCACTTTCCACCTCCCAGGCAACATTATTTTCATACTTGCAAAAACGATTAGCAGTTACCACTCTACGAACCATTTTTGTTATGTGATTGGCACAGCTGTTTAAAAGGCATGGGACTCACTGATATTGTGCCAGGCTGAGAAAATGATTAATAGCCATACTATCCAATTATTGTCCACTTCACACAAGCACTTTGGCACAGTATGACCTTGTGTTTTGTGCCTGTTGCTGCACTGTAAAAATAGAACGCAGTGATTTCCATCTGAATCCAGAGCAGCCTTCACAACCATTTGAGCTGATTTAGTATCTGGAAAGAAAGTCAGTTTTCACATAGCTTTTATTGATCTGTAAAGGCTTCTTGAATAATTTCAGAGTCGGTTGGGTTTCGGACAGATACTGAGCTGCTGCTGAAGCACTGTTTGCTGTCTCTGACGTTCACCTCCATTATCTACCCCCCTGCAGGTAGTGTACAAGCCATTTCTCTCTCCGACTGTGCACTGGCATAGAGGCAGGTTAAACCGGTGATTGTTTCCAGCCAGGCTTCCATGATGGATGACTAGTATGGGTGCTTAATATGATGCCTACACACCATAGATACATCCAAGAACTGTGTGTGGATACCCTGTTATTGCAGCTTGGGCTAGTCTCCATCTTCCATTAAACTCAGTGATGGGTGGTGTACTGAGTGGGTTCAATTTAATGTTGGACATTATATTGACTGATATTGCAAGAGGTATGTCAGCTATAGTACAAAGTCACCAAAGCTGTCTACATCTGGATTGTGTCAGATAATGGCTGTTAAGGCACATTCAGCAGGAAGTGGCTGTAGAAGTCTCTGTTGATGTCTCATATTGTGTGTGGGGGTTGTTTTACACTAGTTATGGTGCACTTTATTGGCCCAACTGCAAATTGATTATTGAACTAATTAGGACACCATCTAGGGTCTTTAAGGTAGATGAGTGTGGCATTTTTCTAGCAATCTAAAAACTAATCTGTTCCCTCTCCCACTGCACATTATAAATGTTCTCTATAACATGAATTATTTGTAGGCATTAGCATGGTATCTTATAAGAAGAGTCAGGCATTCTGACACGCACTCATGTCATTACAGTTTCAGCTTCAGCTACAGTGTTATTATTTGTCCAAATGCTAAGATGAACAGCTTTTAGGTAATTACATAAGATACTTGACCCACATCGGCATCTTGGTCTAAAACTATTGAATTAATTAGTGAACAAGAAAATCTACGCTCAAAACATTCTTGATCTCATAATGCTGTAGCAATGACCACAAGCCTTTATTTATTTCATGCAAGACTTAGCAAATTGATTTCATGCATCTCTCTTCATTACGTCACGATTTGTTGCTCTAAATACCAATATTGAACTAGAGGAAATGTTGCTGAGGATTATGTGGCTGTGATGATAATCGTTGTCATATTTTAAAGTGCTCTACACCACATAAAATAGACAATGGCAAAAAGTTTGATGGGCACTACATTAATTTGTTCCCAATATTTGGATTTATAATAACTAAAGTAATTTTGTAATACATAACAACAATATGGTAAAATCAGTCAACTATAAACAAAAGCCCCACTTGCTGAATATGTGCTAAAAGTAGTTCTGTCTTAGCCAGTTGGTGGTTGAGTATGAGCAATGTGTTCTGTCAGCCATCTGATGTTAATGACTCTTACTTTGATGTGTATGTCATGGGAAAGTGCCAGGGTAAGAGCAGTGTGTCATTTACGGCTGTGGCTTTATGCAGCAAAGAACACAACCTAAGAGCCCATAAATATTCCTATAATTTTGGCATTAAAAGGAGTTCTGGCTTGTTCCTTATTAGGGGAGGAACACGGAGGGCCTTGGAACCTTTCAGGACAGGCAGGAGAAGGACAGACTGACATTCAGCCAGAGAGTGAGAGATTGACATGGGGATGAAAGCACACTGCAGCTATTTAACTACACAAACACAGACAGCGCCATACATGTCCAAACCAAAGAGCACACATGCTATAGAAATGTACATGTCTGTTCTGTATGTGTATGCTATGATTGTATAGATGTTGTCAATAGTCAGATTTGCATTTGTCTCCCGGTGCAACTCAGCTAATGGACTCTTTTGTGGAATTTAGTGTATTATTGTGTGCGCGTTCACCGTGGAAATGTTACAAAATTAAAGTGGAATTAAGCCTGTTTTCAAAAAATTCATACATGTTCTTCCTTTGATCTTAAAATAGTCCCAAAAACATTAGTAAACACTTAAAACTTAAATAAAATGTATAATATCATTATCTATAAAGTCCTGAACTGCTCCATAGTCAATGAATTGGGAAAGACGTTATAGATGACAATGAGAGTAACCAGGGGAAAGTATATGGGTATGTTTTGTATTTCAGGATTGAACACTACAACTGAATAAAGCTTGTTTGGGTATAAAAAAAAGAAGAAAACAAACATGCTTTGTTACGGTAAACGGGAAGAGAGCGAGTCGCACTTCCTGATAATATCTATCCCTTATTAATTTTCTAAATTACTCTATTTGTCTTGAAAACCTGTTTGAGTAAACATGTGTGTCACAGAATTTTATGCACTACTTTGAATTGTTCAATAGTAAACTCATTCATGGTAAATATGATATAATACTAAAAGAGTATTGCCTTCAACACACACATCTCGTCTCTCTTTCCCTTCCCCTGACGCACACATGCACACTCAAACACAAACAAACACAAACACCCACCCACCCCTGTTGTGTTACCACACCAAATAGGCCTACCCCAAACATAATATATTTTTGTTGCAAAATAACACAAAGTATAACATTTTTTTACGCAAAATTATATATCTATTTTTTTTTATCGGATTACTCGATTAATCAATGGAATAATTGGTAGATTACTTGATTACAAAAAGATTTGATAGCTGCAGCCCTACTTATAAGTCACACACAAATGTGACTTGAGACTTGCATTAACATCAGGAGCAGAATGTCATTCTCTCCCACAGAGGCCACACTCCACAGATGACACAGAGAGCATGTCACCTGCTGCTGCTGACCATAGTCTGCTGAGACTTTGCTGCATCTGGAAGTTCTGCAGGTTAATTTTCTACAAAGGAAAGTGTTTTCATCAGCAGCCTTGCTTTTGGTTAAAATCCTTGACCAATACTGAACCACCTGCCATCGACTAAATGGTAGCACAAATATTGAGTGATTACAAGGAGAATAACCTGTACAAGCGGCTCATTATTTCACTTACAAGGCCTCTCTACGTGTTCCCTGGCAAGCAATGAACTTATAAATCAGAACAGCAGCCCGTTTTTGGGTGCTACATTTGTGTACTAAAGCTTAACACAGACATAAAACACCTATGCAACAAATGTACCTTGTAATTAAACACTTGGAGCTGTTTAGCTAGAGTGACAAGCTGTTACAATTTGAAGGGACACTGATTTGGAAAACAAGTTTGTTTCGCTCCAATGCGTTTTGTCAACTGGGAGCCATAGCGACCCCAGTCTGCAGAGGAACGGATTTTCAGGTTACACTGCTTGTCTGCTTATGACTTGTGTTTCTGCTTCTTTCTCTGCCTCCCTGTCTGTTGTCCTTGGTGTTGCAGTGTTATCGAGTATGATTGAGAGTTTATATCCCTCTTGAGCATTCTGTGGGTTCAAGTCTTTTACAGAAGTATAGAGTGTGAAGGGCATCATGCACGCTAACATCACACAGGTTAGGTTCAAACACCAAGTTTGAACTGTGTGCCTACAGACATGGACACTCATAACAGACAGCAAATTTGTGATGTAGCAATGGGAAACGTTGGGACAGTTGAGAGGAGATAGATAAGATGGTGCATTTGTTCCACACCCATTCATCTTCGAGTCAACCCTGCCCTTTTCCTTTCATTTCTCCTATCACGCTTTGTGAAATAGCACTGATTTCTGCCTCTCCAAAGGCCACTTGTGAGGTTATCCTGCCTGTGTAATTTCACAGGGCACCACCTGATTGTGAATTGCAATCTCTTGGTTTATTGAATGCTTAAATGTTCAATGGCTAAAGAATCCATTAACATTATTTAAAGACTGTTTTAATTATGAAGGAAAACCCCATTGTAAGTGCTTACTATCTTTATACATTTGGCTGTGTACTTGGGCAGATAGTTCTTTATCTCTGTATCTCACATCAGTGTCTTAAGTTAGCTACCCAACTGAGAAGCTTTGAAAAACACATCAGCATTTTTTGAGTGCTGTTGCAACACTTCTCAGAACAGGCCATTCTTCACAGTTGGAGTTATGGTTGGCCAACGTACATACTGCAACAGTAGTGATGTGTCCACGGGTAGAGATTTAGCAACACATTTACCGTTTTTCTTTTAAATTGAAAGATCAGCAAATCTTACAGTAAAATTCAAGTCTTTTTTCACTGACTGAAATCAGGCTGGTATTGATTAGCCCCTGTTGCATGGAAATTTGCAATTCTTGATATTATTGTTCTCAGGTACATCAAAGCTTCCATTTCGAAAGAATTCTAGTTTTACAGTTTTGAGTCTTAGGGATGCACCAACTGCGAAATTTTTGGCCGATACCGATGTTTAATAAGACAATTTTGCCAATAGCCGATAATGATGCTAATGTTTTGTTGTTGTGTCAGGGAAACAAAGCAATCTTCATTTTTATAAAATAACTGAACTATTTTAAAGTCATTATCCCTTCCTTACACAATCTTTGAATGAGCACGAATTCAATAATACAAATGTTTTGAAACAACCTATGTATGTATCCTTCTTTCACCTGGAACACAATAGTTTCAAAAGCCCTTTTAGCTGCTATACAACTAATGTTACCTTCTTAATGACAACCATTTTTCATTAGTTATATAGCCCAACAAAAACACCTTGTGAAACATAAATTGAATGTAAATGTAAAAGCCATTACAAATAAAATAAAATATTATTATATTATCCTGGGAGTGTAGCACTGCTTTTACTCTTTGTCAATCCGCTCTGCCATGAGGCTAAGCATACTCATTCACTAGCATCCATACTGTAACTTCAGCTCATGAATGTCCTTCACAATAAGAAATGCTCTTTGTTACGTCCCGATTTGTGTCTAGGGGAACAGGGACAAACACAAAACTATAATGATACCAACATATCCCGGAGGGAAGGAGTTGAGGTCCAATTGTTTTTAGAAGGCAAGATAGGTTTTTATTCACCTTTTAGTATATTAAGTAATAACAAACAAAAAACACCCAGCTTCACACATCTGTAGAAAAACACACACAGCTCCACACAGCTGTAGAAAAACACACGGCTTCTGCCACCGAAGCCGAAGACTGGAATGAAGAGGGTGAGAGAATCAGAGAGATCAAGGGCAGATCCCCTCCTCCTTTTAAGGCCACGCTGATTGGCTGGAACGGATGTCAGGTGGGGAAAGGCGGGACCTACAGCCGGGGAGCACAAAGAAAAACAACAAGACAAACAAACAACCCTCACAGCCATAACACCCCCTGCCATATAAGCAAACTTAAAAGTTTGCCTAGGGTACACAGCTCAACACATCTTATAAAATCACACCGTACTCACACATACACATCTCAGCCAAGAGACAAGGCATCAGCAACCACATTATCCTTTCCCTTCTTGTGCTGGATTAACAGGTTGTAGCCCTGGACCAGCAGAACCCAGCACATCAGCCTGTGGATATGATTGTACATTCAGGCCAGGAAAACAAGAGGGTTATGGTCAGAATACACAATAACCGGAGACAAGGTGGAAACGAGGTACACATGAAAATGCTGGATAGCCGGGAGCATTGCCAGGGTCTCCTTTTCCTGGTCAGAGGCAGAGTCCCTCTGTTTCTTCTTCCTGTACGTCTTTTTACTTTTGTTCCCCAAGTCTGAATCAGAGCTTTCAGACTTCCTCTTGCTTTTGGGCGCTTTGTCTGAATTCTTTGTATCCTTTGTGGATGTGTTGTTTAGTTTGAATAGACACTTTTTAGAACTTGCATGTGCTTCCCTGTTCCTCATCTGTGCTGTGGCTTGCTGCAGCTTCTCCAGCAGGAACTTCATCTGAGTCAGAGTCATCCGGCTTCTTCTCTGAATCCTTATTCTTCTCCCCATCCTCTTTTTTGGTGCAACTGGATTTCTTGGAGGATTTGGCTTCCATCTTAGTATCTCTCCCCAGGACTCTGAATCAGAAAACACTTTCTTGCTCTTATTCTAAGCCTGCTTCCTCAAGGGAGTGGTCTTCAATCTACTAGAGCGACGGCTGGGTGGTGGGCTGTCTGTTCCGATTTCTGAATCTGAAGTATAATTTTTCTCCTCCTTACATTCTTCTTTACATTTTTGTTTGCCTCTCGCCATCCTTTTCTCTGTTCTTTGAACTGGAGGCCCTTGACCCATAATGTCATGGTCTAGGGACACTTCACCAGCTGACACTAGCTCATCATCACATACTTCAGTTTTAATTGTCTTTTTGGTTTCATAAGTTTCTGTTTCACTGTCTTTCATTCCAGTATCACCTGACAACTGATCATTGTCCACATCCTGCTCATTATGCTGCTCCTTTGCTATATCAGCTTCCTCCTCTGCTATGTAAGCCTCCACCGCTGGCTGACCATCAGTGACTACCGGTTTAATCAGCCTCACACTCATGGACGGTTTTAGTGGATTGGAAGCAATTCCCTGCTTTCTCTTCAAACTTAAGCAATCTGCAACAATGTGGCCACTTTATGGCAAAAGAACCAGAGCTTTTGTGTCTTTGGTTGTCCAGACATGTTCCGTGGTGGACTGCTAGGTCTAGGTCTAGAGCAAACTCATCAGCCAGAACAGCTGCCTGTTGGAGAGAGCTCACCCTACACTCATTTAAATCAACCACAATTCGTTCAGGTAAACCATTCTTAAATTCCTCCAACAACATCCACTGTTTTACCGAGGCCAAAACATCTGCTTTGCATGCTGAGCACCGCCTATCAAAGAGAACCCCTTTTTCTCTGGCAAAGTCAATATATTTTTGGATTGGTGACTTCCTCAGGCCCTTAAAACGCTGTCTATAGGCCTCGGGAACCAGCTCATACCCATCCAAAACTGCCCTCTTAACACAGTCGTATGCTAATCTGTCCTCCACTGACAGGGCAGCACACGCCTCCTGCGCTTTACCAGTAAGCTTACACTGTAATAGCGTAGCCCACGCTTCATTCGGCCAGTGCAAAGCCACAGCAATGCGCTCAATTGCACCGAAATAACACTCCGCCTCTGATTTACGGAAGACAGGCACAAGAGAAATATTTTTACCTATATCGCCTACCCCCAACAGAGAATCGAGTCCTCCGCCCAGGATTCGGCCCGAAAATAAAAAAGGCAAAATAACGCCCACGGAAGGACTGGTATAGCCCAGCTGGACACTCCTGCACTAACAGAGGGACTTGCTTACAGTAATAATAAAACTCAACTCAGCTATATCCACAAAAACAACGAACCACAACCCCAACCCAAGACCGACGAGCTTTTAAGCATCTAATGTGATGAACTCCATCGAGTTGTTAGCAGTCCCTTTAGCTTTGGCGCTGCTCGTGTGGATTTGTCTCCCTTTCTCAAATGCAGTGGTTATCAAGGCGCTAGCAGACTTTTCAACTAAGCTTGACCACAAATATACAACACAAAAACACCAGCCCCTGCCATTGGTGAATGGCATTTTATTTGCTGATAGGCTGATTACAGTATGACCAGTCACGATGTTCTGCCAATAAATCGGTTTATCTCAAGTTGTTTGTGCTTGTATAGAATTTGTAATGAAACTGTAATAAAGTACTGTACTGTATGTTACTATATCGATATGGAATTACCTATACTTTTCCAGAAGATTTTGGCTTTATTACCCCCATTTAGTGTCGATTAATACTGTCTTTTAGGGGAAAAAAAATATATTTTCAGTGTTAAAAAATGCACATACTGTACCTCAGTCTGAGAAATATCTTTAAATTAAAAATATTAATAATCCCTAAAAAGGTTTCTCTGCTCCATAACTTTGGAAATTAAGTGAAATACTAAAAGCTGGGCAACTGTACAGAAGACATTAACTATTAGTTTATTAAGCCATTACAAAAATAGTCCTAGTTTTACTTTTTTCTTTTTTAATATAATTAAATATGTACAATTTGTATATGCTGTTAAAAATATGATCAACTGCTGCATGAAATGAGTGAAGCTTGGGGCAAATTTTATGGGGATAACCTATATGTCAGGGTGATAACAGGATCCATTACAAGCTGTTTGGTGGGGAACTTTGGACAGCACAGCTTTTTAAGTGCAACATTTCTTGAGTGCTTTGCAAGGAAATGCAACTGGTAAGTGCGTTAACAATTAATGAACATAAAAATGTCTTGACCATCCAATTCTTTTTTATTTCATTGAAAATATTAAATTATTTTAGCATGCGAAACAACACATCACAAATGGTATTCAGATGTATTCTGTTGATATTTAGACTTGTTGCCATCATGCAAACTTTAAATCCAGTATTTGCATTAAAAAATAATTTACAGAATATTCTATATTGCATTGATAGAAGTAGGTTGGAAAAGTAGGTCGATGCCAGGCAGAGCAAGGTTACATCTGTACATTTCCTCCCATTGAGATAGCTATCGATTAGCAATTTGTTTTCTGCCCAAGTCTCTCCAATCTGTTTGTGGTCTGACTGGCAGTCAGCAAGAAAAGGAAATCGGATGATGCTCTTGGAGCCTGCTCCTGACACCCTGACTTGTCTCATTTTGTCTTCTCGTCATGTACTGTAACTACTTTGGATTGCAGACTGTACGGATAATGGGGACGTTCACTGTTAGACAGAGCCGTAATCTTTGTGATCATACTGTATTTTGCACAAACTGACATGAGAATATATGCTCTTAACTGCATTACTGATGGTCCTGCAGTGATAACGATGAATTGCAGCAGAAGACAATGTGGGCAAGTCAGAGGTTGCAATAATTTGTCTACTAAGAGCAACACTGGCGGTGTTTAAGTAGCCTGAGGGTAGTGCTCACTTTGACACTTTATTTATATGAGGAAATAATTGAAGCTTGGACGTTTCATTTTGCAATTAACACAAATACCATCATTTAATTTGAACTTCAAATTACCGTCCTTTAGGGATAATTCCACTTTACTCTCTTGTCATCATAATATGGAGCCATTTATTTCTAAACCCTCCTAACTTCCCAAACACCCTTGTGATTCTTTTCAAATATCAAGTAGCAAAATGTTGTTAAATATTGATGGGCCTGGTTCACCAGAGATCATCCTTGACTGGGGCTTTTTTTCTTGCCCCACTGTCTTTGAGGCTGTTGCATCAGTTTTGGTCATATTTTCAGTTCATCCATTTTCATCCATAGCAACTTTGCCCCCCATCTTACAGTATCACTGTCTACTTTAAGTCTCACTTTTCATTTTGAGGCTGATGTTACTGGTACACAATTCTTTTTTCCCTTTGCTTCCTGAAATGAATCACACGCTGAGCTCCATACCTGAATGTAAATTATATATGTGTATATTTAATGACAGGTTTTGTTTATACCCAGCAGTGCAATGGTCATGATTTTGAATTGTGAAGTACATTTCTAAAGTCTGTTTCCACATGAGCGCTAGCAATCAATCGCTGATCATCCTTCAGATGTTTAATAATAATGATGAATGAGATCTTACCACAATGATGGCTTGCAGAAACATGATGAATTATTGGTCGTTTTGGATGCTACAAATAGCCACGGCAGTGCATTCGGTGTGGCCGATTTATCGAATATACTCGATTTATCGCGGCTTGTTCTATGAGGGAGTTATAAAATGACTGGAACATCGAATATCAAATTTTTTAAGCTGCCGGTTGAGCCGACTGGTATACATACTCCCCGGTGCGTCCAGGCCACGTCCTGAGCAAGTGCATGTGACGAATGAGTCGTGTATTTGTATCTGGAGGGCTGCAGAAAACAGGGAGAGAGTCTGGAGAGCAAAATAAGCACCAAAGCTAGTTAATATGTTGCTACTTGTTTGAGAGGTGCCCATACATCAAGCTGTCTTCACTGAGATGCACAGTCTGGCCTTACCTGAGTCATCAGCTGTTCTCTGCCTGGAGGACTCTAGTGTTCTGTTGGCTCAATGACGCTATCAGAAACGCCGCCGTTGAGCCATAATAGTTGCAGACCATAATCCATGTAGGAGTGGGGATATGCAGCTGTAGTTCATCCATTCAGTTTGCCATTGGCGAGGAAATGCTGGTTATTGATAACTGATGAGGAGTAAGCTTTAGCCTTGCCATTAGCCCTCCTCTCTTCCCTCACTTTGTTTACAATCTCAACCTGACCTCTGAGCACTTCCTCTTAACAGAGCTATTTAACAGATTAAAAGACTTTGTATTTAATTGTCTGGTTTGAAAAATACTATTTTGTCTCATTTAACTTGGTTGTGATTTCCCCCTTTTTGCATGCAAGTTTAAAATTGTTGCAGTAGAAAACACTAATGAATATTAACAAGAATGTTTTAATGCAGACATGTTGCAGAGGCTACTAAAATCATTAGTCTGATCTGATTGTTTGTTGAGATAAAGTCTAAAAACACTGCAATACTAATGAAAGGCCATATCACCAAGCCCCACCGTGCAAAATGACAGCGGCTCTGGCATCGTTGGAGACCCTCGATGCTGTGACACAGTAGATGAAATTGCACTTTCTTTGCAGTATTTCTCATTGACAGGTCTAATGAGTGGTGGAGTGAGCATGTGTAGCCATATGCAAACAGATGTTTAAGGGTGATTCTACATCTATGTATTGCAAACTGTGTTTGGCAATGAGGCTTGCGCTTGTGTGTCCAGTTTTCACACTCATTGGCCCTCATTTATTAAAAGAACGTACGGCAGAAAAACGTGCGTACGCCCATTTCCAGGCAAACTTCGGCATTTATCAATTTGGACGTGAGCGGGAGCTACGATCAAATCTCACGTCTGGTCTGAGATCGTGTACGCAAATTTCAGCCTGTGGATTGTGCAGCACAGCAAGATCTGGCTGAAAATAATGAACAAACCTCAGCTGTCATTAAGCACAAGCAGCCACATATTAAGACCAACAGATCAAAACGGATTCTTAAAACGAAAAAAAAAAAAAATTGTGGTTGGAGCAATTGATTATACTCATGTGCGTCTGAAGGCACCATCCATGAATGATTACACACACGCAATTCTTTTATATTTCAAAACAGCTCGGCTCCGGCCCCCGCGACCCTGACAGGGACAAGCGGTTGAAGATGAATTAATTAATGAATGTGTTGGCACGCGGCTGCAGCAATGCGCACTGCAGAGCCAAAGTCATCTCCTCGGTTAGTGGCTACCCTCGATAAATTGCATTAAATCAAACAAGGTATCAGATGGTGACAGAGGTTATCCTAACAGAATACCTAATAACCCTGCTGGCAAACCCCGCTACAGAGCAGGAGCGCAGGTTCAGCAGTGCGCACACACGCACACGGGTCACAGTGGAGCGCTGCTTCGGGTTGACTGCCTCCGTTATTCTTTTCCATACAGCGTTTTTATGGGCCCCTTTTATTCCACTCTTAAGACTGCCAAAAAGCACATCTTTATTTTGCTCCATCTCGGATGTCAGGATGCCGATCTGTGGTGGAAAAGTTTCTTTTTGTACCAGCGTTCTTCCTCTCCATGTTTGACCTCAGTGGGCGAGGCCTCCGAACCAGGAATATTTAAGGGCGTAACATGTTAATGACGATTGGATTCAGCCGCTGCATTTATCAAGGCCCGCTCATTCGTACGCTGAGATTGGTCGGATACGAATGTTTCATAAATCACACGTGGGTCCTGTCATGCGACCAATTCTGCACTCAGATCTGCGCCCGTTTTCACGCAAGATTGATAAATGAGGCCCGCTGTGATTTGAACAGACACATGGGTTTATAAAAATATGATGCGTCGTGCAAACTGTTTTAGTCATGAATCTACACAGAGTGTCATGCATATGGCCCCACTTTCATGAATTTGAGAACTTGCTTTGCTACAGTATGGTGTGTCTCTCTCTCTCTCTCTCTCTCTCTCTCTCTCTCTCTCTCTCTCTCTGCTGTTGTGACTGCAGGAGGTTTGCAACCCAGAGCTGCAGGGTTGCAGGGCTGATAACAGCCACTGTAACTAAGATAGCAAATACCGTGACAGGTAGAACAATATGCGCCTGCGCTTCAGATGCTTCAGACACTGGGGACACTTGTACACACTTTGCTATATAACATAAATAAGCCCAGTAGAGAAATGTTAGGGCAAACCATATATTTCTTTTTCGAACCATGCAAGTTAACACAAGTTATTATATTTTTTTTACTTTCCAGTATATCATATCTGTGTTCTTGATTGCTTGTTTTTCTTTTTCTATACCCAAAAGTCTACTCAACTTATAAGTACTCTACCCAGGAAAATGTTTGTGTTTGGTTACTCTCACCCTGTAGCCTGTAATGACGGACATATTGAGCAACTGCGATAAAGCCTCTTAGATAATTGTACAGTAAGACATTTTTACTTACAACTCCTAGATACCCTAATTCCATTTCATGAGTTGTTTCAGGGCAGTTTCCATCAACCTTGTATTGCTCCTGACAGGGAGACCACTGAGATTTGGTGTTAATAAAATGTGTGTTTACTGCTGGGTGAGCATCATGCTGGCTGTGACAGACCAGTTCATTTCAGAGCAGAAACTCTCAGGTCATTTTAGATAACTGAACAGAGATGGTGTTTTCCATATACAAACACCATAACACTTTCTACTTTGTTGAGTTCATTGTTTTTTTTTCTCGCGTCTAGACATTTTTCAAACGGACAGACAGACATTCTCTTTGAACTCACTGCAAACATTCACCAGGGGAGTATACATACAACATGCATATTCATTTTCTGAAGCTTCTGACAGTCTCTCAAACCTCTTGAACATTGGTCACACATCACTTATTTTCATCTACAAGATGCTGTTGTGCCAGAGTTCTGAGACTCCCAATGCAACAGTACATGAATATATGCAAATATGTAAGTCTCATTATGCTTCTGACATGCCTTTGGTTCAATCTGTCAGTTTTAATGTGTTATTTGCCATTGAATTACACAATGTTTGATGTGTGATTGACAGTTTAGATATTTGGATTATATACACTGTTGCTCTGACGGGCAAGTCAAACAGCTGCCAGACCATCCTGCTCTGTCAATCGTTGATCCTACTCAGCTAATCCCATTGACATAGCTTGGACAACCTCACGAACTTGAGTGTCAAACTTGAGTGAGAGTTTGGTCATAGTAGATTTGGTTCAATTAGAGAATAAGGATTGATACCAAATGAAGGAATTGGTGTTGTTGCCAGGCTGTCAACATGGTTAATATCTGAGATTAGCCCTGGTCAGTCAGTGAGCCATCAGTATTTGTGGTGTGGGGGTCAGTATAGTTTTGCATTGCCAGACCTATCTCGACAGCACTGCCTGAGCGCTGGAGTATGGTCTGTCTGCAGGAGTTCACATTCTGGGTTAGCTGGATAAAAACGTCCTGGATTAAAACGCTCTGGCTTTTTTGTATTTCTTTAAAACTTCAAACCTTCTAACAATCCCAATCATATGCCATATATATATATATATATATATATATATATATATATAAATTCATGTTTTGGTATCTTATTTGGAAATGGCATTTTGTCTACGATAACCTTGAGATGTTAGAAGGCACTAGATGTTCTGTCATCTGTGCTGTAGTTATATACAGTATATATACTGTGATATATATATATATATATATATATATATATATATACACAGTATATAAATATGTATATAAACTACAGGTGTATTATTTACTGCAGTAGTCAACAATATAATATAATATACATTATAAAGCTTTTCCACCGGTAATTTTTCTCTAATATAGAGATGCAAAAAACATTCATACTTAACATTTCACTTGGTCGCACACACACACTCACACACACACACACAAACACACACCAGTCAGTGGAGAAAGGCATATTAATACTTTGTCACAAGGAATAATATCCATGCCATTCATGAATATAGTGCAAATGTGTTGTTTTGTTGTTTTATTCCACCCAAAAACCTTATTTATCAGTCCTTCCAATATTTTCCTGTTCTTCAGCTGGAAAAATTAATGCAAATTCAACCAATCCCTACATTATTCCCATATAATTATCACCATATCTAACCTATTTATCTGAGTCATTTGCATATTGGTCTAGTTCTTTATTTATGACACAAGCTGCGCTGAAACATTAGGTTTAAAGTTGTATTATGTCTCTCGCTGCAACTAATTAAATGTTTTGAGTATTGTGAGTTCTTTAAAGCTGCATTAATTGAGTTTTGGCTACCAGGGGGAAGAAAAACATGAAAACAAGCTGTGGCTATGGCCAATGTGGAAGCAAACAGTTTCGTACGTACACATCCGATAGAATACTATCTTGGTTCCACAGCCGATATGAACAAGACAGCTTCAGATTTTTTGTGTTTTTTTTGTCTCCATTCTTTCAGTTCTTACCCTCATCATATTTTCTCAAAATCAAATAATATCTTTAAGGCAGCTACTTGCTCTTCTTCTTTACAATATATTAATTGCAGTATACAGTCTGTGTTATACTGTATCTGAAGGCTTCTCACTGTTTTTTAAAACCATGTTCAGAACAGCTATGATTACACTGCAGTCCCCTTTAATCTGAATCCATCTCACCATCTCAGCCTGCGTTTACGTTTCTGTGAGCAAAGAAACAAAAGAAGAGATTGAATAGCCAGCATTTTTTTTCCCACAATCCTCAGCCTATTCAGTATTCAAGGGAGGCTTATACTAAAAGTGCAATGGGTACAACTATATACAGTATGATTGCCTGTCTGTCTACCTATTCATGCCACCTCAGGAAAAGTAAGCTGTGCTATTGTTCTTTTTAGTCCTCCATAGTAAACCCCACAAAGCATAAATGCAGTGGGACTTTAATGTTGTTGTCGATTCTAGTGCTCAGGAAGAATGTGAACAGTGGTATATTGTCATGAGGTTTTTCTCCAATGTGTTAGTGTCATTAGGACTAATACTATCTATAAATAGTGCAGCAGTGCCGGTCCAAATCAATTATTTAACATGTATTTTTGGGGGGCTTTTTATGCCTTTATGTGACAGTACAGCTGAAGATTGATTGGAAGTGGGGGAGAGAGAGAGAGAGAGGGCAACATACAGCAAAAGGCTGGATAACCGGGGTGGATAACCGGGGCCACTGTGTATATGGGGCGCCCACTCTACCATGTGAGCTACTGGGCACCCTTTAACATTTATATATTATTTATAAAAGTGTGGTCAAGCAGGTAGTGTATGAAGAAGAACTAAACCTGCATTGAAGGAAATAAATAAAATGATCAGGGAAATAGGTGGCAGGGGTGTTTTGGACTACAGTCATGAAGGAAGGAGCTGTCTGACGAGTAAGAGAGAGGAGGGGATCTGGAGTTTTGTGCCCACACAAAGTTAAAATCAAAAGTCACAAAATTAAAGAAAACATAAACCAAACACTCTCCTTTGATTTGTTAGTTTGCAACACACAAAGTTGGTGCGTTTAAACTCCATACCACCACAGATAAGACATTTATAAAAGTTACATTTACGCCAGAGGTACTTCACAATTGATTTTTTTCCTGAATGCTCTCACCTCTCACCCTTTACACCACTTGTTTACTTGTGTTTGTACCTTAGAATCACATATTGTACTCCTTTGTCTTCCAAACATAATCTGCTGTATGTTTTAAAGGGTCAGTGTGCATTTTAGGCAGTTCTACTACAGTAGAGTAGCAAAACAGTAGTAGAGATATATCTAAATATGTGTTTGGGTTTCTCTTATCAGAAGCTGAACTCTAAGTACATAATTTCAGTGTTTTGAAAAATAAAGCCGATCATTTTTCTCAATCTCAATTGTAACCCTGTATTGAGTGTATTGGGATTTGTGCTCTAACATGAACGAGCTGATCTTACTGAAGAGCCATAAATATTGCAGATTGCATTGACTTCCAATCTAAAGCCAAGGCTTTTGTCTTGCTGGTGTCTTGCCCGTGGAGGCTGTTGAGCTAGCATTGACATCGATTGCCATAGTTACTTTCAAGAGTATCAAAACAGCTGTGTTTTCTTTTTTTCTTTCAATTGAAATAAAATAAATATCATATATTATATATCTCAGCTCTAGTTGAATCTTTCCAGTGATGTACTAAGAAATGTACAGCACTCTAGGCTATCAATTGTTAGTTCTATGAGAGCATTTTAAATTGTTTTCAACATGCTGTACTAGAGTCAGGCTAATTGAACAATGAAGCACAGTGATCCCCCTCTGTGCATAACGATACCAGCTTCAAGGAATTTTCAGTACTCAATTAATTTCAGCTCAGGCCTTTCATTTGACGGTGTTTTCTCCTTTTCTGAGAACCTCTGGGGAAGACTTTTGACAGCTGTCATTTGCATAGTTTCATAGAAAAGGTCTGTGAAATGATCTTGATGTGTTGACAGTTGGACCCAACTGTTCCCCAGGGCTCACCTGAGCAATAACTCAGTAAGGTAGTTCAAGAACCCACAGGATCCTTCTTATTGAATCAGTGAGCCACCAAACATTGCCAACAAATTAAATGGTAGGCAGATGAGATTGGAGTAACCCAGATGTAAACTCTTAGTTCACATTCTATTCACATTGCTGGCGTTGGAGATTAGATTTCCTCTCACCAATGTGGGCCATTAATCCTGAAATAATTACCAATGCTAGAAGAAAAAGCCAAATAATCATCTGTAATACTGTTCTGTTGGTAAAAGGAAATTTGCTTCATTTGTTCCTTTTAGTTCAATAAGCTGAGTAAAAGCACATGCAGTTACAGCCAGAGTGAATCTTTTAAGGGAGTAAGGAGGTTACAGACAAAAACACACACACACACACACACACACACACACACACACAGAGTCGCATAGAATGACAATCATAGACTTGTACTGTTGCCCCTGGCTCACATGGTTTCACACTTACTTATAGACACTTTCCCAGGAGTTGCTTAGAAAGGGCAGTGAGAGTGCGCTTCTTCACCCCCCATCTAAAACTTCAGATTTAAATTGGTTGTTGTGAACCAAAAGGCTTAGTGATGTTATATAAATAAAATATATAATTCCAAGGAACTATTTGTCATGGCAGACATTATCTGAGGCTGTGGCATGCTACTGTACACTGGAGATAAAAATTCAAGAACAAATTATAAATAATTGATTGATTTATTTAATACTGTTATTTTTTTATCGTTCAGAATTTCATAGAATATCTGCTGTGGCTCTACCACTGCTGTACTAGCATGTTTTGTTATTTTCTTTAAATAACCAAGGCACTTACAGACCTCACTTTGGTTTGGGCATCCTTACTAGATGCCCGAACCACCTAAACTGGGTCCTTTCAACGCAAAGGAGCAGCGGCTCTACTCCGAGTTCCTCACGGATTGGCTGAACTTCTCACCCTATCTCTAAGGGAGACTCCAGCCACCCTCCTGAGAAAACCCATTTCGGCCGCTTGTACCCGCGACTGCTTTGCCTTCCCGGCTCAGCTATCTTTTCGTCACAACGATGAGGTAGAGTGACTACAACACCGCCCCCGCTGCTCCGATTCTCCGGCCAAACTCACGCTCCATCGTCCCCTCACTCGTGAACATGATCCAGAGCTACTTCAACTCCTTCACTTGGGGTAAGGACTCATTCCCTACCTGGAGTAAGCAATCCACCAGTTTCCTGCTGAGAGCCATGGCCTCAGATTTAGAGGTGCTGATCCTCATCCCATCCGTTTCCCACTAAGCTGTGAACCGATCCAGTGAGTGCTAAAGGTCACTGGCCGACGATGCCATCAAGACCACGTCATCTGCAAAAAGCAGAGATGAGATCCTCAGCCCACCGAACTGCAACCCCTCCCTACCATGATATATATAGGATAGGAATAGGATTGGTGACAAAACGCACCCCTGGCGGAGGCCAACCCCCACCAGGAACGAATCTGACTTACTACCGAGGATCCGGACACAGCTCTTGCTTTGGGTGTACAGACTACCGCCCGACTACCTCATCAGCTGAGTTCACCAGCGTCCCGTCTTTACTGTAAACAGCTTGGACGGTTCCCCGTTTCCCCCTCCTGAGATGTCGAATGGTTTTCCAGAAGCACCTTGGTGCCGCCCGAAACTCCTTCTCCATGGCTTCTCCGAACTCCTCCCACACCCGCTGCTTTGCCTCTGACACAGCAGCCCTTCTGGCCTGTCGGTACCTTGCAACTGCCAGTCTTCTGGGATAACATATCCCGGAAGGCCTCCTTCTTCAGTCGGACAGCTTCCCTGACCAACGGTGTCCACCACGGTGTTCGAGGCTTACCGCCCCTTGAGGCCACAGCTCTCCGCTGCAGCTTCAGCAATGGAAGCTTTGAGCATTGCCCACTCCGGTTCAATGCCCCCAACCTCCACAGGGATGCCAGAAAAGCTCCGCCAGAGGTGTGAGTTGAAGATCTCTCGGACAGGGGCCTCCTCCAGACGTTCCCAGTTCACCCGCACTACTCGTTTGGGCTTACCTGGTCTGTCCAGAATCTTCTCCCATCCTCATCAACAGATGTTGATCAGTTGACAGCTCTGCCCCTCTCTTCACTCGAGTGTCCAAAACATACGGCCTCAGATCAGATGATACGATCACAAAATCGATCATCATCCTTTGGCCTAGAATGCTCTGGTACCATGTCCACTTATGAGCATCCTTATGTTCCAACACGGTGTTAGTTAAAGACAATACGTGACTAGCACAGACATCTAATAACTGACGACCACTCGGATTTAAATCAGGGAGGCCATTCCTCCCAATCACGCCTCACCAGATGTCTCTATCATTGCCCACGTGGACGTTGAAGTCTCCCAGCAGAACTATGGAGTCCCCTACTGGAGCCCCATGCAGGACTCCATTCAGGGTCTCCAAGAAGGCAGAATACTCTGAACTGCTGTTCGGTGCATATGCACAAACAACAGTCAGAGTTTTCCCCCCTACCACCCGCAGGCATAAGGAGGCAACCCACCCCTACCGGGGTGAACTCCAACACCGCGGCGCGCAGCGTGAGTATTTTTTAACTTTTAACTTGGATGGCTGCAACCCCTTAATTGGGTTTATGAAGCTGGGATTTCCACTTTACTCTTTGCAGGTCCTAGACAATATACTGCACAACCAGGTTCTCAAGCTGTGGCTGGGAGATGACAATGGAGCCGTTACTGTACGCAATTAATGGGATTTGGGTTAAGGATCTGTCTTGACTGTCTTTTGATTTTTTATTTGCTTGCATATACCTTGAAATGCCAGGTGCTTCAGTTCAATTTGCCGTTTGCTGTGGATGTGACTGAAGTGCGGATTTTCGTTTTGAAAGCCGGCAGGCTAAGTTCACACAGAAGCTTAAGGTTTTTCCTTTTCTCACCGAACTTGTTATAAAACGTGCTGCTTTATCGCCTCCATGCTACTGTAGCCTCCATGCTTTTTGTTTTGATGACGCATGCGGTGGTGCGACACTGGTGGCTGGTGTCGCCAGATTGGGTGTTTTTTCCGCTACATATTAAAGCTACACACACACACACACACACACACACACACACACACACACACACAAACATACACACACAAACATACACACACACACACACACACACACACAGACATACACACACAAACATACACACACACAAGATAAAAACAATACAAGTTTCACTGTCGCAGATGATAAAACCTTTTCGGCTGCTCATAGGAGCCTGAACTCCACTGTGGCAAGCTGCCACCAGTTCTTGCAAGACCTCCACTGGGTCTTCATATCCTACTCTTTTATTTTTGTACTTGTGAACAAATATTCTAAGTTGAATATATATTTGAATATTTAAAAAAAAAAAAAAAAAAAAAAAAAAATATATATATATATATATGTATATATTCAATTGTAATACTAACTTACTTTGCCGCAGGAAAGCAGACACTGGAGACAGATAAGCTGCGCATGGGTGAGGCAGAGGGAACCGTGGCAAACAGCCCACTGTAACAAGCCAATGTGTAGAACTGTAGAAAAGCCAGCTGACACCCGCATTACTGACATTGGTGGCGTCGGCTGATCTGAGCACGGACACCATCCAGTCTGACTGTAGTCCAGTGGACTGATGGCTAGTTTCTTCCCCCAGATCTTTTAAAATACATGCTTATTTAGAAATAAATATACCTATGCCTATACCAACCTTATAAGTAGTAGAAGTAGTATTTCTCCTGTTGTATTGGTTTGTCCTCTTATGGACATAATGCATCATCTTTAACCACTTGTCCCTGACGGGGTCGCAGGGGACTGGAGCCATTTCCAGCTGAAATCAGCAGAAGTAGCAGAAGCAAAAAAATAAATTAGAATATATTTGAACCTCTGTTATTTTTTCAGAACGAATATTCAAATATCATTTTTGGCCTGTTTCGACAGTCCTATTGTCCTGGTGGCCAGCTGAGACATCCCAGGTAAATACTTCCCCAAATCCAGAAACCATTACCTCAAGAGACAAATGTGCTAGCATTTCTGAAATTACCAAACAGGTACAGGCACAGGACAGTGGAGTAGACTGCCCCTGATGAAAATGACATTGTGGCTACATTTACACCTTTGCTGGCTTTGTGCCTGTGCGAAAATAGAAGCCCAAGTCCATTGAGTCCGACTGCACTAATCTTACTGTCTGCCATCTTCACAGGTGTACTATCTGACATTTGGATGCTTTGTCCTCCATGCATCCAACAAATCAAACGGGCTTACTATATTTGGAAGGATAATTCTAGAGACTCTTTGTTTATCCTGTCCAAGGTAGAGTCCTTTATACAGTTATAGTTCCAGTATAATACTGTCACTCTGGTTGCACTGACCCATAGTTAGTGTCTTTTTCTGCAACATAAACACTGACAAAACAGAAAACACTGTCAGCTATCACTGCATACGAGAACCACTCACTCCTTCACTACCTTTAATAAAGATGCAATAGCTTGGTCTAACCTTGATATAAGAGAACAGGACGGGTATTCATCAAGCATCCAGGAGTAACTTAAATTAATCTTGATTAAACAAAAAATAGGACTAAAAATACCATGAACCATTAATGTTCTACTGTTTCACACTTGAATTGTTTTGTGAAATAAACTGTAGCATGCTGTATTTTTTCCTCAGTATTTCTGGTGTGCAATCAACACATTTAAAGACTACACCACTGAACCACACATATTTGATGCAATGAAAATAAAAAGGAAGAAAGGTTGTGCTGTTATTTCACACAGGTAAAGCTTAAACTTAAAACTTAAACAACAGCAGCAAACATAACAATTAAACACAATTTATTTTCTTATAGGAGCTGTACCCAACATTCAAATCATTAATAATGCAGCAGACAGCCATTTGCTATGTATAGATATAGTGGAATAATGACGTTTTGAGCAGAGAATACAGTCACTCACCGTCTGAGTTACTCTGTAAGTTTGTTTTGCCAGTCTCGTCACACATGCAAGTTAGTGCATGTGCCTGTTAAAAATCGTTGGTATTTCACGTATTGTAGAGGCAATCCAAGCCCACTATTTTTCAGTATTTTGAGTACAGCTTGTTTAAACCTGGGGTAATTTATTTTTTTGTGGGTGTACTTACAACAACTAAAAATAACAATGACTTAATGGATGTGGAACTTGTTTGTGAACTGTGGTTTATTTACACACCCCGTAGACAAGGAGCATCATTAATAATTCATTTGGAGTCATGATTGTGGTCATCTGGTGAATATCCACTTACTCTCAGGTCTATTTTTGGTCTCTACCAACTCCTGAGAGAAATATCTATCTCTTTAGCTGCTAAATGCTCCACTGTGTTCTTCGGATAGTTGCTAACTGTGCCTGTCTGCTGTTTGTTGCTGAGAAAGGTAGGGTGCAGTGGGATTAGAGTTTTTTGCCTGCTGTAGCTGAAAAGGTTGCTATGAAGGCAATGAGAGTGAACCATAACAATGAAGTTGAGGGTCATTATATGATATATGTCAAATGGCGATTATTACAGCTTTAAACCAATTAAACACTGCTGTTGGTCTGCTCTGACGAAGGGTCACATCTGTACCTCATGTTATTCTCAAAACTGGCTGCAATATCAAGGATAATGATTGGTACCTCACTCATCACTTATCTTCAACTGCTTATCCGGAAAGGGTCGCGATTGATTGATACCTGTATATATTTTAATTTTTTTTTTTTTATATATATTAATCGTTTGTGTAATTCTTAATCTACTTCATTTTAGTGGTGGATGTGTATTAAATAGGCATGGTATAGGAGCTTTGATGTGCAATAAATACAATTACAGCTGTTACCAAATCAGTGCTGCTTAGTAGTGGTTCCAGGTTTATAGATGGCACAATAACAAGGACATTTTCAGGTTAGATAAGTTTCAATATAATTATTTTGTTTGATGAAGCTTGTTCTTTAAAATTAAATATTTCCACACCTAAAACATGTGTGCATGTCCGTCCTTTCATGTTCCACCTGCTGGGAATTCCAATTAGTAGCTCTATACAGTAGCTCTGCAGGTCTTCTACATCTGGAGTAGATAAGTATAATTTCCTAGGTTTAGAGAATTTATGGAATGATTTTAATCCTTGACCTAAAAGTAGGACCACATGTTATGGATCCATCGCAGGTTGATTTGCAGGTCAATTAGGACTGATTAGTCTCTCTAAAATATTTGATAAAGATGGTGCACTTAAAGTATTCCCATAACTAAGAACATAATGTACCCCCCTCTAACTGCCCCAATGTAACTCATTATCCTCACTGCTGTGGGCCTCTTAAAGAAGGACTAAAACCAACTTACTGATTTATTATCTCTGCATCTACTGCTCTTCCGTTCACCATTATTTGTTTAAACACCCTGTTCTGAAACTTGGCATTGCATGACTGACTTGAAATTACAGAAAATACTTATAGGGAACACAGTGTAATGACTTGTCACAGGGGACACTTTTTTATGTTAATACCTTTTTTTATATTATGCTTTTTAGCATTTTTGCTGGTTTAAAGCCTTAGAAGCCTTCTTGATTGATTGAAACCTTTATTTAAATGGGGACCATTGAGAGAAGTGACATGAAGAGCCGATGATCTGACCAGTGTTACATTTGTAAACAGAGTTCAAAAGTAACAGTTGTCCTGCTGCTTTGGGAAACCACATTTGGACCACTATCATGCATTTGTACAGCAAGTTTCCCCCAGATGGTCAACCACTCTTACTAGGAAAAAAAGGAAAATATATACTTTGTGCAATCTTCCGCTTGTGTCAACGAGAGGCTGCTGTCACACTGATTTACTCAGATGGAAACAATGAAATAGGTGAAATAGAGTGGAATTAAGAAGCAAAGTGAAAAAATGATGCATCAACATCACTCCATAACCTACAACAGAAGAGCAGATAGACAGAATAACTCAAAAAGAACAGAAGTACCTGGATAAGAGGGCACAGAGGACACCACACTTCATGGGTGAACCAAGCATACAGAGCCAACAACAGCTTATTGATATGACAGGTTGTCAAAGCCAGCCTGAACCCTAATAAAAAAGGCATTACAGCTTAAAAGCTTGTGAGAGCATATGCTACATGCATAAAAGGATATATTTTTCTACCTCGATATACACTCTAAGACTATGGAGACTTGTAAGGTTGAATAAGCAGCTTGTGACCAGAAAGTTTCCAGTTTGATCCCTGTACTGCAAGCAAAAATCTTGCTAAACAAAGTGAAAGAGCAAAGCTTGCCAATTCCAAAATACCCTGACCTTAAGCAAGATAATATACAGTAAGTCACACTACATCCGCTGCTGGGACAAACAACGGCAGTCCTCTCATATAATTGAACAGGGTTTGTGCATCTAGGCTGCCGAGGTGGGGGCCACAACTGGATGTCACACTGCAGTGGCGAATCATATATCTGGCAATCAGACTTTTTCGATTCATTTTGAGGCGGTGAGAGAGTAATGTTAGAGTAAACAACCCTACCTCTATCACTGTCACGGGACAGGGTATGAAAACTACTTTCATAGATGTATTTGAACTATGTACACAGATTTTTTTAGTTTTTTCTTCTGATTATGTTATTGATTTGCACACCTCTGCTTGATCACCTGACCTGACCTAGGAAGAGTACATATAGCCCACTGTGACGTCAGAGTGACGTGTTTTCTTTGCCATTTTTTGGCGTCCAATTTAGGTCCACTGAAGTGGTTGTTTTGTAACGCCAGGTTGCGTCTTTCTGACGTTTACCAATCTATCCAATGTTGACATCCGTGGGACCTCCGTGTAAGGGCTATTTATTGTCAAAATGTGGTCGTTTGAGGACGTCTTTTCAACATCAAATTTAGACTCATGTTAGACTACTTCTATAATAATAATAACATGGCACTTTTCTAGAGTCACAGAACTTATGGCCGCCATTCAGCGCCTACGGGCCCTCAGACCACCACCTCAAACATACAGCATTCAGACGAGGCAAAGGGTGTGAAGTGTCTCCTGCTCTACCACCTGAGCCACAGCTCAGCAATAGCAGCTATAGCAACAGGTTGTAGCTGCTGTTGCTGAGGCGCTAACATGAGCTTGTTGCCCCTGAACTAATTTAGGCTCGGTAGTATTTGACTGTCGGAGAGTACTGTCATTATAAGCTAGATAGGCTACCATGAAATTATTTTCCTCTAATTACATTTCTAAATAAAAAAAAACAGATAAATGCAAAAATACATACATATATATATATATGTATATATATATACATATATAATATAACTTGATTATTCAAAATAAACCAGTTAAATAAATAAAAGGAAAATGTAAAATAACACATATCCTGCACCTGTCATTGACGTCCAAATGATGTCCAAAAAATGTACCCAGTTCAAAGGTCAAATGATGAACATCAATATGACCACCATGTGGACCTAGTTTAGACATTGAATAGATTGATTGATTCAATAGATCGAATTGGTCATAGACCGACGGACCCAGTATGTATACCTGTGTATATATATATATATATATATATATATATATATATATGTGGTGGGAGAGGTGTGTTGATGATGTTGACGCTGAAAATGCATTAACATCAATAATTTAAGTCGATGCATCTTTTTTGTACTTATCTAAAACGTTTCAATACATTCCTGTCAGTGTTTCTTATCTATTCATTCTGCCGCTGCGATGCTGATGAGCGCCATTGTTAAAATTTCATTACGATTATTATAATATCAATATTATCCTCTGCTCTCGTGTTTCAGTGGGGAAATACATGGGCACGGACCCTGGGGCAGACGTTCATGCCCACTCGGAGCAGCAGAGCGCATCCATTATTATTTTAGACTATTTCTTTTTATCATGTTGCTGTTGCCAGTTTTGAATTTTAATTTACATTTTGCCTTTATTGCTCTCTACAACATACAGTTTTTCAAAATAAAAGGAACATAGCCTCAGCCTATCGCTAAAATAGTTAATAGATAAATCAATAGAAAAACTGTTATTAGTGCCAGCTCTAGTAAAAATGCACGCACTTAACCCCCAACTGCCCAGGACTCTGTACACTCCTGCACAAAACATCTCAACGTCTTTTTCTTGTCTCTTGTCTCGTTGCAGTGAAATAAACCTGCCTTCAAGTGTTGTTGTAAATATCGAGAGCATAAAAGCCCTCTGATTGAAAACCATAATTGTTAAATATAAACGCTACTAGTCACAACAGGATGTCACACAAATCGCTGCAATGCCAGATTTGGTCTGAACGCAACCTAAGTCACCAACAGATGAAGAGAAGAAGGCTCTCTACAATTTAGGGCGCACTCACACTGTCCTACCGCACCGCGCCCCGGGCTTTAGGGTACTTGTCCCCCCCTCCCTCTCCCTCTGCTATCCAGCCCGTTTGTACTCACACTGCCTGGGCCTCTCGCAAACGCTTCTTGTCTGTCCATACGTCATCACGCCGTAACACGTCACACGCATTGATTGACGTCATCGCGATGCGTCGCTTTCCATAGACCTCTGAGTTTTTGTGCGTCTTGTCCGACTGTTTTTAAATATTTTCATCCGCCCAAATCTGCAGTAAACACTCCACCTCCGCATCACACCAACGTGAACCTTTCACCGCCATTGTTGTTGTTGTTAAATGTCCGCGCATGGTCCGTCTTTTTTTTTTTTCTATGTCCGAACAGGCGCACATAAAATGACGTGAGAGCCGCCGTAGGCGTCGTGCTCCTACACGTGGCGCGCTCGTGCTCGTACATGTGCAAATGCGCTCTTCAAAAGCCCACCTCTCTCAAACGGGCTGTGGACAGCCAACTGGCCGCAGCTAGGTGCGGAGCAGTTGCACTCACACTGGTCAAACGCACTGGGCTCTACCTGAAAAACCTGTTTTGGCCCAGTGCGGAAGGACAGTGTGAGTGCGCCCTTAGTTCAATGCAAGCATTTAAGAATGATGCCAGGCTTTTAGTCTCTAGACTATTATGAGGACTAATGTTTGGGTCCAAATTGAGCCAATTGAAAGGTGGTCATCTTTCGCTCTGTGACACAAACGACAAAAACCAAAGAAGAAAACTTGTTCATACCTAACAACACATAAAACTAGCAATGAGGGGAGAAAAGTTGCCAAATGTCCTGAGAGTCTTAGATCCACTTTGCAGCAGTTTCACACTCTCACTAACAGATTCCCAGCATACAACAAGATCGATAGACAGACATTGAGAGCGAGGAAGAAGGGAAAGTACTGTTATGACTGCAGTCTGAGCACAACTTTGGCTTTTGTGCGTCCCTCTTGATTTTGGTTGGTGTATAAATGGTGTGCTATGCTTTGTATATTTTTCAGGTGGCTGTGACAGGGGCACCCCCGGGGCAGGACCCATGAGGAGTCATAGAAGATGCTCACAGCCTGGGCGCTTCTGCTCTTCTTAGCCATGTGGGTGAGAAGCACCGCTGGTGGCCCGCTCTCCTTCAGAATAGGTAAATTTGTTTGACTAAATCGCAATATTTTAGGGTCTAGTAACAGTGTGAAAGCTGCCGCCGACACATGTTGACCCTCTAAGTCTTCTTTTTTTTTCTCAAGGGACATTACATCTCACACTTGCAGGATATTAATTTACTACATGCATAAAAGTAGTTTCTTTTCCATATTGACTGAAAAATCTGTGAATGAATGAATTTCAAATTTTAATCATCAAAATTGAGTTTAAATTTAATTGCTGTTGAAATGTTAGCTCAAATTGATAGCAGAGTCTAACTTACCAGTCTCTAATGGGGAAATTGGCTGAAGAAATTCAATCAAAAGTGTTAAGAAAAAAAAGCATGTTACCCCAGTCACACATGGCCTGAGGTAGCAACTGGCTTAAAACTTCATGGTTGGATATGACACAGTCCTAATTGGCTCTGAAATACATTACAGCAAGCCCAGACCAAAATAAGTATGTTCTATGTAGTGTTGCAGAGAGAAATCCATATCCGTGTAGAGAAGAATTTAATCATTTTCATATGCCATAATACACCATACACTTCCATAGCACAAATATAAGAACACCACTTTTCTCAGATTTTATTCTATTCACACATTTTTATTGGTAGACAAATCGATGTATAACTAGGCTGTTTTATTGTCTTAAAGGAACACTTCATCCTCCAAATGATCATTTGTATATCAAAACCCAGTGCTGCCTTTCTTGCATGCATCCACGCTAAAAAATAATGTGCTTGTCTTGTTTTTAGTTCTTGGTACAGTGTAGAGATGTAAGAAAAACACTTTCTTCATTCTTCTTTTCTTTAGAACTTTATGGTTAAGCAATTTATATACAAATGATCTTTTTGAGGGTGAATTATTCCTTTAATATTTGCTTCAACCCAGATGTTAAATTGATCGGTTACTTTCCCCACTTGTTTGAATAGCAGGTGAAACTCAATAGCAGACATCTTACTGACTCATTATTTCAGATATTGTAAGTACGTATGTTTTGTACGTTTACACATGTTTACACATGTTTACACATGTCCACACATGTTTAATCATTTCTGGCTATATAAATGGCGTTGTTGTGCCAGCAGCTTGAACAGTTTCAGATGATAACGCAAAGTCTAGCTAAAACCACAGAGTTTTCCTGGAAACTGTGGCAGATCAATGGACCGCGGTTGAAACTGACTAGACATTGCATATGAGAGGGCATGGTTCAAAAGTCCTAGAACCTGGCAGAGTCTGTTGGCAACCAATGGGAGTTGTTTCTTCTTGTTATTATTCTCTTGCAGTCAGCAGGTCTCTGAAACCCTGTCTCTAGCTCCATGTCTACCAAAAGTTTGACTGACTGTCTCTTTATTTATGTATAGACGTCATGTCTTGGGTGGGAAATTGTGTGTGTGTGTGTATATGTGTGTGTGTGTGTGTGTGTGTGTGTGTGTGTGTGTGTGTGTGTGTGTGTGTGTGTGTGTGTGTGTATGTGTGTGTGTGTGTGTGTGTGTGTGTGTGTGTGTGTGTGTGTGTGTGTGTGTGTGTGTGTGTGTGTGTTTGTGTGTGCTAGAAACAAATGGGAAATAGAGCTAAAGATAGAGATTTAGAATGTGATTGACTCTACAGCTTGGTCTCTGAGTGGCTCGCTTTAAATTTAAAGCATGGATGTCAACTTTCAGGAACAGCTGAGAGAGATTTGTTGTCAGAGAAGAAGGTTGGAAGTTACCACACATTTAGTTCACAAATCCCAATGTGGTTATTGTAAGGCTTTTAAAAACATGAAGTCAACTCGAACATTTAAAAGCATGGACAACAAATAGTGAAAACAAGTCTCTTCTGGTGTCGTGGAATCTGTTCTCCACATGATAAAATGGCGGTGCACTCATTTACAGTAATTTAAATTAATTTCACTAGTGATGCAAACACGATTTAGTTTAACTCAGAGAAATCTGAAGTCTTACATATTCCCTTTTCCCTTTATGACTCCTATTGTGCAAATGAAGTAAGTCTTTGTCCTTCCAGAATTTTGAGCCCTGACAAAATGGAGTCAGTTCAACTGTCATGTTTTGTATCACTCTCCTGTCTGCTCCGTGTCTCATAGCTCTGCCACCACACAGGTTTGTAGAATATTTTTGGATGGCTTTGCATATGATTCCCCAAACCATTTCCTGTATTTTGAAAACAACACAGCTTCAAAGTTTACTGTATCAACAAGACCATGAACAAATCATTCCTTGCTTGTAAATATTGTCAGATAGATGAATAGCATCCCTGTGTCTCTGCTTTCTATCTCCATTCTCTTCCGCCCTCCACCTCATTGTACAAAAGCATCTTCGCAGCAATGGTGGTTTATGTTTATCTCAGCCTTGTTGCATCCTTGACGGATAATTAGGCAGTTGGCCTGTTTTTCCTTTTTCTTCTAATGCCATCTGACTGTGTGTGTGTTTGTTAGTGTGTGTGCATGTGTCTGTGTGTATTTATGCACAAGGTAGTACAAGGCATAGATATGCATCAGAACAGACACACACAGCCACACACAAAATTCAAGGCACGCAAACAAACACATACCCCCAAACACCACAACTCCATGCCATTTGCGCTCCAGGAGATGGTATTTAACATGGCTCTCCCCAGAGTCCTGCCTGGCTGGCATAATGTCACTGCCTGGCCTTCTCTGAATGTATCAGGGCCAAAAACAACCTCCCGCCCCTGCCACATTCCCCGCCAGGACCATCCAGCAGCCAGCAGCAAGCTCAGTGTAGGTGAAGTGAGGAACGCGTCTTTGTCTCTGCTGGATTGTTGGCAAATCCAGGGATAAAATGGACTTTCGTTTTGCAAATAAGTTGGCAGGCATGGTAGGTCAACATGTCCTCTGCTGGACCCTCTAATTGGTAAGATAGGTACAAATAACAGGTGCCTTTCATTTAATTTCTTATTGCTGTGTTTCAGCAGTGGAACGATGTAAGTTTTTGCAGAGTAATGGAAGCTTAATTAAATTGATATTGACCTCAGAGACTATAAATAATTGAATTTGCTTTAGTATTGCTTCAAATAAGGAATACCACACAGAAAAGCTTTAACTAATAATGAATAGCATCCTTTAATAGACTAGATCAAAGACATAAACGCACTGGCTTTTCAATACAGTAAATCAGGTGAAATCTATTCACAAAAATAAAGTACATTCTGTTGAGAAGACCTCCTATTGATTAAGACATGGGACTACATGAGTAAAATATTCAAACAAGAAGAGATAAAAAACGCAACTCGCTGTCGCTACCATATGGTGCAGCTTGTTGTTGTGGCTGGTATTCCCCCATTATGTTAAGTGAAAGAGCGTCTGCCATTTGATTTAATCCAGCCAACAAGCCGCTGCTTATGCTAACTTGGAGAAATAATCTCCCACACACACACATCACTACTATGAGCTGATGTCTGTCTTTGGGGTAAAAACTAGACTTCCGAAACACCTCTTGGCTCTGTTTTAGAAAATCGAGTGTGTTACGGGAAACTTTGGCCAATCACAGGTCCTTTCAGAGCGAGAAAGGGTTTTCCTATTGTCTGTTCAGTTCTTTTCTATAGTCTGTTCTACAAATGCAGATGTGTATGCACGTCTAAAGGTGGTAGTACATAGAGGGACAAAACTGTGTAAAACTGTGTAGTTCAGTTTGTTGTCCTTGGAGCAAACATTTGCTGTGAAAAAGTGGGGAGAGATTGTCTGCTGGTTAGCCTCATAGTTATTTATTGCTATAAAGACAGCTGTGATCTACTCGTGTTTGGTCAGGCAGGTGTATGGATGAGACTTCGATGTCTTCAGAGACTCCACCACCCGATCCGTACTGCGCAGATTCTGGTTGCAAAATTACAACATGGCAGCGTGCCTACCTGTTTACATGCTTTACACGTTACACGTTTACATGCTTTAATGTTCAAAAAGCATTTGTTTTCCTATACTGTCCTTCTGTACCTGTATTCACTCTGAAATGCTCAGTTTTAGTGCCTGTCTCTTTAAGCCCCCCTCCTGAAAAAAATCTCAGTCTCTCCATGTCTCTGCACCGTTATAGGAGTAAAGTTTCTGAATACGAGTTGTGTGCATTTCTCTCTGGATCAAGCGCTTTGATACATTCACTGTTACTATTTATCACCTGCATTATATATTTCTTTAAAAAGTTCACTTTTAAGGATATATAGAAGACATACCAAATAAATGAGTGTCAATCCTACACTGTATTAATCAGTGTTGCTTTTGACAGACAGGTAGAGGATGTGTCTACTGTTTATAAATAAAACCAGACAGGCACTCACATCAGGTTATCTTATCCTTCTGAAGCCCACAGTATGTTTCTGAGCATTGGGTTTCACCACAGGGAAGGCTTACTCCTATGAGACCAACACTAAATTTAGCTGTTGGCACCCACTGGGTGTCCGCTCACTCAAGTGCCATGAAATCTCCTCAGCAGATATTCTCTCACTCCCCTCAAATGTGCTTTCTGTGTGATACTGCAAGAGAACAGCCTTTTTTTTTCTTTGAGCTTTTGTAGTCTCTCTTCACCAGAGAAAGGATTAATATAGATTCTTATGGAAATCTGTTGTAAGCCACACACAATTTCTCTAACACTGGCGTTTTTTATAGTTCATAATGGAATTGTGAAACCTTCCTTGGTATTGTTTTGCACTGCCTTTCAATGCTCTTTAATAGACAAATCAAATGTGCTTTAAATGTTTGTCCCGTTGCTTCAAAATGTATCTGGTAGTTAAGCAACTGTTGTCTGCCTAAGAAAACCATTTGAATATAAAAAGACTTCACATGAGCAACAGCACATGCTCAAAAGTTCTTCTCCAGTACGAAGGACGGTCTAACACATGCTGTGTGAACATTAAAGAAAGACAATGTATTCCTTCATCTTTAAAACATTTAAAGTTGCTATATATTTATCCATGGGTAGACCAGTGTCTGTTTTAACTGTGTCCATGTTCCTCCACTTTTTCAAATCCTTCATTATGTAGTTTGTGTCATTGATTACCATTGAATTTAATTTTCAAAACATGTATGCATTGTCAATATACAACCATATATTTGGAATGAGTTGTGCAAAGGGCGACAGGGGAACGTATTAAAAAACAGATATTTTACTGCCTCTGACATTTCATGAAAAATCACATTTCTTATTTTTGCTTCCTCAGGGATAACTTGAGAGCTGGGCTGTCAGTGTTTTGTTGGTTTTCTTTGCCCATTTATTCATTCATTTGTTTAGCCGCTCTGTTGCCCAGGGGCGTCCTTAACATACCTCTGAAAGTCATCAACTTGCCCTTCTGAGTGCGTAGACGCAATAGTTTCATACTACGATGATCCCAAATTGCTTGCCACATATAGTGAATTTTATTTTATTTTTTAAATGTGGCCTTTTGTATCCATAATCACTGTATTGTAGCCACTTCCCAAACTTGTGACCATAGATTCCATGGAATAGATTCTGCTTCACAACAGATGGTCCCCTCTGTCTCATGTATGCTCCATCAACTTTTAGCACACTTCAGTAGAAAACACTGACCGTTCAGTTTCTTGTGTTCACTGTTTAGGTTATTCAAGATCCTCTCCTGACACAATGATAGAATAATGTTACCTTTACTAAGATATGCCATTGTATGTACATTGTTACACTACATCATTACATTATTACAAACACACATGCATTTTTCAGCAACAACTAGATGTTAAACAAATTAAAAGCAAGGATTTTTGTATACAAAACTAAACCACTATAAAAAACCACAAGATGCAGAGTTAGAGGCTACATTTTACGTTTTAGAAAATATTAAAAACTCTAGAAATGTTTTTCCAATAATCATGTGACCTTGTGGTTTTGTCTACATATAATACCTAATGCCATGTAGGATCCTGGCTTTAAACTTAACATCACATTTCCCATATCTTTAGATACGCGTGAAAATGTTAGCAGGAATACAAAAATCGCTTGATTTTTGAGTGAGATATTTATTGTTATATATCAATACAATATACAACAGAACACAGCTCTGACAAATACATATGCTGATATGATCTGATGGCCTTTGCACCAACTTGGAAAGCTCACAGTATAAAATAAAAGTGGTTTAGTAGTGTTTGTGTGAAGCTTTGAGATGTAAAACTGGCAGTACAGTAGGTGTACCCATTTCATTGACCTTCAATAATCAATGTGATTCATATTTCTGTTAGTGCAAAATTAGTTAGTACATTGATTTATTTCATTCTAAATATCAAATAAGGAATACTGTTTTGGAATTAGTACATGGTTCAGCCATATCCAAAACAGGAAGTAGTTCAATGATTTTCACTCTAGTCTAAATGCATGAACAAAGGGAAGTGTGCCTGTACATCAACAATTCCTGTCCTGGGGGCCACTGTCCTGCATGTTTTAGGTTTCTCCCCGCTCTCTACCTGATTCTCACGATTTTCAAACCTGTAAGCTTCTGCAATTTGATAACGAGCACATCATTAGAATCAGGTGTGTTAAAGCAGGGAGAAACCTAAAACATGCAGGACAGTGGCCGTCCAGGAACAAAATTGGGCACCCCCGCTGTACATGGTCACAGCTTAAGAGCTATGATCGGTTCCAAAACATCAGACAGATAGTTTCTGTCCAAGCCCAGCACGATCTTAAACCATTGCTGCAGTTTTTGGCCTGACTCTGATTAAAAACACACATTTCCACTGCTTTTTATCCAGAGGATGGTGGTCACACACAGCTGCACACAGTCCATACATTATTCATGACATTTCACAGACTATAAGGTCTGCATTAAAAACTGGGAAATTTGCGCAAACCCAATCCGATTCAAGCCTGAGGGAATTCTGAGAAATTACAGCCGGGCCCAGCTGATAATCAAACCTCTATCTCAGTTATTGCAAATTTGCTGTCAACATTTGATTGTTTCTAAAGTTGTTCAAGTGTATTTGGAAGTTCCAACAACAGTCTATTATCACAGCACTTTTGAGAGAACAGCTAGATTTTCACAGTTGACATTGTTTCAGATCTGACAAATAACAGCATGTTCATTAATGTAATTAATAAAGCTTTGATTAGTTCAGATAAGACACACAATATTCATGTTATCAAACTGATTTATGTAAATAATCTCCAATCAAGCGTGACATCTAATTTAGTCAACTCATAATGGCAGTCTATAGCTTAATACCATACCCCACGTGTAGTGGTTGGGGTGTCCCTTTGGCATTTAAGGGGTTTATGGAAGTAAATCTGTGAATTTCTACCATTGAATATTTTGTATCTGAATGTTTTGACTCTGAATTTAACTCTTTATTTTTCGATATTCATAAATTCATTAATTCATTAATTCATTAATTCAACTTCAATCGCTTGTCCCTGTCGGGGTCACGGGGGGCTGGAGCCGATCCCAGCTGACATCGGGCGTGAGGGGGGTACACCCTGGACAGGACGCCAGTCTATTGCAGGGCACATAGAGACGCAAAGAGACAGACAACCATTCACACCTACGGGCAATTTTACAACACGTGCATGTCTTTGGACCGTGGGAGGAAACCGGAGAACCCCGAAAAAACCCACGCAGACACGGGGAGAACATGCAAACTCCACACAGAAAGGCCCCAGCCGGAACACAAAAATTCAAAGTTAAAAATTCAATGTCAAAAGATCGAACGTTAAAAAATTCAACATGCCAAATTCAGCTGCAAAAATCCGTTTATGGGGAAACACTGATGACAGTACCCGGGAAGCTGTGAACGTCTGAGGGCGCACTCACAATGTCACATTAATTGAAATGATTTGGGCTCCATTGCTTCTTGCTTATACGTCATTACCCTTCGGAGATTTTGTTTTTAAACATTTCATCTGACCACATCTGCAGTAAACACTCCACCTCTGAATCAGACCCCCTCAAACTGTTCGGGGCAACTTTGTCCATTGCGGGCAACAGACGCATATAAATAGACATCAGGACCACCTTAAATGCTTGCGCTCGTGCTCGTACATGTGCATCCTTTACAAAGCCCACCTCTCTCAACTGGGCCGCAGCCAGAAAGCGTGCCATGCCTGGCGCGGTACAGTTGTACTCACACTGGTCAAACAAACTAGACTTTAGCCCAGAAGCATGCTTGGGCATGGTACGAATGGACAGTGTGAGTGCGTCCTAAGGTTGCTGGGTTCTGTGCTTCACTCATGAATGCCGAACAGAAAATAGATCTGCTCCTGTCAGGAGCAGTTAGCCTTTACAGGGGTAGACTGCAGTTTAAGACTGCGGTGTGTTTTCCTCCTCAGTGGGTGAGAGGCATTTTTTTTTACCTTGAATCATTTTACATATAAAGAGTTAAATTCAGAGTCAAACATTTAGATACAAAATTTCAATGCATAAATATTTAATGCTAGAAATTCAATGGCTTTTTAATTTCTGGCAAAAATGCATCGCGTCTGCTTACACGACTACTGATGATGTATCGCATTTGAAGGGGTGTCCCACTTCGTAGGGGTAATAATGATAAATGGGATTGGGCCTAGTTTAAGATAAAACTTTGTATTATATCAATACAGGTGTGAAACATGCTGCTGTACTCACACACTGCAAGAGACCCAGCAGCCTGAGGCTTTTTTAGAAGCAGCATTTTCATATTTCCTTACATAACTTTAAAAGAACACTTATATTGCTCTCCTGAGTACTGAGGAAGCAACAACCAGACTGGCTCCACAGTAAAAAGTCAGACAAATCTTTCTGTGCCTCCTTGCTCGCTTTTCCACACTCAGTGGGAGAACATGATAGAGGATTCTCAGAGGGCTAAATTCAATTGGCTCCACTCACTCAGCAGCAGAGGCTCAGCCTGCACCGTCTTTACCCAGCCTCCCAAGACTGGCATCACTGCAGCTGCTAGTCAGGGGGGGATGCAGTTTGTCCTGGCATAGGTGTTAAGAAGGCAATACACACTGAGTATGATGTAGTGATGCGTACTGGCGAGACTTGTTCAGTAAAATAAAGCAGAATTGCATACCATAACTCTCTGTCTGTAAGTTGTAGCCACAGGGGAAGTCCACATAAATAAGCATTTATGTGTCTTACCCACAAACACAAATACCTGTAGCCATACATCAAACACACAAATATCAAATGTTAATATTTTGTCAGTTGTGATTTTGTATTATTTCACTAAGACTCAATTCTGCACAACTCAGGATCACTTTACATCAAACTCAGTTTTAACAATTAATGACTTATTCCAACAATATTGATGCATGGCAGCAACAGTATGTTCAAGGTGTAGCAAAGCTTAGGCAAGTAAAACACCCATCTAATGTATGTATGTCCAGTCACTAAGGGCATTTAGGGTGGATCGATTCAATATAAGGCCACAGGTAGAGTCTAATTGCGTAATTAGCCTTGCTGAATTAATACCCACAAGGTAACAGCACCTCACTGTCAATTCCCTCAGTTCAACCCTGTGCACACTCAGTGTGACTTATTAAGGCTGACTGCTTGAACCACCATGGCTGAGTCATTGTGCCCTTGCCTCCAGTCAGGTTTATTTTGCCCCCATACACTCTTGACTTCAATTGGCATCTATGAACTCATTTACAGTAACTCACTGTCACTTGAATAGCAGGGAAGATGGCACGTTGGGAGGGAAGGACAGTAAATCACTGCGAGGGAAGTATCCCATGTTTCTCTGATTTGGAGCCGTAGTTCCTCTGAATTGAAACTTTCATACGTTTCATTATGAACGGAGGCTTAAGCAGAGACTGATGTCAAGCTGAGGAGCCATGCAAGGATTCTTCATGATTAATCTCCCGGCTTTTAATTACTCTGCCATGTGTTGTGCGAGCCATTAGGTTAATGACACTCAGACATGTGTACTCTACTGACAGCCCTGAAGCTACAGGGCGCATCTGAAACCTCTTTAGGGTGACCACCTGTTACTGGAGCCAACTACCCAGTTCTCTCAGTTACACTCGGATGCCAGCAAATGTAATGAGGACATTTCAAAAAGAAAAGAGGGCCTAATTGCATAACATAGTCTATGCATGGAGTCAACAATGTTCTTTGTTACAAGATATGTTTCCTCAGATGTTAGTCACCCAATTTGAAAATGTTTTCTGAGGATTTTTTGGGTCAACTGGAGCTCATGTACATGCAGAGACAAATCTCAACCTCGGGCCCCGAAAAGGGGAGAGTTTTTGATTAATCTCTAAGGTTTTAATTACCAGGGCAGGTGCTGGGTCCAATCGTTTAGTTAATGGCAGGAATGGCAGATAGGAGTGATGTTATGTAATTATGCACACTACTTGCTCCTGAGCTTACCACATAAATTATTCAGTAAATCTGATAAAGTTACTGTGCGCAGGCATGTAGTCTGTGTATACTTAGTTTCAATCACAAACCCCAATATACACACTCGAAACACACCCTCCTGAACTAATGTATTCCTCACTGAGATTTTAAAAAGACAAATTCTAATGAATCTTTGCTGATTTATCCATGCACATGCGAACATTATGAGCTCAAGGAATATGGTTCCCTATCCTCAGCTACACACACAAACATGAAAACATTGGTACTTAAATTATTAACAAACTAATTACAAGCTGCAGGGTGATGTTTGTGGATGTGTAATGGAGCTTGCCACATGCTGAGATGGAAGGCATGAGCTTAGTTCAAATAAAATGAATGCATGAACAGTATTGGTGTATGCTTTACAGTTGTGGTGGCTCAGACTGAAGGTCATAACCAGGGTGTTGTACAGCCGATTCATGGCTGAGGTTTAAATGAAATGAGGTAAATTCTGCTATGAAAATGTCACATTATTAAATCAATCTATAGCCTCTGGATTATCCATTAAATACTACTCTTGGCTGCAGATGAATTCTTTACTCTGAATGGTTGAAGTCATTTGATATGGAATGTACACAAGAGCATTGACTCCTATTACCCACTTAAATTGTTTTGAATTTACAATAAACATAACCAATGTGAGGTATTTTGAAGCTACAATATCATTTTAGTAAAGGATCAGCAATACAAGCACAGCAGATATTCTAGGATATGTGTATATGCAATCATGTATTTAATAGCACTACAATAAATGCTACCTTGGTGAAGGTTATGGTGATGACTGTGGCATTGATGTGCTGAATGTGTTTGTGCCCCCATTTACATCATGTTATGTCTAAACAAGGATTTAACTGGACCATACCTCACACGGCGCTCTCAGCTGCCAGCCTATAAAACCTCTTTCAAGCTTCTTCTTTAGATGTTCAGCTGGCACCTGACTATTGTTTTAAGACAGGCTTGAAAGTTTTTTCTTTAAAAAAGATATGCACTTTATAATGGATCAAGTATTTCTTGCAACACTGATTAAAATTAAACAGATTGTTTTTGCCCCACTCAGCCATCATCATATCTCTAAGATAATGGCAATCATGGTTTCTCTTTCATCATCTGCTAGATCTTGGAGTGGAACATTTAACCAGTGGGTCAGAGCATTTGACTTATTTCTTTTTTTCCAGATAAAGAACACTGATGTGACATTTCCTGTCAACCTAAGATGGATATGATCGATCATGCAGTTATTTCATACCTCTTAGGGTTGGATCTTTTAACTTGCTTTAGCAAAACATGCATTGATGGCTTACAATTGGTGCACTACTAGGCCATTTCCTTTTTAAGGTCTTTTCAGGCGGATAGCAATTGACGCGCCAGTATTTTATTTTCAGAGAGAGTGGTGAGCGTGCAGGTAGGGAAGCGTGGGCAATCTGACAGGCAGAGCAACAAGCCTGCATGATCCTGGGAAACTGTCATGGTCGTGGTCGTCTCACATACGTCTGCCAGCTGCAAGAGTTGAACTGTCTTGAGTTTATTCCTGTGTGACATGCAGTGTCATCAATTGATGAGAGACCAATCTCTGCTGTTTGTGAGTACCGTAATTTTATAAATTTATAAAGCGCAACTGACTATAAGCCGAACCAGCTAAATTTAGGGTAAAATACAGATTGCTCCATATAAAAGCCGCACCCGACTATAAACCGCAGGCGTTTTGATGTGTAATTACCGTAGTATATAGGGGTTCCTGCTACCACGGAGGGGATTGTCGGAACAGAGATGACTGTTGGGAACGCAAAGCGTCCCATTTATTAACAATAAATCTTTCAATCATTCAATCAAACTTTCACATCTTTGACATGGCGAACAGCATTCGTGCAGAGTACAAATAATACAACGGTGCAAAGTAATACAAAGTGCTCGCCTGTAACACGGCAGTAAAAGTGCAGTCCTGCGGCCGTTTACGTTATCAAAATAACCAGCCTACTACCGGTATATGAAAAGTCAGTTCTTCATGCTGCCTTCTCCAACGTCTCACCATTGATTCATTGATGTCAAGGGTACGTGCAGCAGCTCTATTTCCTTCTTTGACAGCCAGATCGATTGCCTTTAACTTAAAAGCAGCATCATATGCACTTCTCTGTTTGTTTTCCATGTTGAGGGTGTTTGCATGAACACTTCCTTCGCGCAAACTGTCGCTGACGCTCTCCTACTCTTTGTTTTGCTCTCGTTACCTGGCGCCAGATGTATGCCTCGGTCTCGCGCATCCTCGGTAGTGCGCGCCCCTGGTTACCGTAAGCCCTAGAAAAGCTGCACCGTTGAATAAGCCGCAGGGACCAGAACGAGGGAAAAAAGTAGCGGCTTATAGTCCGGAAATTACGGTATCCTGAAATAAATAACAGTTTTTTAAACAGTTAGTAGGACATAAACAGAAGGACAGAACAGTGGGGCAAAGCTGAATGTATTAGGTAATGTTAAGTTTTAACTTAAGCTAGGTTTAGGCCATAAAGTTATGATGCTGCTAATTTAGGCCAGCCGGCAGGTATTCAGTTGTGCACAGAAGCTGTTACCTTGGTTACCGAGCACAGAGTGCATGAGTAGCACCATGAGACCCAGCGGATCTAAGTCATTATGCAGACAGTGTCCACTGCTTACCGTCTAAAAATACCTTTTATTCTGACACCCTGTAAAATCTGAATCTAATTGGAGATCCATGTGATTATTTTAGAAACTTGAAACACCTACCTACATCAGTGAGCTATCATTCTGTTTCTTCTGCATGCTGGGTATGCAATCTACAATAAAAACTTGCACTTAATATTTTGCCCAGCATGTAAGAAGAGGGGAAAGTTTTCAACACTTTATTTTTTATTCATCCCACATTTGCGCCTTACGGCGCTGCATCTCCAGGAAAGGGACATCAATTTCCTCTTAGCAGTAGCTGTTTTTATGCAGCAGCTCTCGACTTTCCTCATCTGTTGCAGTCAGTATATTCTGGAGAGAGCACTGTTTTTAAATGGAATTAGAGGAGATGATTTGATTAGTCATGATTGATGCCAACCAAACACTTATTGTAATTTATATCCCCTGTAAAACCACCTGCAGCTTGTGTGCACCACTGCTGTGCTGACATCGTTGGTTTCAAAATAACTAAATATGTGTTGCCACAGCCAGCCTTACAAGCTCCATGAACTTGTGCCAGTGCTTGCGCTTATGCCTTGATTCATGAAAATATAGCTATAAATGCTTAAAAAATGCTCTGCTTTTCCTCCTGTGGAGAGCAATTATCTACTGGCAGCTAGCGGGGGAAAACATCTTTTGTTGACAGGGTTTTGATTAGGGTGGAACAACACAACATCAATGCATATGCCCATGCATACTGGCTCATACATATACAGTACTTTAAGCATCAACAGGAGCAGACATTTTCTCTCCCCCTCTCTCTGGCTATCTCTATCTGGATACTTTTGACTGCGCTGCAAGTAAACTTCAACTTTTCTGATGTGCGCTCATTTATCTGCTCTGATGCAGTGATAAGATCTTTATGCTCAGATCGCTACAGAAGTTGTAGCTGTTACAATTATGTTCTGTAAGTACATCTCATGACCACAACATTGTTCATTAAAAGCACAACCTCATCTCTATATAATTACAATATATAACCTGGGTTTCAAGAATCCTAAAATGTTAAAAATTACAGTTTTTTCTCAATTGCTTTACCCTTATAAACACCACCATCATCCCGTTCTTAGCAAGCCATCCATCTTTAACCAGAGGGGGGGGTACACCCTGGAAAGGACGCCAGTCTATTGCAGGGCACATAGAGACAAACAGAGACAGACAACCATTCACACTCACATACACACCTATTTTAGATTTAGAGTCCTCAATTAACCTAACACGTACATGTCTGGACTGCGGGAGGAAGCCAGAGAACCCGGAGAAAACCTACGCAGACATAGAGAACATGCAAACTCCACACAGAGGGGGCCAGCCAGGATTCAAATCAGGAACCCTCTTGCTGTGAGGCGACACTGCTAACCACCGTCTTCTGTTGCAAATTGGCTTCACTCATTTTTCAAATCAGTTAAAACAGACCTCTTAAAAAGACCCCAAACTCTATTGAATTATATTTTGATTTGTTACAAACCGAAAAATATTTATTCATAGCTGATTTTTAAATTACTATAATAATTATGAATCTCTTTTGAACCTGTGTAAAACATCTTTGCACAATTCTTTAATCAGCAATCAGTCAGGGATGGATGGTATTTCAAGAGGAATGTAACGATACTCAACAAGACAGTATATCTGCGATACAAATATGTGACGATTCATAACGGTGACATTAAAAATGAATAGGTTTACTCTTTTTTAAACAGTAGATGGCCAGTTTACTTCTGATTTTACTTGTTGACATCCTACTTCCCTTGTGTCAGTAGACGGCAATGCCAAAGTGGCAGCAGCCTCTGTGGGCAAAGATCATGGATGGTGGCAGCATTTTGGCTTCCTAAAGCCAGTCTAAAGGTGAGAAGACAACAGACGAAAACAATGTGCAATTAATGCACAAGAGTACACAGACACCAACACCACAGTGCCTGAGTGAAAAAAGTTTCTTAAAGGCCTAATCAGGCCAAGCAGATTTGAAACCCCTTCGCCATAACAAGTGAAAAACAATATTACGATATGCATAAGTGTTTATATGATGCCCTTTAACAAAGTTGACTATAAATAACTTCCACCTCTTTCCCTGTGAAGGGGTCAACAGCAGGGACAATGGCCCTCATTTATCAAACGAACGTACAGCAGAAAAACGTGCGTACGACCATTTCCTGGCAAACTTCGGCATTTATCAATGTGGACGTGAGCGGGAGCTACGATCAAATCTCACGTCTGGTCTGAGATCGTGTACGCAAATTTCAGCCTGTGGACACACGCGATTCTTTTATATTTCAAAACAGCTCGGCTCCAGCCCCCCCGCGACCCCGACAGGGACAAGCGGTTGAAGATGAATATATGAATGAATGTGTTGGCGCGCAGCTGCAGGAAGGCACACTGCAGAGCCAAAGTCATCTCCTCGGTAAGTGGCTACCCTCGATAAATTGCATTTAATCAAACAAGGTATCACATGATTAACATCTTGGTATGGTTCTTCTAGGTGACAAAGGTTATCCCCTAACAGAATACCTATTAACCCCGCTGGCAAACCCCGCTACAGAGCAGGAGCGCAGGTTCAGCAGTGCGCGCACATGGGTCACGGTGGAGCGCTGCTTCGGGTTGACTGCCTCCGTTATTCTTTTCCATACAGCGTTTTTATGGGCCCCTTTTATTCCACTCTTAAGACTGCCAAAAAGCACATCTTTATTTTGCTTCATCTCGGATGTCAGGATGCCGATCTCTGTGTCTGAAAAGTTTCTTTTCTAACCAGTTTTTCGTCTCTCCATGTTTGACCTCAGTGGGAGAGGCCTCCGAACCAGGAATATTTAAGGGCGTAACATGTTAATGACGATCGAATTCAGCCGCCGCATTTATCAAGGCCTACTCATTCTTACGCTGAGATTGGTCAGATACGAAAGTTTCATAAATCACACGTGGGTCCTTTCCTACGACCAATTCTGCACTCAGATCTGCGCCCGTTTTCACGCAAGATTGATAAATGAGGGCCATTGTGTATGTGCAATTAGATCTCAGCTTCTTCAAAATGCAGATACGATGATTTTCCTTAGAGGACATGTAAATTCCAAACTAGGAACACAAGCAAAGCTTTAGTAGTTTTTTTTTTTTTATTAAGTTATTACTTTTGTTGTTTTGACTATATATATATATATATATATATATATATATATATATATATATATATATATATATATATATATATATATATATATATATATATATATATATATATATATAACAAAATGTGTTTTTTTAAGTTGAGGCCTTTGTGTGAACTGTTCTGAAAATGTAACTTCTGACTGGACAAACGTGTTCAAGCAAACAACAAAGGAAATAACATAAAAAGGTGTCTTATTATTTTCTATTTAGAAACAAACTAAAGTGATAACTAGAGAGTAGCTTTTACTTATTAGTGTTTTTAAAAGAGAAAATAGCTCCATTATTATTACCTTGAAATGTCATAGTTTTGTCCTGGTCACCTACAATAAGTATAAAACAAAGTTGTTGTTTTTTTTTTTTTACTGTACCCACATCTATGTAATGGCATCCATAAAACTGGAAGATATGTCTTACCACTGCAGGTTGTAATGTTCAGGGATGATTGTGACATGATGGCAGGATGATTGTGTGTGATTATGATCATGATTTGGACGGATGAGATCGTCAGAATTTTTCAAAATGGTCAGAATTTTTCAAAATGGTCATCATTTATATCAAAACGTTCTTTAAACTGTCATGGTTGCCTATCATGCTTTGCAGGTGGCAAGTTTTGAAGTCTCAGTGGCTCGCAGGTTCATACATAAATGCACACAAACACACACACACACACACACACACACACAAACACAGCCATTTCCTCTTTCCAGCACTGTTGTTATACTATAGGGAGCAAAAAAAGATCATAAATGGCTCACATTACAGGGTACTGTCCATGCCCCATTCATTTCAGATAAGAAGCTCTCTCTCTCTCTCTCTCTCTCTCTCTCTCTCTCTCTCTCTCTCTCTCTCTCTCTCTCTCTCTCTCTCTCTCTCTCTCTCTCTCTCTCTCTCTCTCTCTCTCTCTCTCTCTCTCTCTCTCTCTCTCTCTCTCTCTCTCTCTCTCTCTCTCTCTCTCTCTCTCTCTCTCTCTCTCTCTCTCACACGCACAATCACACACAGACACACACACTTGCAGCACGTGTACACAATGTCCTTGCAGTGCAAGAGAGAAGCACGTCTTTCTTACAGGCAGAGAGGCATGTATGGCTATATAGCTCAAATTGATGGCAGCCATGCTGAAGCTAATGGGTGTGGGCTTTGGACATCACAGATGGTTTGTATAGGATTTGCTCTATTACTGCAGAAAAACACCAGTAATGGGAGAGATTATGAGATATAGCCCTGTGCTAGAGCCAGGCAGTATCATTGACCTATCATAGATGTTTTTTCTCTCCTGTTTTCTCTGCCTTACTTCAGTCGCTGAGGGCTGTGGGATCATGAGGCAACAGGGAATTTGAATTATTTCTCTGTGAAGTGTAAATTATTCTTTTATACAGTATTTTGACCCCCCTTAGGCCAATGTCCAAATTGCAAAAGTGAAAGTGAAATTTCTAACTTAAATACCATACTTTAAAAAGTATTCATCCTTGACACAATTTTACATTCCTTTAATTAAGCTGTTTTCAAAACAGCTTTCTGAGTAAACAGTGTTAATAAACCAAGGCTTTATATTTAAGAAATAAGAATTAAGAAAGCATGGTGTATTCAATTATTGACATGCCAAGGTCTTTTTTAAAAAAGTATTACAGTGGGTTCAGGCTAGCTCAGGGCTCCAGAAACCAGTGTTGGCCCAACAACATGACACAAAATAGCAAAACAGTTGAATGGGGCATCATGTTTAATGCATTAGTCATGTTAAAATGGAGCATATCTAACCACAAAACATGTTAGCACCTTGGGGCGGACCTTTGATTGTACTGTATGCATATCAGATGTATGATATCAACCTAGCACATCCAATAAGCATACAGTCAATAGTGTTGAGTTGAGAATTAGGACTGTTTTTTACTATTTTTTTTAAGAAATAGCAGATCAATTGTTTTGTAAAAACTAATGCTGACTTTAATATTGACTTAAATATGTTTCAGTGAAGATACACACCTTGCAGTGTATCAGTCCAAGTAGTCTGTTACTGTAGCAACCCACCGTATAACCAGCTGGTGAATTTGCACACTGATTTGGTTCCTGTATCCTGGTGTCAAATGCCTTTCTTATCTCATCCATCCATTTTATACCTGTATGACCAAATTATCCATACACACACTTACACACATACACATATGGAGACCCCTCTCCCATTCGCCTCCCTTGACACCACATTCTGCCATTCCCACTCCATTATGCCATGTCTTTGATCATGGCTCACAGTGAAGAGTTTGGCGAGTCCTCAGAGCCCCCCTCCCCAGCTGTTGCCAGACCCTCTGCCATTACAGTCGGTTGGCACGACCATCGGCAGCTGCCACCGTTGCCTTGAGCACCACCTCTGGCTACACAGATGCCTGATGTGTGTACGTGTGCTTGTGCACCTACCTGCAACTGTGTGCCCTCACCTGCACACTTTATCCATCTTCATATCAGTGTGTACATCATTGCCTGCTGTTTTATTTGAAATTCATTGCCATGTGTTAATGGTTATTTACAAGGCCCTTCTCCGGGAGGCACGGGATGGCTGCTTGCTTAATGGCTAACTAACCCAGGGAGGGACTTTTAGTGGCTTGCTCACAGCTCCAGTTATGCTATTTAGCAAATATGTTTCTGTTTGTTCGTGAGGACACACGAGTAACAGCAGAGCTCGCCAGTTATTAAGTGGTCACAGAAAACCATGCAGTGTATTTCACATTGTGGTATATTTCTGTGATTCACTCACAAAAGTGAGACTGATAAATGAGATGGAAGGACAGGATTCAACGTGAAGGATGGTGGGGCTGGGATTTCAGAAACAACCCTTTGAAGCTTTTGCTAACATATTGTAATATCAGTGTCCCTACACAATCTGTGAATGCTGCCTGGTGACAAAATTACGGTCTGTTTAGTTTATTGTACATTAACATTTAAAAGGTTAAAGTTCAACCAGAATAAAAAATACAAAAACTAAATGATAGTGAAATAAATTTCATTTATAGTAAAACTCGTTAGAGTTGAAGGTTAGAGGAAAGGAAAGGTGGACAGCGTTTTCCACAGACCAGGTAGCAATATGTGGTGCGAAGACCTTTTGAGCGGCAGGGGCTCTGACCTCTACCCTGTAGAGGACCTGACAACAGATATGTGAACTGCTTTTATCTGAATCATAATGTGCAAATATACATAACTTTATGTCTGTGGGTAAAGAAAGATATGTCTTTTTTAAACTTCAATGTTTCTTGGAACTGAATAATCATGATCCCATTTGAAGTTTATAGTGTGATCTGCCTGACATTTATGTGATTAAGACATCTATTAGCCTATACTTGTATATATCAATGTGGAGACATTAGAGCCACCCATTCCCTTTGATCTGCAGAAATACCTTTTTATTGACTGAAATATCTTTTTGGCACCTTGACGGAAATGACAGATTTTTCTTTTGCCTTATATACGTGTTTGTTCTGACAATCTTTAACCAGGCCAGGTGCCTGACAACAATAACAATAACAACGATAAAAATATTGCAGCTGGACCAGAAGCCTATTATTAAACACAGTTTAATGAGACTGATCAGTGGGGATGTAAGGATACACAGACTGAACTCACAATTGGATTCGATTCATGATACTAACTTCAAAATACGATGTTTTAACAAAAAGTGATAAAAGCCTAGATATAGGCTATTCTCTTCTCTTTTCTTTTTAAAATTTAAGAATGATTATTTCTGAAATAAAAACTGCAAAATAGTGCACAATTCCTTTTCTTTGTGAAAGTTAAACTGAAAATATGTATTTGTATAAATAACAAAAGCAAAGATTGAATTAAAAACACTGACACTAAGGCTCAGCCTGTGTTCCTACCGTAGTTAGGAATTTACATGTTTTTTAAAGAATATCAGCATATCTATGTTTTTCAGAGATCTCTGCACATTCACAAATGAGTGAGTTAACATGGACATGAATATCCAGTTTATGAGGCTTATGATCATATTCAGGATATAATGTTTACACAGAGAATTCAGGTTATTCCCTGTACACATAATGTAATGCATTCTGTTAGCTGAGGGACATTTACTAATACTTAACAACTTAACTTTTTTTCAAACTAATTTCTTCTCTGCTTCGACCCTTACCAGCTATAGCTGTCTTTTTTGAGTTCATCCGCCGTCTCTCTTCACCTGCACACACACACACACAAACACACACACACACACACACACACACACACACACACACACACACACACACACACACAGACTAGCCTACGTAGCTTACTGAGGCATTCCTGAAAAGAGACTAAACAGACCGTGCTCCGCACCACTGTCAGTCTGTGTCACTGACATGAAGATACACCTTCTTTTACTTCCAAAAGACAAAAACTGAGTTAGAAATCCCGATAAAACAGACCAGCGCGTTGTGCTGCGGCTGCACCATCTTGAGAGACTGACGTGGAACATCAACAAACAAAGTCAAAAGTAGGTGTGGGATCTGACTTATTTTTCATGGCAACCAATTAGAATCGTCACACATTTTTATAAAATTTTAACTGTCTCAAGATTCATTGTTACATCCCTAGCTCATATTTTAGAACCAACCAGAAGTTAGAGCAAAACTGCACGCACACGTGTGTGTCTGTGTCTATGTACAGGAAACACTGGTGGAGATTGATTATAAACCTGTTTATTCTAAGCAGTAAGGGATAGATTAAGCAAAATATAATATGTTAATAATATTTTCTTATTGCATGAGAAGCACACTGGATTCGAAAAACAAAGGGAAGAAAAAAGTAGTTGAACTAAAAAAAAGATGGCTTAGATTGGCTTAGATAAAAGATGGATAGATTACAATGAAATCAGTCTGATGGTGATAACAGAGTTCACTGCTCAAAATGTGCGATTGTGTTTTAAGTTTCAGTACTTTATTCTGGATATTTTCAGCTGACGCACAGAAGTGCTTTAATGAGCTTATTCTTTTCTTATTCAAAACAGTTCAGCGAGTCAATTTATAAAATATTTTTCACATCTGAGTATTTGGACTCAAAGCAGTTGCTTAGTGTTTGTGCAATGTGTGCAGCACACACTGCAACCACAGAATATCAGAATATAACAGCCCCACACACAGCATCTGACCTGAACAGACAGGCGTAGCTCTCTTCTTCTTTTTCAATCAAGAAAGAGGAATTAACATATCATGACATTTTTATGCATTTCACTCCACTGATTGGCAACCCAATGAAAATTAGTCTTTAGGCCAAAGAAGCTCACACTGGTAAACGGCAGAGGATAGGTTAAGTTACAGGTAGATTAGATATTACAAATTTCATGGCAGGACATCATTGACACTGTGGATAAGATGAGCACAGGCACAATTAAACACACACATACAACTATGGCTCTTGGGCAGTGTGGCAGTCTATTAACTGTGTACAGACAGGTAGGCTATTTTCACTGTGCACCCAACTGTGTTATTAACTCGCTCTGCACTGAATCAATTGACAGGTCCCAAGGTGTCAGTGTGTGTTAGCATGTGTGTTTGCGTGGCTTTTCTCCTTTGCTCTTTTGCCTCTCCAGTCTCCATGGCTGGCTCCCTGACTGTTAGGGGTCAGCGGATGATTGTCCCTCTTGTACTTCTCGTATCTCCTTACCTCAGATTATACAGAGTGCAATCCTTTAGGGAAGCGACGTGGATTACCGTCCACTCCTGCTCACCTGAGTCCTGTCCTGTCCTGTCCCTGGATTCCTCATCTTATCAGCTGCTTACACGCTCCAGTAGGGACTCCCACATGGATCCTCCATACGCTGGTCCACGACAAAAGCATATTGTCCTTATTGTCCTTTTCGTTTCTTGCTCACATACACTGAAGCAGAGGATCATGTATACACATACACACACACACACACACACACACACACACACACATTCACAAATAGAGGATGTTTACAGCATCAAGCTTAAGCACACAGTGTTTACCCTCGCAGATCCCTCGAGGCCTACCAGTTACATTGTTAACCCTCCTGTTCTGTTCACTAGGGAAACCTCTATAGTCCTTGCCTGCATGATAACATCGCATACCTACTCAACATTCAGGCCTCATTTATACAGCTGTGTGTGTGTGTTTGTGTGTGTGTGTGTTGTGTGTGTGAGAGTAATTGAGGTGTTGTAGTGGCATTGGCCATCTGTGTCCCATGCGCTGTTTAGGTGCAGGTATAATGAGGCACAAGTGGCCCTCAGTTGAAGCACCGGATAGTTGAAACAGTAAAGGGGAGAGAGAAACATTGCAGATGGAGAACTGCGACTGTAGAAGCAGAGGGCATGAGATCCCTGGAGGTACAGCAGTGGCTTTGTGAGGATGATGACGACACACAAACACACAACGGATCCATGGTTGTCCTCTCCAGAGCTTTATTAGGCTAGGCTAGGGGAACTTTGGATGCCCTCGGTTTCATCCTGCCCCTGTTCAACACCCTGACGCGCACAAATGACTCGTCCTTCTCTTCCTCCCTCTGGACATCTCTCCATGCCTTTCCTATACATCTCCTTTTTTCCTTGTTGCTTCTTATCTTTGGAGTCCTTGGAGTGCTTTATGTCTCTTGTGGGTAGCCCAGTTTCCCTAAAGCCCAGTTTGAATTTCTCATACCATCAATGTGGAGATAAACGCAGCCTCATCAGTATGTGTCTCTTAGATTAATCCTTTCCAACCAATACCTTTTAATGCTGAATATAATAATTAAATCAAACCTTAAAATATGCTACAGTTTGCTGTACTTTTTTTCTCATTCATTCTTGTTTGTCTTTGGATTCGACTTCAGATGATGAAGTCACTGCAGGTTGTTAATTTCATTCTTATCAGTGTATTCAAGCTACGCCAAATCCTCTTGCCAATGCATCAAATCAATCCAAATCACTTATTTTAAGGTCTTGAACAATATCTGTACCATTTTCATCCAAGAACTTTCACTTAATCATTTAATGCATGTTGGTTGGATCAGATTAGGGGTGAGGAATGACTGAAAATATGCTATCTTTTGTTTTGTTTTGGTCTCCTTGAACCTGCAAAAGGCAAAGGAGAGCAAGAGAGAGGGAAAGGGGAAGAAAAATATGACCATGAGCTAGTATCAGGGGAAATCCAGTACATATGAGTGCTGATATTGTTGAAGGGCCCAAGGAGCTTTGGTTTGGTCTCTGTGGGTGATGGATACTTTCAGAGTCCCCGACTTTAGCAGTGGCCCTGCCTGCCTTGTTGCGATGGTGATAAAAAGTCAATACGTCATATGCAGTGGCCATCACTCATGATGTGAGCATATGACGACATACCAGTGTGTAAATGAAGTGGAACAGACCGAGGCAAACCAAGAGGGAGAGAGGGATAAGTGATTGAGAGCAAAGTTGCTAATGTCCTTTTCATATGGTGGATTATACTGTAGCATCGCCCTAAAGTGACTGGATGAGCTTTGACCCCCTTGGGTGCTCTCAACCCATTGGAGTGGCTGAATGTCTCTCTATTTCCCCAGACTGTCACATTAGAGATGTGATTCAGCTAAAGTATATGGTCATAACTACTAACGGGATAATGCTCCAGTAACGCCATATTTACCTTTGAAACTTTTGATTCACCCGATGTTGTGTGTGGCTGTATGCTTCAAATCTGTTCAATATCTAGTAGGACTGGGCAACAAATTATCTTCCAATTGAATCAATATAATGGAAAATAGTATGAGATTTCATCATACACACTTATGTTGTCCAAATTAAAAATAATTAACTCAATGTTATCTGAAATACCTGGCGGAGTATCTTTTGAAATCAGCAGTTTTGGCTTTATAATCAAGCTAAATTACCACACAGTTAAATGTGATTAACATAAACTTGATAACATAATCCATGATTTTACATATGTGAACAGATATCTTGATGTATAGAGATAAAATCCTTCTTCCCTCAAAGGAAATAGCAGAAAGAAGATTTATAAATTATCTAAAATTATGTTTTATGTTCAGTTTGCACTAAAGAAGTATACAAAAATTAATATACCCCCAATGTTATGTCCCCTCTTCCTATACTCTTTTGTAAAATAATTTCCCCTCGGGAATAAAGTACCTTATACACAGTATATGTAGTCAATTCATAGTTTTGCTAACCTGTTTCTTCTTTTTTGTTTTTTTTACCATAACATCATTATTCAAGTGTTCAAGTATTAGCAGAAGCATCCTTTGCTTGTTGATCTGTCTACCACTGGCATGCAAGATATGAATGTAGTGCAACTCAACTATATGGCCCTTTCGTGGTGCACTCATATAAAAAAAAAAAATCTATGTTTATATTTATTATTGGTTTACTGATCCGGCCAACAGCTGTTCAGGAATATGCATCTCTCCATGGTGTTTAGAATGTCATCAAATAAGAAACAGAAGTACAGAGGATGAGCAAAGCATCGACTTTAACGTAATACATCACAGATGATTGTAATTCACTTACTGTCTGCTATTTGCCTTCATGCCTTCTCCCTCATCTAGGGAGAAGAACTGTTTTACACAACTGTAAGAAAATGCAGTCTTTTTGGCACCTGTTTGATGATCAGTCATTTACTGTCCTGAAGCGCAACAACACATGCCATCGACATCGCACCAGACAGGCTTCTGCAGTGACCTTTCCATTAATTAGGTCTCTCTGAGGTCTATCCGTCAGACTGTTATGAAACAAGTGCTCCTGCTACCCACTGTAAGGCATCTTCTTGAATAATGAAGGTCAGTTTACCGCAGGTTGAACTACAGTACCATGTCAAAATGCCAGAGGCTCCTCTCAGCCTGAACATAGCTGATTTTGGTCAGCAGCCATGTATTAGATGCTATTACAGTACTCATTACACTCTTTACAGTAGGATACCATGTTACTTCAGGCTATCACTGTATATACAGTCTCTATCAGTAGTTTCCCAAGAGGTGACAAACACTTACTTTCTTTCCTTCTCACAAGCCAATGTCTTTCTTTTAAAAAAACATTATTTTTCTATGTCATCAACATCACTCTGTTCTGTCTTTCCTCCGCTTTAACGTTTCTCCCCTTTCCTCTCATCAAACTTTCCACTGGTCCCCCTTGACCTTCCAGACAATTACACGCCAGTGGCTCTATCTGTAAGCCAGGCCTGTTGTGAGGGAGATATGCTGACTGACAGGTAATGACACCCACTGAGAGCTGGAATTCCCCCAGGACTCACTTTCTATTTGCCTGCCAGCCTGCCTGCCTGTCTCTCATCCCTTGGGTCCAAAAGTCAAACTACTACCGCCACACTGTTGCTGTTTTCATCAAAATAACCACCATTCATTATCATCATCTAGATTATTCAGCATTGTGTCGGCCGTATCAATGTCTTTTTTTTTGCAACAGGTCACCCGGGATATTTCTTCTTTCACCATCTCTTCCTGTCACTTGCGCTCGCTTTTCTATTTCTTTCTTGTCTGTAACCATCCCTTTAAATCTCTTTCCTACTCCATTGTCTGCCACTCTGACTCTCTCAGACTCTCCAAACTATCATTCATTTCCACTCATGTAGACTGAAAGACTTTTGTCATTCATTTCCAGCTGTATTCTGCCCATCCCTTTCATTTTAGTCAGAAGGGCCTATTACTTTGACTTTAATTCCTCCTGTTACACAAAGACTGAGGAGGTTCAGATGGTTTAAAAGAACAGAAAGTGAATGTCTGTTGGGATGTATGAGCATGTGTGTACGAGAGACAGAGCACGGGGATTGTGTCATAATTCATTCAGTTCCTTCGAGTCGATCTGAGAAATCATGGGGAGTTGAACCAAAGGCTGTGCAACAGATACTGTCATTATCTCTCAAGTGATGAATGGAGAACCACACAGACACGGAGCTATTCTGCTGTATACTACTGTACAAGCCGGAGGTAGGCAGTGGGGGTCTTGCACAGGTTAATTGATGCACTGAAGAAAAATAAACTATTCAGAGGCTCATTAACATCTCCATACACAAATCCATATCACTTTACACCTTCAATTTATACTGTTTATCAGATGCAATCAGCACTGCCAGAGATCAGAGTTTCAGCCATTTTTCCCCCTGTGGCCTTAATTGTTCCATGGCTCGTAAAACTACCCCCCCCCCACCCCCACCCACACACACACAGTTTTAATAGCATGTATTTAATATATATATTGTCACATTTACTATTTTAATTTACATATCCAAACAATACAAGAATACATAAAGTGGTGGAGCTGGGATTCGTCTGTGCCTTCCGTCTGGGTTACTGACTTTTGTCATGGCTCCCTAGTGATCTGACAGCCTTTAAAGAATGATCTCCTCCGTCTTGTCCAGCTTTGACAGGAGCTGGCAACACACCACGCAATGCATATTTCTATTTCTGTCATCATGTTTGACCCAGGGGAATTCATCCTTCCATGAAGGAATGAATGTTCTTTTCCCCCTTTTCCTCCTCATAGCTTTCTTTCACTGCTACCTATTCCATTTTCCTTAAATCCTGCTTTCTGAATAAAATTGGAGCGTCACGCTCATGGCATTGACAGAGCTGTCGACCAGCTCTGACGAGGTGAGTCAGGTGTTGCGGGCAGGATGCAGGCAGCAAAGGCAAACTACTGTATGTTTGTTTTTTAACAGTGGTTTCAGGACTGACCTAATCAAAATGGCGAGCTCTTAAATTCACTATGACAATGTGACTTTCAGGCAGCTGTTACTGTTAATGTTCACAATCCACGTCATCCCTGGTGAGTGATTGGCCATCATCTTCGTCAATTAAAGCTCTGCTGTGAATGTCACACCTTCAGTTATTAGGACAGGCACTAATTGTCATAAAGCATAGGGATTAATATGTTTTCAACATTTTTAGTGCACTTTTATGTTAACCAACAGTGCATACTGATCAGCACAGCGTGAAAAAAAACACAACCCCCTCATTCATTTCAATTACACCACTGTGTTGCCACAGCTGGGGTGCAGACACAGAGGACTCAAAAAATAGGCAGGATCATCCAGCTAAAGAAAGCCTGCCTAACACACTTTAATCTGAGAAGGAGCTGCGTTGGCCAATCAAATATGTGCAAGAATTCCAGCTGTGACATTGTGAGTGTCTGATGCCGTCAAACTCATGGATTTATTACTTGGATGAGCCTTGTATTTCATTGACTCACCGGTACTTACATTACCACGCCCCCACCAACTCATCCTCTTGCCCAGTAAGCCACTGAATTTAAATAAATGCACCGTCCCTTGGCATTCAGTGAACATGTTAAGTGCTATGTGGGCCAAGCATTAAGTCTCAGTCTGTCTAATTAAATGAAAGTCAAATATAATTTATCCTAAATCACATGAAAGATGCAGTGTTTGCCTTCGACACAAAACGATGTGCTAAAGTTACACTTTTCCTCTGCTCTGTCACTTAAAACTTACTTTATACATATATATATATATATATATATATATATATATATGTATATATATATATATATACAGTATATTGTCTGTATAGAATTTTTGGTGTTAAATATATTGTTTGTACAGCTAGAGTTGGCAACAAAAATTATTCTGATTTATGCCAACAGTGTGGCTGTGAGTCAGCAGGTACCCCTCATGGCAAAGCAAGTTCCACCTCAAGAACTTTAGGTTATTTGTCTGAGGAATAGCCTGTGTCTTTGGAGACAAGCCCAATGCCAGTTGCGTGGCTACAATGGACCATACTCCCTGCTGTCTTTCAATGACAACCATTTCTCATTCTCTATCACTTCACTGTCAGAAATAACCCATTCTTCCTAAGGTTGAAATGTTTGCCAACAGCTTCTGAGAATGGATGGCCATTAGTGGGCATGAAGACATCAGGATTTGCCGTGTTGGCTCAGCTGATTCTAGAGAAAGAAAAGTAGGTGGTCTCCTTTGCACTGATGAATTGCTTTCAAGAGTTTTCCAACCCAGTGGGAGTGGAATTGAACAAATAGCAGTATCAGTCTGTCAGTGGGTAAAATAAAAGATGAGACTGCACTATACACACACATGCGTGAGGATGAACTTGCAGCCCAAAATGTTAATGCCAAGCCAGCCATTCGCACGGCTGTTTTTTATGTTTATCCACCACCATTTTTCACATTTGGCATCCGCCACTCCCTAACTCACCTAGCCATGTCGGTTTTCATCAATCTGAGTGCTCCAGTGACAGGTTCTACACTGACTCCATTTTATGCTTTGTGGATGTCCTGTAATCATGCTGACATTGGCAGGGTCCCATAGGTGCAACCCTTCTGTAAACAACTTCTGTGCTTTCAATTTATCTGATGTCATTGTACAGCTACTGGCAACACTCTGCTGGTGCTAATGTATTAACAATAGCAGGCAGGAAATCTTGTAGTGTGCATTCATTGGATCTTTAGTACTTCATACCAACATCTGCAGCATTTGGACCATCTGCAGTCTCTATGTGTTTGTGCCAGATTCAATGTTTGCCAAATATTTCTTTGTTTCTTCTTTCATCTGTTAGTATACAAGCTCAAGCCTGTCACACTTGGCATCTTTTTGCTTGTTAAGTGAAGTACCGCCACCACCTTTGCAGCTGTTTTCATTGCAATCAAGAAAAATAAGAGGTGAGGGGACTTATTATATATTGTTTTGCCTCAGCAGATTCAGCAGCTCTTAAGGCCTCTGAGGTACTGCATCAGCTAGTTGTGTATTTGCACTTGGCTAGCTGTTGTTTTTAAACTACGTGGCTCTGCAGTGGTGCCAGGTAATAAGCTGAAGTGGAGCAGAAATTAAATAAAGAGTGGCATTATATAAACAACGATTCCCAAGACACAAATGCATACAATGCGCACAAACACTTAAACAGTAACACACGTGCACCTACCTTCCCAAGAGTCCTGTCTCACAGATATGGCGGAGAAGACCTTCTGCTCATTATTCCCCTGAGTGAAATGAGCCTTCAGTCATAACTCAGATCATAAATATATACTGTATTTAGATACACTTGAAATACAAATACGCCACGTGTAGACATGCAAGACGACATGTCAAGTACACACAAGAGAGCACGATACGGCAACACTTGCATATTATGCAAACAACCAGCGTTTATTATCTGACACGGCCCTGTCATCATGCTGTCTCTCATCCACAACCACAGTGCAGTGCATTCTGGGACTCTGACTTACTGTATATATTCTCTTTCCCCTCCCTCTTTTATTTCCTCTTACATACACTTGTTCTTTGAGAAATTGGCAATACAGTAGACAGACCATGGATTCTGTTGAGGTGATAGTGAGGTTCCACAATCAAGTATTTGAACCTTGCTTTTCAGTTTATTTTACTGTCACGTCGATCTATTTCATAGGGTGACATTGGTGCATGGGTATTTAATAATCTACTTTCTACATCTACTGGAATGTCATTTCAGCCATCATTACCACGTTGCTCACATTAGTGTAATGGTAAGATTATTTGATAATTACTTGACCTGGCTGCTGTGAGTAAAACATCAGAAGCTTTATTCTTTGATGTTCCTTTTATCTTGTTATAGGGAAGGTTTTTGTTGTCAACGTACTCACTGGGGGAATTGTTGGGTCTATGTAAACCATAAATAAGTCATAGAGTGTGGTCTATACCCCTGTAAAGTGTCCGGAGATAACTTTTGTTATGATTAGGCACTGTAAATAAAATTGAACTGAAAATGTAATTGAATTCTTAGCCAATGTGGCAAAAGGTGGTCTGCAGAGAAATGCTGTCAGAAAGCATCAAGGAGAACCGTAAGATTACAGCGTTCTAATTATCATCTCTTTATCTCAATGTTGTCTGTCAGTCTTTGTCTACAGCCCTTGCAAGTTCTTTATACAGGGACATTGGGAAACAAAGGCCACGCTCCCTCATGTGCTTCTCTATGGATGGCTGTTACATTCACAGGCCCAGTGGGACTCTATTAGAGGCTTCCTTTTGTTCACAAAAATGTGATTTTTTTTTTTCAATTATCATAATATTTGAGTACGTCCCATTTAATTCTACGTTTACGGATCCAGCTTTGTCGCCATTTACCTCCAGTGACAACAAAAGATGTATAAACTTCAGACTGAAAATACATTAACTGAAATGACTGTTAGAAGTTTTACAGGCCAGTAGAGTTGGCGTTAGCATTCAGCCTCAGATTAATGAGACTTAACACATCAGTCCACTCACATAAATTATGATAGGTGTGTGTGGGCCATAATTACATTATGTGACACCAGGAAATCAGTTTCTTGTCGCCGGGTCCTCCATAAGCAAGGTTTTCTAATTATGTAAGATAGCACCTCCGCTTCCTTGTGCACACCACAGGGCTTGCGGATGAGATTGATTAAAGAGTGGAACTAGCACTTCCATTTGCCATACAGTTAGACAAGCAGACAGATTGGATGTGGTATAGTCCGCAGTCATGCTTCTCCAAGTGAATAAAACAGCTATTAGACAAACATGATGCACAACATTTTCCTCTGCCGACATACACAAGTGCATGGTTGTTACACACATGCAGGTACATGCACACACATTTGCACGCTCAAAAATAAACAGGTAAATATCTGACAGTGAAGAGGCTGTGATAGCTGTATAGAGTATCTGCTAATTAATGTCAAAGCAGCCATCAAACAAACGAGAAATGCTGTTTATAGAATTTTGAAAATATCAAATTAGTTGAGTTTTTGATGTATAACCATTAGGAACATGTAGAAAAAAAATAAAAAATTGCAATAGGAATTAAACCACTCTAATGATGTTTTTGAAATGAAAGGTACAAGCTGTTTGAAACTAGATGAGTAGATTTGTTATTTTTATAAACATAGCATATGTTATGTGTACATGTGCATGTGTATAACCCTCTTTGATAAAAGTGAAGACTGACGTTTTAGTTGAAATTAGGATGGACAATGTGAAGTAACACAACCATGAAATCATCTGCATGTGATCGCTTGAAGAAAAAAATGGGACAAGGAACTTTAATTTTAATCAACCTCCTTAGTCGCTTTAGCCTCCCTCTGTGAAAAGAGGGCAAAATGTGCAAACCCATTAAACTAAAAGCAGTTGAATGGGAGAGTTGAGAGAGGACATCCCTTTGCATTTTCTAATTGTGAGGTACATGACCTTCACATTTACTGTTCTCTACATCTCATATAAACTGAAGTCTTTATTTGAATCGCAGCCTTTTGTTCTGTGGTAAAGTTTCAGTTTAAATCTCACACAAAGTAGCAGCTGTAAGATTTGATACATGAACCAGTGAATCAAATCTGGTGTATTAAAGCAGAAAGACAGAAAGGCTGGCGTTGACTAAACTAAACTAAACTAAAACTAAATTAGCTAAAATTATGAATCAATGCCCCACATGAGAGTTTGATTAGCTAATGAGCTGCTTCGTTATTTTGTATTTTTTAAAAGGCATCCAAGTGCAAAGCCTGGCCCATAGTGGCTTCTCCGTTGATGCTTTCATTAAGCCCTATACAAACCTGCATTAGTATACAGCTCTGTTTCTGTGTGTTGGCATGTTTTCAGGGAAAACAAATCAGATCCCTCCTGAACACATGATAGGGTGGACTAATCAGCCAACTACAACAAAAACAAGCAGACCTCTAATGAAGTTACTAAAGTAGAAGTCGATGCCAGGATTTGTGGAAAGGAGTGTTTGCGATGAACAAGGCCCGATAAGCAGGCTGATAAAACAAGAGCACTTGAGGTGATCGGTCTTCACACCACTATCAGCATCCCAGTCATATTACAGACCTAAAACAACACCACATTAATTGTACAGTGTCAATCCTAATATACATGTAAATATACTGTAGTATGGATGTGATATGATTGCTTAATTATGTACCAGGTTAACACTTTGTTTATAGTTTATAGTTTTTGAGGGCTAAATTAAGCGGTATTGGATCAATGCATAGACCAACATGCTCGCGGATACCGATACTAGAATTTCAGGCAGTATCGTAAGTATTTCCAATACTTTTAAGGGATGATCAACATAGAAGATAACGGCAGGGTGGGAGAATGGTACCAAGATATCTTACACTTGGAGCACCCAGGGATTACACGTACATTGGGCTTTGGTAATAGATTTGTACCATCTTTAAACAATGATTTAGAGAGTCACATTTTTCTTTGAGGCCAGAGTAGTTGACACAGTTTGAAGAAAAAGTTGATGATTATTACCTTGAATAGCTAGAATTTAAGAATATCACATTAAACGGAAGAACAAAGATGCTAATGTCTTGAATAAAACATATGCTCAGTCTTAGAATGGCAAAAAGCCTCAGTGTATACTGTAGAATGTATAAGTAGATAGATGTGTGAGCTATTTCTCGGGGAAGACTAAAACACGTCTGAATAGAAACAGGTCAAACAGGCAGATGTCTGTGCATCTAATACCTTCACAATGTCTGTCTGAATTGGACAATTAAATAGCAGCAATTTAACTAATACACTTTCTTGACCTGTTGGGCAAATAACTATTACTCGATGTCAGAACTTAACTATTTGACATTTGAAGCTTCTATTGACAAAATCCTTGGACAGAATTCCAAAATAGAATAAAATGATTCATCAGATTAAAACAACTCTCTTTAATGGATATAACTCGTCAGTTTTATCGACACAAATATGTTGTAGGCATCAATCCAATCCAGTAAGGCTATAAAATAATTACGAAATAATATCTCCTCCTGTTAATCTGATTGGCAGTTTCATACATCAGTGATTCACTATGCAGTGGTGCACCGCTGTAAGTCCATGAATGAGGCGCGTGTCTGAGGTGAGTTTACATGTCTGTTATAACAGTAGGACAGTCAAGTGTATGCATTCAGTCAAGTGTATGCGATCTAAACTGTGTAAAAAGTTTAACAGGTGAAGTGACATAACGTTGCTTAAAGTGTTCCAGTTTCAAACACTCTATAGTTGGATCAGTGCTTTGTGGTTTTTTTTTGTTATGGACCACATGGATTGCACGCTCTACCGCTGAGCCACTGTGTGTTTTATGTGGAGTGATTGCATCGCACGGTCAGACCCCTTTTAAAAATAGCCTTTTAAATGCTACACTGTTTCTCAGCAACTGGTCGTATTTTAATTTAAGAGGCAATTTGGCCCTGCATGCTCTGATTAATTTGGTGTTTGCTGGTATACTTCACCACTTCTATAGAAGAAGGTGGTTTTTACAGCAAGTGCTATGCAGTGAATGTGAAGGTGGTTCCTGTCATCTCACAAAGTCACTGATAAATATTTACATTTCAGAACAGAATTTGGCACGGTGTGGTGGTAGATTGAGTGTTAAATTGCACAAATCTCTCCTCCATTCCAACCTTTTAGAGTTCCCCCAGCTGCAGAAACAATCCTTCACAGCCACCACTGTAATCTAAGTCTAAATATAGCATTATACTATCAATATTAGTGTAGCCTAGTCTTTCTCTGCAACTACAGAAATATCGGGGTTAAACAAATTGCATAGACACGCAAAAAAAATCTTCACAGCCTTTGAATATTGATTTAGAAATTTGATTGTCAACATTATAAATGAAGCTTTGAACTATTCAGTACAAGCCATCAGTGTGTTCATTCCTCACTGTGAATTGATTCTAGCTTCTCATTTACCTGAGGTGAGAGGAGCAATCACTCAAGGTAATAATAACCACTGAGAACACATATATTGACTTCCAATTCAAATGAACGCGGTGTTAAATAACTTTACAGTATCAGTATTCTTTAAAAGCGTTTATTTGATCAAAAGCCAAGACCCTCTGAACTATTTCCCCCACTCTCCCTATCAGATAATGTTTTTCTCCCCAATCAAAGCCCATGAGTTGGAGAGCACATTACCATTAATTATCTTGTACAGTAGGTGAAGCGCTAGTTCATTTGATCTGCATTTAGCACTTGATCTGATGGAAAGAGAGATGCAGCCATCGAGTTAATAGAGAAGCCAGCAGATCCTTCAGAAGGATAATGAGTTTTTTACCCTTGGCTGCCACTTTCCAGAGACACTTCAAGCTTCTGTGTCACAAAAAGCATCGCTTTGCAGAGTCAGGTTATGCAAGCCTGTGTTTGGACCCTCCTCTTTTGTTCTACAGTAGGGCTCCATTACTCATTTTTACACCGCAGGACCCCTGGCATAGGTCGAGGTCCAATGCCTTGATTCTGACTTACATTTACCAGCAATTCCATAGTTCACTCCCAAAACACACACCTCAGAGACTTCCGTGGCTCTTGTGATACGTCTCCACAGAAGGAATAAGCCGAGAGAAGGATAGGAAACAGAAACTTTGATGGCAGTATGTGCATGTGTGTTTGTATGTGAATCTACAAGAAGAGGTGCCTAGTTGTATTTCTTAAAAGGTGAAAAAATTTCTTGCTCCATGCAATAAGAGCTTTCAAATGTTTCAAGTTTATACAGCATAATGGTTTGATACTGCTTGTCTTTAATGTTAAAGGGTGGTGTGATTGATGTCAGCCGGAGGTTGACATGTTTACATAAGAAAAACATCTGCATGTCAGGCTTAAAATGCCCCATGAGATCATTTTCCTGTGCTATGCGGCGTTACCTCTGAGGAATTCTCATTCCTTACCTACCTTTCACTGATCCTGTCTTCCGCAATCCACAGCCCGCTATTCCTCAGCGTACCTCTGGGCTACTCATTGATTGGCTGAGATGGATCAAGGGCGAGCTCATGTTTTTACTGTGTGAAAACAGTCTTGCTTGTTTGCCAGCTGCCATGAATTGAACAATCAATTCATGGCAGTCAATTCCTTGGAGACAAAGACATGTCAGAAGTTACATTCAATAGGCGTACAACTACTCGTGTGGATAGATTTGCACTGTGTAAGAAGGAATTTCAGTTGAAATAATTCTCTACATTTTAGTGATAATTTTATTTCTGATGCAACTATGGGAAAGGCATTTTTTTCATGAAAATTGTCCGTCATTTTGACTTAAAGGATTGAGCGACAGAAGACGAAACCTAGTGACTGAGAGAAGAAACATGACATTTCAAAAGAAAGGTTATGAAAGACATTTTAGGAAAGAAAGGGTGAGGCACAGTTAAAGAACCAAAAGACCTGAGAGAGATGGATGTCAGAGAAAACACTGTGCTATTTATAACAACATATACAAGCCTTTTATGAAAATATATTTTCTTCATATCCGTTATTTTTCATGCACACTCGACTGACTCAATTTCGGTTTGTTTGTCGTACCAGATATTCTCAGTTGTGGCTAAATGATTGATTTGTTTATTTATTTATGTGTTCTGCGCCATATGGTTCCCAGCCCATATGGGCCTACAAGACACTGAACAGGAACAACAACCAGGATGGTCACATGACCAATCATAACAAACAAGCTCAAGTTTCACAAGCTCAAACTTCAAGTTCCATAACAAGAAAACAGTCAAAAACATATACAACATACAACCTTCAGACAACCAAAACAAATTGAGCATCTTCAAATTATTTTCTTCACAAAGAAAGATTGCTGAGGTCACTGTGGATGGGGCACTAAATTAAATTAATCCTCAGCAACTCCAAGATCACAAAAAAAGAACAACTAAAGGGGCCAAGAGAAAATATCAGTAATGTGTAACTTCTTTGCCAGCTGAAAACAATTCTTTAATCTGTCTTGTTGTAAGGCCATTGTCATTTAATTTGTAGAGTTTTATGTTTCGTCCAACCAAACCTTGTTCTGCTCGACAATACAGCTATACAACAGAGCTTTTCAGCCTCATAGTTTGAGTTCCCACACACACACTAATGCTTTTTAATCATTTTGAAAGTGAAAATGGCAATAAATGAATTTGTGGCCAGTTGGGTCGTTGGAAACAAGCTGTAAACACAATATTGATATCATCACCTTTTCAGTTGATATGTCGAAGTTGTTGTTAACTTGTTGTTTGGTGCGGATAGATAGCATTCAGTGGTGTGCTTTTTGCTAATAAATAAAAAATTTGCCTGCACCTGAAAACCATACTCATCAGAGCAGTGAGAGTGAACCAAAAGAGTAAAGCTAAAACAAGGAGTTGAAAGACACTGAAGTGCTCCATAGTGCTCAGGGGAACTGCAGCGTCAGTCAGTAATCTGCTTTGGGTTTGTCACCACGAGTGACCCCATCAAATGCATTACATGCAGTTATGACATGGCAATGGTCAAATTACACATAAGAAAGGTCTAATATTTTTAGTCGTGATCTCGACAAGAAATAATGTTGAAACCATAAAATTCCAACTGCTGTGTAAACATTAATCTCCATCACAGGGTTTTTTCCCTCTGAATTTAAAGTGTTGATCCTCGTACAGAGAGAAGTCTAGAGAGATGAATGATGAATATTTATGAGTTTTATATTTGAGTTTTAAAAAACATAAAACTTGTAAAGCCTTACTGTACGTGATCAAGAGGGAGTCCGTAAATAAAGAAATATGTCTTTTGTCTACAGCTTTTCCATCCGAGTATAACCTCTGATGAACTGTCACTGCTTCTCTGTGCTCCTTAGCAAAGCATTTTAATTGGATGTAGATATTGGCTTGCTGTGACTCCCCATAATGATATCAGAATCAGACGAGCGGATATGTCTCATCTTTGCAAGCTGGAGCTAGTTGTTGTTTATTCAACTGTGTGATCAGCGGGGAAAAGGTCATTTCAAACACGGTCCAGCTCTGTATGTAGCTCTGCACGTCTGCTATGATTAGGCTTGAAGCCACAAAGCCTCAACCTGCAGTCTTTCTGTCGTCCATCTTTTTTTTCTCTATTTTTCTTCTCAGTCTTTTCTCTGGCTACAGTACATTTACCTCTCTGCCAAGTTGTACTTAATTGTATTCTTTGTGCCTTATTAATTTCACACCTTTACGGATGGGTGAATTTTATGTCTGCTTTAGCTGTAAATGCAATCTATTTAGCGTGAGAACCTTTGTCCTAACCCATTACAATTACATTAATTACAAAGCCTACATTTAGACGGCTGCTGCTGTTTTTATTGTGTGTTCTTTTCTACCCTTCAGCTTAAAACTATTGAGCTATGTCATATAAATATTAGTTGTGCATGCAGTTGGCCTGAAACATAATTAAGTGATTGATGTGAAATGTTATTACATTTAAGTAATAGCCAGGCCCCTTGGTGACCTTTGAAATTATACTTCTGATTCCACAAACTGTTGGGGTCAAGCATCATGTCCTAATAGAAAAAATGAAATTCATGATTAGGCCTATAATAATTGTTCAGCACATATAAAAGTATATTGGCTATGTAATTCCATGACATTTCCTGTTTGAAAACGACGTGAAAAGATTACGTTCCCTAATTGCCCATGATGACAATCAGACATCTGTACTGTTAAAGGTCACAGAATACATTTAGGATGATAAAATCAATAAAACCAGTCTCTACAGTCTTATTGTTGGGAAATTGCATTATTTTTTCTGCATATAAAATCAGAAGAGGTTATTATTTATATATTATCTGGATCCAATCCCTTTATAATTGGCATAGCTAAGACAGGCATCCGTTTTCTGATAATTATACGTCAATACAACAAATGCATTATTACATAGAGAATGTTTATGACTAATTTCTGAGTATAAAATGTTGTCTCATCATTCTTTATTGCTTCTATGGCAAATTGATAAATATTACAGTAGACTTAGGCAGTGTAGCGTCTCTGTAAAGCTGCTGCAGTGACTAGAGTTTTAAGTCTCTACACTGCCTCTCTGAAAGCTAAACAGTATGTAGTATGAATGTATATTTTTGCTGTGGTCGGTATGTTATGAATATATAGTTGAAGTGTTCTTAATATTTTAAACCTTTTAAGGTTTCAAGCTTTTATCACACAAATCCCATATTAACATTCAGTAGCACTCACCCTTTCAGAACAAAAGTAGATTCCAGACACATAAAGCTGCACCTAAAGTGTATGGATTTATTAACAACAATACCTGCCATAATGAGCACTCTAGATTAATGGAGAGCTGTGTGCACAAAATGCCACCTAAGTATTAGTGCTAATAGATCCAGACACTTTCAGTGGATTGAACTTTTGTAGATATAAAAGAAATTAAATACATACCCTGTCCTAACAGTTTCTCAGACAGAATGATTGTTGGCCATATGGGTCACCCTGGTTTTCATTTATGTGGAAAAACATCAGTTATCCGTGTGGATGATTATTTCTTCCCTTTTTTCTCTTCCTCTCTCACTCTCACAACCCATTTTTCCTTTCCCTTCTTCTCAGCTGCCATCCTTGATGACCCTATGGAGTGCAGCAGAGGGGAGCGTTTGGCCATCACGTTGGCCAAAGATAGCATCAACAGGAGCAGTAACCGCTCCACCACTGGCAAGCTGGAGGTCGACATCTTTGAACTGCTCAGAGACAGTGAATATGAGATGGGGGAGACAAGTAAGTGACACAGTGAAGGAATGTCAACTAACTGGAGTGCAAAAGTAAGTTTGATGTGGGGTAATGGGTCATGGGTAGCAGGCTGATGTCAAAAAGACATCAGCCATTTCAATTCAGCCCTCTGCCTTCTTTTCACTCTGTCTCTCCGATCTCCCCCTCCCCAATTGCACTGAGATACGTCCGTCTGGTTTAACAATATTTTCGTCAAACAGAAGCAAACTAATTATTGAAAATAGATCACAGACTGCCATGGTGCAGGAACACAAAATGAGCTGTCATGTTTTGATAACTGGAGACCTCAAACAGTGTGTTTATATTTGTTTGCAGGGTTGTAGTTTGGCAGCTTTTAACTCTGCTGTGGCAGGGCAGATAAAAAAAATAAATTGTGTCATATGTAAAAATTACTTAATATCTGTCTCTCAAAACAGAGATGACCTGTTTAAATGGGTCATTAAGAGATTTCCAGTAATTTATCACAGAGATGTAACACATGCATCACTGAGGGCGACTTCATTAACACAAGCTGGAATACATATTTTTTATCAATTGTATCAATGCTTCTACTTAAAGGCAAGCCAGATCATTAGTACACTAGGTGGTGACTTGTTGTCTCACACCCCAATGTTTATTGGTTTGGTCTTTTTAATTTTTAATGAAAACTATCCAAAATCGATAAAGCACAGTATGTGTCTGCAGAAAACAACCAATTTAAACAGCTATGACAACAAGTGTCGGGATTGATTTTCAATACAACAAACTCAGGAGCTTCAGTGGTGCCGCTCAATCATGGAAACCCGGCGTCACTTACCACAACAAGAAACTGTATTACTTTCTCCACCTGCTTTACTACAAACCCTTCTTAGATATGGGTTTTCCTGTCTTTTATGTTTCCCTGCGTGTGTTTAAAGTAGCGTGTGTTGGTGTGTGCATGCTGAATTGTGTGTGTGTGTGTGTGTGTGTGTGTGTGTGTGTGTGTGTGTGTGTGTGTGTGTGTGTGTGTGTGTGTGTGTGTGTGTGTGTGTGTGTGTGTGTGTGTGTGTGTGTGTGTGTAATTAGAGGCAGGAATTGGATTAGTGACGGATCAATGGCTGCAGTTAGATAGAAATATCAGAGGGGGACCTCTACCTGCCTAGAAAAGTCCCACCGCCACCTTTAAGCACCCACTCTCGTCTGTGTTAGTATGCAGCACCTAAACGGATGAGTCCCTGCTATTACTGGCAGGAAACCGATATAAATTGTGTATAAAGCCACATAACTCAAGCAAATGTTTGCTTTATTACCGCCGTGTGTGCACTGGAGGACACTGATGGCCAGCGGAGAATGTTATTCCCCAGACATCTTCAACCATTAAGATCTGAAAGGAAACTTGCGAGCACCATCACCTGCAGCTGGATGAGTTAAGATTTTTTCGCTGCATCTTGTTTTTGTGTACACATGGATATAATGTGGCCATCTTGGTATTTCTGCTAATTTTTGTCTATCCATTAGTCCGTCCTCTTGTAATCAGTAAACTTGTCAATCGTTTCAAACTCATTACAGCTCTCTAATCATTCCTAGTATCCATTAGCTTTTATTGATCAGCAAAAATCAATGTAAAGTGGAGAAAATGGACTTTAGTTGACCTACTGACCTTGTAATTTGACCGTGGTGAGAAGCACAGTAATATTCTAACAATTCACAGCGTTAATGGACACTGTGACACTGATGTGGATGTCCAGGGAGCAACAAATAAACTTTGTTGAGGAGTTCTGACAAAGACTTTTCATGCACATTCTCTCGTATACACACACAATGCTAGCTGTGCAGCAAATCAAAGTGTCACATGGGCCAGGAACACGTTGGCTGGCATTCAAATCATTCAGCTACATAATTTGGTCAAGCCATGCAGACAGGTGCAAATGTGTGTGTGCAGGTACTATAAATGTGTGCATGTGTATGTAGGTGTTTGTGTAAGGTGTCAGTGTGTTCATGTCTTACAGGCCCCATGGGTGACTAAGGGATTACTTATTAATCATTCGATTCACTGCCTCTGGATTCACGCTCAGAAACGGTCCCCTTCTGCCTTTTTCACACACATAGCTGGTTAATGCTCTGCATTTGCCCTAATAACCGCCACCAAATTATCACTGCACGTACTTATGCACACATGCTCACATATACATAGTGTCTGTACTTAGGCATATCTCACATCATTGACTGTAGTGGTTTAATTAGAAGCCAGGGATTATAAACTCACAAGAAATGGTATTCTGCTTTCTAGTATGGGGAGATTAAGGAATATGGCTTGTGTACATCAGAGAGAAGTAAAACTTACATTTAGAGCCCTACTGGTCACACGTATACTTGTATATGCTGTCTGATGTGTGCCAATATCAAAACGTTTTATACAGAACATATAATGCCCACAAAGATGCTTGGGGTGATTAAGATGTGGTTCACAAATTAAATGATCAGCAACTGACTGATATAGAACATACAGTACTGATGGTTATTTGGCTATTTTATTTTTATTCATTCTTTATTTTTTATTTTTAAGTGTCATTTCTAGAAATGGTTGACAATGTCGTAAATTTTAGGTATAAATTTATTTATTTAACTTTAATAAAGTTCTTTGTGTAAGAAAGCAGCCTTTTAAGTACCTTTGCAGAGTCATATTGGGGTTCAGTCCACATAGAAAGGTCTATTTTTATTCCAAGTCAAAAATGCACTTTATTGGACGTTATGTCTATGATCTGCAAATATTGTTCCCCTCTAAATTCAACATTCTCAAAAAACCTGTATCAGTCTGGCTCTTCTCACATTCACTGAAATGTTTCCGTCCCCAAAAGTAAAGCCTTAAAATCAGTCCTTGTAAGTGTTGAATGCGGAAAACAAGATGAGATGTGTGTGTCACTTTAAGGGATATTATGGCATTCATGTGTAAATGTTCAAATACCAGATTTTATGTTTTAAGCCTCCAGATATTGCTGCTGTCACTATTCCTGTGTCTGCCTTTGTAACTGTCTGTCACTCTGTTTATCTTTCAGTGTCTCTTCCCTTTTTCTATATCTTTCTGTCTCCACATATGCAAGTTTCTGATATGAATATCAGTTCCTCCCACAAGCTTTACAAGGTCTATAGGACTGTTTGTTTTATGTGTATCACGTTAGGCATATTAATTAGGATTAATGCATTTGGTCTTGTGCAGGTTTCATTAACACATGTAGGTTCAGGTTCCCTTGAGACAGTAGAAGTGCTGGCTCAGGCCGCTATCTGTTTAGAGGTTGAAATAGTCAGCATATGCATCCATTAACATACGGCTGAAGACTGCCTTTTTTTGTTTTTAAATGACTCAGATTCTATAAAAAAGCCAATACTTTCCTGGATAGAATTTTGTATCCATTCCCTTCTCAATGAGTAATTTTCTGTTTGCTTTCAGTGTGCCAGATCATGTCGAAAGGGGTGGTGGCGGTCCTCGGTCCCTCTGCCAGCCCGGCCTCCAACTCCATCATCAGCAATATCTGTGGAGAGAAGGAGGTGAGTTTATGTATCCAGCTGGCAGCTGCAGGTTAGGCATGTTAGGCAGTGTGTTGCCCCAAATGTGACCAGAAACACAGAGTTTGGAACAATGATGCTCATTAGCGGCTGTATGTTTTTTGTCGGAGATTGAGGGGGAATGAAATTCAACTTGTTAGTGAAAATGATGAAATACCTCAACGGTGTCAAAGGTCTTTATTTCAAGGCTGGACATTTTATTTCCTCCATTCCCCTCATTAGCTTAGAGCAGTTTGGCCCACCAAGACTTTCTAGCCACAGTTTTGAGGTTTTATTTCTAGAAACAAATAATAACAAACAAATGCAGAAGTAAAACATTTGTGTTTTCTTTTCTGAAAATTGAAGAAAAACATGTTTTCCACAATTCAAACATGACTGAGTGGATTTGGCTTCAGGGCCTGACTGCATGCAAGCAGATCCCAGCTGGAGGCTAATTGGTTTGTCTGAACTCTGACATGGCGTGTTTCGCTGTCTGATGTCAAGAGACGGAGCACCTTTGAATTATACAAAACCATAAACTAGATAAAAATCAATTACAAGTCAGAGAATATATCTGTGATGGATTTACTGTCATGCTTTGGCACTTTTACTAAATTTGTTACACTTTGTTTTACACTCTTGTATAGAAATCTAGTTAAATTTTTAAAGTGAATATTGATTGCATCTACATTATCTCCTATGTACTAACTGCTGCAGATTTTAAAAAACTACATGTCAGCTTTCCTTCAGTTTATCAATCATTCAGATTTCACATCTGGTATGCTCCCCGCCATAATTGGATTTGGTCCACAGAGAAACCGCCTTTTTAACTGCATGAATTTGATCAGCATGACTATTAGAAGACATCCCATTACCATCCCGGTCTCTATAATGTCCTCTGGTACAGTACAGCTCGTCTTTCTAATGAGACATCAGTCTGTTGTAGTGGTAGACAGACCATGGACTCCCTGCTGCTTAAAATCTCCAGTGGCACTGACTTGCGGGGCTTACTGCTTTGAAAAACTGTGCTAATACTACTGTATGAATATTAAAGACTTTGGGTTGTTAAGTGATACATACAGAACAGTCATAAAATACCCTAAGGAGTTGATACCGGCCCTATAGATTCACAGTTTCTCCACACTGACTGAAACCTAACCTTTAATTATCTATACTTATTGCACATGTGAAAGGGTGGGTAAATCTTTTGGATGACCAGAATTCTTGAAAACTCAGCATATCTTCCATATTTGTCACAGATAGAAGGATTATAAGATCTGCTGTCCTCAAGTCTTTGTCCTTAAAACACTACATCCGGCCAATCCTATCACTAATTCTGTAGTCTGAATGGTATTTAGTATTTACACTCTATAATTCAGAACTGCTGCAGTGCCTGGGGAAAGAATATGTGTTACCACACATAACGACAGCTTCATAGAAACATTTCAGAATCAGAATCAGAATCAGAAATACTTCTAATCCCAGGGGGAAATTGTTTTTCGTTTCAAACTCCAGCTATACAAACAACATATTTAACAACAACAATATTATACAGATAACATATATTTGTAAAAACAGAAATATAAAACAATATATATAAAACTATTTAGATATAAAATATCAAATGTACGATATTAATATATACAGATTAAAGTGTTTGATATGCCAGCTGAGTGTCCATCTCCATCCACTCAAATGAAATACTGCATCACTCTTAACAAACGTCTTCTCCCAAATGCTCTAGATGGACTTGTTTTTAGGTCAAGGGCTTAACATGTTTTGTGCTGAGAGCTGCATTCCATTGTCAGCTGTGGCTCCTATTCTTCTTTTCTAATCTGTGTGTTGTTAAACAGTGAATACAGACTACTTCAGTAGTATTGTTATTGTGATAGAAGTGTTACCCAGAGCTTTGTAAGTCGTTCTCCTTCATAATTCCCTTTCACCAGAGCCCCATAGTGTCCATAATTTGGCTTGGGATTGATGGCAACACATTAAACAAAATGATGCTCAAATGTATGCCAGGTATGCAGTAAGCTTTGGAACTAAGTAATAGCCCTTCACTGAAAATGACAAAAACTAAATTATGTTAGTAAGTGAGTATCAGTCATATATTGACAATACTGTCAATACATCAGGTATCCACTTTACTTCGTTGTTGTATTAGTCTACTATTGTCATGGTGTTATATTTTACAATATATATTAGATACTTTACATAAATATAAATATATTTATATATGTCCATTAGGGGTGGAACGGTTTACAAAATCCACTGTTCGGTTCATATCATGGTTTTCGGGGTCACGGTTTTTCGGTTCGGTTCGGTTGTTTTATTCTGTTTCTTTTAGATTCTAAAAATACCATGTATCAGATCTGTAGCCTAATAATTAAAAACAATTTATCAGATATTCTTAAGGACATGTCATGCAATCATGCAAAAACTGAAATAATGAGGCAGCTTGTTTAGGGATTACTGTAACAATCTTAAATGAAAGTGAAGTGAGATGTTGAAACAGTAGGAGACAGTAGGCGGCATTTACGCGTTTATATATTTAGTTGGCAAAAAGGTAAACAATTGTTTGCCTTCTAGGTAAGAATATAAACACTTTTACATTATCAAATCTTAGAAAAAATGAAGAAAATAGGTTTTCTTGCACTAAAATACGCACAAACAGCAATCACTGAACTGACTGAAATAGGCTACATCAGGGCTATTCAATTAATTTGGAATTGAGGCCGGTTGACGAAAATGATCCAAAACGAGGGGCCGGAAAAATATGAGCATCACATTAATGGATATTAATGTGATGGATAAAACAATGCAGCGACATAGGAGTGCATACAGTATATTGTCTTTATTTTATCAATGTAAATATTAGTCACAACATCAAAATGCAACAAGCTTGTCAAAAAACAATCCTTGTTAAATGAACAAACCTGTTAACCAGAGGTTTACACTCAATTATTGGACTAAAGAAAAGTTCAAGGCTCTTGTCCTTTACTTGAGTATTTTATTTTCATGCTACTTTATTCTTCTACTCCACTACAAATCAGTGGAAATATTCTACTTTTACTGCACTACATTTATCTGATTACTTCAGTTACTAGTTACTTTACCACGCTGACAAGCACATATGAAACATTAGTTTATTCATCACAAACTGGACTGACACAAATGAACGTAACATAAATGCAGAGTAGCATGATTTTTCTGAAAATGCCTTCTCTACTTATCCTCTTTACACTCAGATATGGCTGCAGAGTGAACACAGGCTTCACAATGACAGATACTAAAACTTCTGTCCGTTCTCTGGTGAACTGGCGTTTTTTCCAGAGTAGAAAAAGACATTGATGTGGTGATTGAACCACGGATTTGACCAGACAGAAACGAACAAACAGAGCGGAGCTTAGCGAACTGTTGCCAAGAGGATTCAAAAAACCCACTGGAAGAGCATAGCGAGAGCGTAGCGAGAGCGTGCGTAGAGTTGTGGCCGTGTGCCTACAGGGAGCGCGTGGAGCAAGTCTCACAGCATGCTGGGTTTTTTGACGCGCTGAGATGGATACGAGAAAGGACAGTGGTCATGAAGGCTTACGCTACGTTGCACCTCATAAACCGAACGGTAAACGTGTGTACCGAACCGTGACAAGCGCACGAATGGGACAGATTTTTTAATAAACCTTTCCACCCCTAATGTCCATTTGAGTTAATGTCAATGTTTACTTTTTATGTTGTTATGTCTATTTCTGTGCAAGAACATCCAAATTCACACCTGAGAGTTGTTAATTATTATATTGACTTACCTAATTAATTCATACAATACTGTTGTAGCTGTTTTTTGTTAGGAAGACAACAATTCCTGCACTGACGTCCAAGTCTGTTGCACTTGTGGTCATCATCGGCTCTGACATGTTGTTGCTCTATCGTACATAGCGAAGTGTTTTCAGAGCAGCAGGACAGAACTGCAACTGCCAGACAGTACTGAGAATGTAATTGAGCCCATATGTAGGTCATCTTTGCAAGTTCTGTGAAAAGTGTTTTGGACTGTAAGAAAGATTTGAAGTGTTTCTTCTCTCACACGTTTTAGTTGGAAACATATACTTTGATGTGCTGTGACATGTCTCTCACCTTACAGTATCACTGAGAAGACTGTGTTTTAGAATTCAAAAGGGAGCCACAAAGGACCACTTTGCTTCTTCTTTCACCACCAGTAAAAGGGGAGAACACACTAAATATTTGAGTCTCTGGAAGATCAAAAAATATGTAGTGATGTTGTTGGTGTTGCCCCTAACTTTTATAATCACATGTTATGAGATGTAATGTGTCTCCACCCACAGTACAGTATGGTTCCTAAAACATTGAAGTCAGTTTATCAGGAAGAGATTAGGGATTTTGATATAGAAATATTCACAAATGCAATTTTAGACACATCGTTTTCATAACAATTAGACAACGAATGAATACACATAGGGGGAACCTGTTTCTTTGGGAATACTGTGCTGTATAAAATCCATCACTGACTACTTAAAAGCTGGCAGGAAATTCATGGAATTATCAAGCCCAGTGGTGCTCAGTCGTGGTCATCAGGACCCCACTGGTTTTCATTCTAGTCATCAAATCAAAGACTATTATTGAATACCTGGAATGCATAGCTGGAATACCAGCAGTCGTTTTGTTTCCTGAGGATCAGGATAAAAACCTGACGTTCTTAACTCAGCGGTCCTCAATCGGGTGCCATTTAGAGAATGGAGTTTTTATTCCGACTCAACAACACACCAGCTGATTTTACTGATTGGGTCCCCTTCTCAGGCTTGATGTGTGTAAATCAGTGAAGTCAGCTCCTAGTGTGTGTGTGTGTGTGTGTGTGTGTGTGTGTGTGTGTGTGTGTGTGTGTGTGTGTGTGTGTGCACGCAGGGCTCCAGACTGCAACCAAATAATAAAAAATTTGCAGAATTAGCTACATTAGCTCACATTAGCTCCACCGCCCGGGAGCTAGGCTAACAGAACACATTACTAGATAAACAGGAATGGGAGTCCCGTGTCTCCAGCGGAGATTACACCGGCTATGATATAAAATAAAGTTTGGAAAACAAAGACGAAACACCGGCTTGTCGAGTCAAGTGCAGGCACTCCTGTGTCTCTAGCGGAGATTACACCGGCCCCGGGAGTGGAGTGCAGGCAGCATTTATGATCTATGATTTAAACTGATATTCAACACAGTACCATGCTCATAGACTGTAAAACACCGACCCTCACGGCCCGATTCCTCCCGCTGCTCTAGATTAGCATCTAGTATATGTGTCTTAGTTAGCAGGCTATACAGCAGCTAAAGTTAACACGGTGTGTTCCTAAACCATCTGTTTATACAGTTGATCGCAGAGCACATCATCTTGTTACTTATGGTAACACCACCACACGAATGACCGCAGTCCAGGTGAGATGACAGAGTTAGCATGCTAATCCTGACAACTAGTCTCCAGAACGAAGTGAGGGCCAGAGGCTAGCTGTCACTCAAGAGGCCGCGCCCCATCTATTCATAAAATTGAACCTCCAATAAAATAAAAACTAGCCTCCTAAGTGCTGTCATTGAGATATGACTTAAACATACAGGCAAGAATGTTTTTTTAGTAGGTTTGATTATGCTGTGAAAACGGGCTGTTTAACATGGGGGTCAATGAGAAACTGCTCTATTGTGCAAACTACTCCTACTGGACACTCGGAGAACTGAAATTTTTGGCACTTCCGTATTTGATCAACTAGGATGTCGCTGTGGTGGGGGCTTGGACAGAGTCTGCAGCTCCCGAGCCGAGGACTGTGTGTGTGTGTGTGTGTGTGTTTATGTGCGCGCGGGTGTGTGTGTGTGTGTATTCTTTGTCTAGCAGAGAAGGTCACATTGCTCTCGGCATGATCACTCTTAAGGGGATGACTGTGTAATGGCCCTTGTGAGCGTGGCCTTATTTTAGTGGTATGGTGTCAGCTAGTTTTTACATAAAGCAGATATTAATCATGTAGTCTATAAATTAAGTGTTTTTAGTTTCAAAATCGTTGAGCTTTGTCAAACTATGATGTGTTATTTGCACTGGAGTTCTTACTCTACCAACAATAAAAAATAGAAATCTGAAATATTACTTTAAGAGGAATACAAAAGTATTAGCATCAAAATATACCCAAAGCACCAAGAGTAAAAAAGTATTCATTTCAGCCCATTTCGGTATCATATATAGTCCTATTATATTACTGGATTATAATAAGTGATACATTAATATTTACATAATTTTAATGTTGCTGCTGGTAAAGCTTGCTAACCTATACAGTTAATGTATATCATAATGTACTGTATAGGTTGATTATATGTCATATTAATAACCTAAAATAAGTTGTAACTAGGTATTGAATAAATATAGTTGAGTAAAAAGTACAGTATTGGCCTCTAAGATGTAGTGGAGTAAAAGTAGAAAGTAGCTAAAAAAATTAAATACGTACGTAGTACAAGTACCTCAAAATGGTACTCAAGTACAGTTCTTGAGTAAATGTTACATTTCACCATTGCACAGTATTAAGAACAAAGAAAACCCCTGGTATTATAACAAATCACATCATCGTGCCCCAGGTAATGCCAGTCCTGCATGAACAGGGCTAAAGTAACTCAAATCTGTTCTGTTCTGAGAACATAAAAGGTCTGTCACGGTGGGAAAGAAAAGGCTTCCCCTGCTGAGAGAGGAATAAACTGAAACCGAGGTGATATCATACCAACTTGGTAAAGTTATCCTTGATGAAATGAAGAGTGGGAATCTTGCAGAACTGTAAGTCAGGCTCATCCGGTAGCACATAAACCAGCTATCCTTGGTGCAATAATGTAAACCTTGAATCTATTCTCTGCAGCTGAATAGTCTGCAGCATACCTCTGAGGACTGCTCAGCACGAGACCAGTAGATTGGGTGGTGGATGCAAGCAGGTGCTCCTGCCAAATGTTACCTTTTGACTACTGCCTGCCCCCTAAAAAGCCTCTGAAGCAGAACAACAAATCCAAAGGCAGTCCTAGTGTCATCTGATACGATTATGAGCTCTATAATCAAAACAGATTTCATGAAGCAACCGTACATGGTTTTCTTTCAGCAGATTTGACAGAAGTGGGTCTTTATTAGACAACTCAAAATACATGATGCACTGGTTGGTTGTTGTAGCCGTGTCTGACATGGGTTGTTGGGAGGGATGGCGGCTCCGTGTTGTTGTTATTTTTTCCCTTATTTTGTCTCTGTCTTGTGCACTTGTCTTGTGCACTTGTCTGCAAAATTGAATAAAAACATTTTGAAAAAAAAAGGAATCAAAGAGAGGTGGAAGGGGAAACTACATGACATGTCACCCGCTGCTTTGCTGCACAGGTTTCAAAGCATGCGATTGTGACACACTCAGTCAACAGCTGCGTAGGTATTCTGAAACGTATGGACCTCCATAGCGTGCGTACGTGCATGTGAACAAAGAACTCTGACCACCTAATCCCGCACTGTGAGCATAAAGCCACAGATGTTGGTGGTGGCTGGTTGCCTGTAACACTGGCAGCAATATTGCAACTGACAGACCCCACTAGGTGATCAGCATATCATCTACCACTCCCTATCAATCACTCCATGGGTTCCACCACTGCTGCAGAGGCTATTTCCACCGGGGCGACAGAGGAGTGGGAGTGGGCCCATCTGGGTTTCACACTTATAGGGAATAATAGAAAAACAGCTACTGCTGAGAAGAGGGTTGACTGTGTGCATCATGTTGGCAGTTTGTTTCCATTGTATGCATCCTGGCAAGCAAACTGTGGGGTCAGGATTTTGAAGGAGGGTGGATTAATATCAACTGATGAGAAATATTAACTGGAGCTTTGGATGAGAGGCACCTGCTGCCATACAGGGGCTTGTCTGCTGGCTGCTGCAGCCAACCAGAATACCTGGAGTGAGTGTGTAGTGCAATGTTCTTGTGTAATGTTTCCTGCGACTCTCAAGGAGAGGAAATGTGTTTCTTATTCATAAGTGGTGACTTAGATACAGTATGAGGGAATAGTCGATGGACTATATATCCCCCATATATTCACACAAGGCTCCATTTAAAATTCCCTTCTTATTATTTTCATACAAAGCCTTGGACTAAGGACTAATTGAATAAATGTCAGTGATTAAATTTTCATGCGCCAAATATTTTATGTGAATTCAGTTTTTATCCCACTGCTCTTTTCCACCTATATTTCAGTTCAAATGCTTTTACTCCCTGTTTTTACCCCTAACTTCTTCTCCTCTACCGTAAAGGATGAAATGTGCAGTATCCCTGTGTCTGCTAAAGAGAACACATTCCTCAATGATTCAAACATGTGTCAGAAGTGGTCATGAATATTGATGTCCCGTCTGAAGTCCAGGGGTTGCTTTGGGCTTGCAAAGCCATCTGGTTGCAGGAGTACAGAGAGATTACACTCCTGCATTTCGGTAGGGTGCTGTTCAGGTTGGATTTAGAGGTGAATCTGAGGTCCGCTGGGCAAACAAAACACGCTGGATTGAGGTTGGGGGTCAGGAGTATAGCTCATGCCCTGGAGGTAGGCAATAATGAGGAATTTGTGCTTTCATATACACACATAGATGCAAACACCCAGAAACCCACAAACACAATTCTGACTCACATTGATGCACCCACCCAGAAAATGCATTAAAAGAGTGCATTATTAAAAGTGCCATTTTGAGATTTTAAAGTACAGCATTATTTTTTCTTTTAAAGTTATCTGTGTTTTGCTGCATCATGAGCTCTGGTGTTTGAGGGAATGCTGAAAAACTCAAATCAGTCCCAGTCAAACGGAAAACGGTTCCTTTCTGAGTCTAAGTTTAATTCCAAGACAGTTTGGAGTCAAGCATATTTCTCAAGATTACTTTATTAGAAGGCAAATGAACTCTGAAGGATTCCTCCACATGACCAGACAGGCCCTACTGTTGAATAGAGTCATCAGACAAAGCTGCGGCAAAGTTGATGGCTCGTGAATGGATACTGAACAAATTCGAAAGCTTCTCTTCAAGCCCTCAGAGTGAAAGATTTTACTGGTCCAGTGTCATTATACGGTATGTCGTTATTGTAAGGCATTCATAAGGTCACTCATTGAAAATGTGCCAAAATCTGTTCATTAATTTGTTCATTCACATGTCCAGATACCCTGCTGTGTTTGCATTTAGTGTGTGCAGAGCTGTTCAAACTGATTTAAATTAGTCGGTTGTCCAGCAGCTTAGTACTCCACATGGTGTGGAGTTCCATTTTGTGACTTTAAAAGCCAGCTAGCCAACACAGAAAATCCTCTCTGTCCAGAGGCCATTTACACGGTAGCTCTGCTCACTTTAGACCGTCTCCCTGTCAGATGCTGAACCATGGTTGGTCACAGCGAATCCAGCACACCACATCTTTTGTTTGTATCTAGCCATCAACAGCTCTCACACCTGTGGATACCAGCAACATCCAAATATTGCCCTGCTCTGTAGTACCAAGTGAAAGGAGAGAAGACTAAGGGTAGTGGTTTGTTTTTAACTTGATAGCTAAGCTGTGTTCTTATTGTGATAACCATTTGCATTGTGGAAAAAAAAACGGTTGGATCAAGTAATTTGTTAGCAAAAATGCTAACATGCACTGTTACACACCATTGCGTAATGTAGTTTTCATTTTCTTTAATCAAAGGTTTTATCAGCTTCAGAGTAGATTTATTTTTCTTGAGGCACTGCGATTTACAACAATTAGAGATGAAGTAACTGTATTTAACATAATATTTACGCCTGTCTCTGTGTATCAATCAAACAGATTGCTATTTAGATTAACAGGATGACATCTTTTCTGACTACAGTTAATTCTTGACTTGGGATAAAACAAATCTCACCTCATCTCTTCATCAGAAGATTTAGTTTGCTCAGTTGCCATGGAGACTTTCAATTTTGTAGTAGTGCTGTTTCTGTTTAGTTACTGTTATTTTTGATAAACAATAAAGACTAAGCACCATTTTCTTTTTCTTTCTTTATCTTTAACACATTTCTAAAGGTTTTAAATGATAAATCATATAAAAACGTTTTTACTTTGCCACAATGTAGCCACAGTGTACAACTTTGCTAGCTAGTGTGTAGCATCGGATCCTGCAAATAACTTTTTCAACTGATTATATTGTCAGTTGTGTTGAACAGATTTGTTCGGTCTTGATGGGGGAGTTGAAAAATCTTCCTGCAATTCAACAAGACCTGCCCAGCACAATGGCTTATTTTCCATGCTGAAAATGCTACCTGGCCCATTTTTATTTCATGAAGCATCTGAGGACAATCTGGATCCAGAGTCAATGAACAACCTTCATTCTTCTGTCGATATTACAAACACCTCTTTCCTCTGCTGCTTTGACTGACACTATTCTTCTCTTTCTAATTGGTTTGTGTACCTTCCCTGCAGTTTTAACCAATCTTTACCACCTTTGTCCCTCCTCTCATATCTGCTATTACTGCTTTTATAGAAGCTTCAGCTCTTGTCAATCTTTGTCCTTATTCTCACCTCATTCTTTTTTTCTCCTGTCTCCTCTCGTTCCTTTTTTCTCATCTCACCTCCTCCACCTGTCTCTTTCCTGACATTTCCCTTCTCCGACTTTCTCTCAGGCACATATAAATGACCACCAGGCCAATATCTGCCATTGTTACGAAAACTAATAGAAAATAGTATTCAGAAGCCTGCTCCCTCTCTCTCTCTGCCTTTCTCTAATCACCCTCCATCAGTCTCACGCTGAATCTCTATGTCTGAATGCGTAGTAGTATTAGTTCTGCTGTGTCGGTCTTGTTCTGCTCGGGGGGTCAGCTTATGGTTCAGCTCTCCACTGTAATTGGGCTTTAAAGCCAATATATGTAAAATCAAACGCTCTACAGCCAAAAGCAGCGTTAGTTTGTCAGCAAGTGGCATGTCATTGGTCACAATGACAACCAGTAATCAGAGCTGATTAAGCAGAGCTGGTCTGCATGTTTCTCAATGCAGTATGACCAGCTAGAGGAGGAGGAAGTCGATCCACATCACTATGATGTACTGTATGAGTTGGAAAATTTAAGCTGCAGCTTGCTTGTTCATGGCTGTGCAGGAGCAGTAAGGTGCCTATTGAATCTCAATAGGATTCCTGCATTTTTCAGACACATTCGCAGCACACACATTCTTTCAGATGTAAAGACATGAAATGTAATGCAAATTAGAATTTCGTTTGCTACTTTCAATGCATTAAGACGTTTTCATCTATTTATTTCACTTTTAGGCTCTCCACTTGACATTCCTTATCATCATTAGGATTCATTAGGATCCAAAGAAAGTAGCTATCAAATTTGTCCTCCAGTGCTTTCTTTAAAAGGTACCAAAACTTTCTCTGTTTAGATTCAGTTGCTATTTCAGCTTTGCATTCTGTCCGTCTGCCTGAGCTGAATCTTAGACTAGAGAGAAGTGAAAGTAGAAAAGGTTTGATGGTAGGTGCTCAGCTGAAGAAGTCTCAGAAGCTGCATCATCCCTCACACATTTATTTCCCTTTTTGGACTTAAAAAGAGCTTTGCTGTTTGTCTCAAACTAGAGTTTATAAACTTCTAGTGCTACGTAGCAACAGGTCAGTAGACAGTCCATGGCTCTTTCCTTCAGTGTCATTTCAAAATTCTCAAGGTAATACAGTGGATTATTTTATCTACCTGGAGGATCAAATGTAGAGTGTGGCCGCTAGGTCATATCAGCTTCATTCTATAAACCGGTTTATTCATCATCATGGTCAGTGACAGACAACAACCACACCCATGGGCGGATCATGACACAATTGGCCCCTGGGCACAGACATGCAAAAGGACCCTATCAACTCTCCTAGATAAGAACAAGACTCTTAGACTTTGTGGCAGTTAAGCATTTCTCCATGGTTTTGTGTCTCTTTTGCCAGGTTTGTGTCGCCCCTTTTCATAGTTGTTGTGAGTCGCTTTGTAGTTGTTATGGTTCCTTTGTAGTTATTTTATGTTTCTTTGTGGTCATTTTTACATATCTTTTTGGAAAGTACATTTCTCTTCGAGTAACATTTTGCAGCTTAGGTCCAAGGGGACCTCTGACACTTTGGGCCAATTCAGTAATCCATCCATGGCCACACCCACCTACATTTCTTTTAGCTGTACCTACATTTTTACTTAATAGCAATCTGTGTGTACATTAATTCCAACAGCAGATACACTTGGATATATCGCATTGCTAAACTAGCCAAGAGGATCAAGAATCCTCAACATTATTGTGCATGTCTGAAATGGTTTTTGTACTGGTCATATTTATCTATGATGTATAATGTGTTTTCTGCATCTCTTTTGGTGTAAATATTATTTTCAGCAAACGCTATCAGGATAAAGTTCATATTATTTTTATAAGCCAGCTAATACAGGAGTTTTGTTTTAAACTCTAATACCGATATTCAATCTGTGACATATTGACTGCTATGCATTAACAAACCCACATTTTTGATAAAGATCATTTCTTTTTTTGCAACCATTTTTTATACTGAGCCAGACATTCTTACATTTAAAAAAGTAACTTGTTGCTCTTCTCTGGTGGAAAAAACTTTAATCTCTGTGCTGCAATTACTTCCTAGTTGGCAGATTTTTACTATATGAGACCTATACTATATGACTATACACATATGGCTGTGATAATTATAGATGTTAAAGTTTCAGGAACACATAAATGAAGAAAGTTAACTCTAAATCTAAGTATCTTATATGGACTGTCATAAAGTAAATTAGCATTATTTATTTAAAGAATAATACTGTAAAATACATTGTACATTTGTTGATTTATTGAATAGAAGCAAATGTTTTCCCCCGCAGGTGCTTTGTCTTTAAGCTTGTAGCTGCTCCGTAGCCACACCCTCAGGGATAAAATGACACAAAATGATTCGTAATGAGTTTAATATCATTCAGATGATGACTAATCAATGACACCATAATTCATTTCTGTAATGGTTGTGTCTGTGGTAGTGCATACAAGTGGACAAATCTGTAAGTACATTTGATTAAAAGAATGTGGCTGTCAAACTAAATGTTACTACGGTGCAGGATTCCTCTGTTCAGTTTGCTTCCAAACAAAACGCAGTTGTTTATTCTGTCTCTGCCCGATCATAATTAGAGGAGTACAGCTGTCGTCTGCACCTCTGCTGACCCTTTTCTCACAACACTATTGATTTGTCTTGTCAAGGCTTCACCGACAGAACCACCATATCCAAATCCGCTATCTTGTCAACAGAAAGCAGTCTCTTGTTTTGATCACTGAGATCAAAGAAGGAAAAATGTGTAAATCCCAGGTGAGCAGCAAACAAAATGTATTTCAGTTTAGCTGATTGTTGTCATCAAAGGTAGGAAAAGGAACTCTGCTCCATGTTACATTGCTGCTTTTAGTTCAACATGGCCAGCTGTTTCAAGCAGCAGAGTTTTGTCTTTTGTATTGCTCAAACCAGCTGATGGTGCTCATCTTTTTCTGCCAGCTGCTCACTGAATTAATACTCTGTCGTTTTTCCTCTGCGAAGTGAAATTCTTCAGGAACATTTGAGTCTTTTGTCTCACCATCAACATGTTTGTGTTCTTCTCAAATACCAAGATTTGTTGTCCAACTGTTCGCCAATGTTGTGTAAAGCTAAGCTGTGCGTTGTTGGGGTGGTGTAAGTCAAACGTTTGGCTAGATTCCCAGAACTGAGATAAGCCCACTGTTAGATTAAAGAAAACTACTCTCCCAATCAAAGCTCCCTATAGAAGATTTTGGATCCAACAATACAAACTATAGAACAAATAGAATTATGGCAGGAATTTAAGAGTATATTTACTTGTAAATGTTCCTTAATTTAATCTCGGGATGTGCATGGTTAGTTGACTACCATCACAAATTGAGACCAGAAATACCAGTCTGTAAAAAGTTTTTTTCAAAGTAATTATTAGCTGGCCATGACTCCCTCACACCCCGGCAGAGTCCCATTCATCCCACTGGTCTTTGGTCTGAGATCAGCCGCATCTGCAGTAGCAGAACTTTTCTTCTGTTCTGCATTCATCACCCACACCTGACTCACTTCCACCCCATCTTGTCCTGTATCTCCTGCCTCCGCCTGCCACCACGTCCTCTTCTCAAAATAGCGGCTGGGTTCTGTCCTGTTCCATTGGATTAGTATGCAGCACACTGAAACTAGCTTACTAGCTAGCTATCCAGCTAGCATCTATCCAGCTAAGCTCAATGAATCAGACTTGCACGATAAGAAATAAATGTTATAAGGAGGAGGCGTATTCCAAAATAGATGTCTGGGCTCACACTGGGGACATAGTGATTTCAGTGGCATTTAAATTATAATTTAGTTATTGAAAAAATGTGATTTACTGTTTCCAATTAGAATAGTCGACTAGCCTAAATTTAAACTTCCATTTAAACGTTAAAATTATTTGTAAAGAACATGCCTAATTAATCAGTGGGAGTCTTGATCCCCCTTTCCCAAGTGGAATTGATGGTTTCTTTCACTGCTTGCAATAACACATTCCTGGTAGCCAAACAGGGGAGTTGTAAAAAGCAATTCTGTCTTTTTTCAGAAAGACATTTGCTCTGAAATAGGGCAGTGGAGTAGGGAACAGGCCTCTCTGGAGGAAAGGAACTTTTTTCTCTGAACTCGCTGATCAATGAGATAGAGATCTCATGGTCAATGTTCCACTCTCCTAAAAGGCACCATGGGATCCACAGCCCACTTCATCTTTATCACTGGTCTGCTTCTGCTCTGACCACGGGGACCTGATGCGGGATCATTACTACCACAAATAGAGAACTGGCTTCATGGGCTGAGACAGGGATGAGCCGGCGGTCTGGGATGGAGATTGTTGGTTTGGCCGTGTTGACTCTCTCATATCTCCGGTGTCTTATCTCTTCCCTTTCTCTCCCTCATGATTTTCTTCTACCTTTTCTGAATGCCAACAGCTGGTCTCTCAAATCCCCATAAACCTTTTGGTCCGAAAGGGGATCAGGTAAACATAATAGACTACCACCTGCCCTCGTCCATCTCCTGCCACCCTGCAACACAACCCTTGCCAACTCAACTCTTGTGTTCCAGCCTTGGCATCACACTTGCTGACTGATGGACAATGTCTCCAACAGCATCTGTTCTCTAATGCTCAGTAGCCAAAATAATTATCTGGCTTGCTCTAGGCTACATCCAGCCAGTCGTTATACTCTATGTTCTACTTTTGGTTGATGTTTCTACAACTGATGATCTTTAAACTATTTAGTTGTGTCCACTCTTTGAGGGTAAATTAATTGTTCTTCGTCTTGCTTCTGCAAAGCTTGTGTTCAGCTTACTGAGTGACTGATGCCTACTTGGCTGCAGTGCTAAGTGTTTTCAAGGACTTTCTGCCAAGCATGTGTTGTATGCTAATTGATAGCCAGGTCAACGTGCGATAATGTAAATGACTCACTACAAACATAACTGATGAACAGCGCTAACGCTAGCCTTCACGGTACATGTTCCAAGACCTATAAAGGTACATTGATACTTTATTAAAAAGAGTTTTGTTCTTCTGCCTCTCTGAGTCCAAGCCAACAGATGTAGTTGCTCATTATGTCTCCGCTCTCCATATGGCACTATTGCACATCCACCTCCCTTCACTCGGACCCCCTCCTGTCAGGCTACTGTAAGGTTCACAGCAGAGAGGTAGCAGAATGACTTGGGCACTTGTCAGCTCAACAGCCGAGGCAACCCACAGCCTGTTGTACTGGATGGAAGGGAAATTAGCTTTCACCTTCATTTCAGTTCAGAGCTCCTCACTAATGCCCGGTCAGATTTAAAACTAACCTTCTAACCTCACATTTTCCATTGAAGAGGGGTTATCAGAGGTTATTGGTAAGATTATACAAAGCAAGGAGAAAAACCCTGGCCGTTTCCAACATGCAGCCAACACCGCACCACTGGCTTGGCAGTTAAAAAATGTGCCTGCTTTTTTATTCCTTGTTGTAATAGCTAATCTAAGCATATCAGATTGCGGTCTCAGTGTAATTAAGGCAAGTATATTGTAAGCACATTATAAGTGGGTTGAGGTACTCTTGCTGCCCAACAAAGGTGCCCGCTTTCCTCCACTGCTCACTCTTCACTGTGTGTGTGTGTCTGTGTGTGTGTGTGTGTGTGTGTGTGTGTGTGTGTGTGTGTGTGTGTGTGTGTGTGTGTGAGTGTGTGTGTCTGTGTGTGTGTGTGTGTGTGTGTGTGTGTGTATGTGTGTGCGTGTGCGTGTGTGCGTGTTTGTGTGTGTGTGTGTGTGTGTGTGTTTTGTGCAAAGTCTGTGTCCTGTGAGGGCTTCCTCATTAAACGCCTGTCAAACCTCTGACTGCAGACCTGCCAGCCTTTCTGTCACAGTGTGGGAAACACACACACACAAACACACACACGCACACATACACACACACACACACACAGACATACACATCATTTAGCATGATACAAACTAGAGCAAACAGTGACTCTTTCTGTGTCACACACACTCTGAAAAACCCAAGGGAGGGACAGAGTTGTACCTTTTGTGGTCGACCTGTACGAGAAGGCACAACTCTTTACCTTAATGTATCGTCGGGACGTGGTATTGTTTGAAATTTGACTGGTGTCGATATGCTTCCTTGGCTTCGATACCAAAACAATACATCTTCCAATACCTGCCAATGAGGAATTTTTGCAAGACCCTCTTTTTCTAATTAACCAAAAACTTCATCCGAACACAAAGCAACATGTGCCCAAAACAATTTTAAGTCCAAAATGTCACAAGATTTCTATTTAGATTAGGAAATCATGATGACAAAATATCTTATATTTAGTGGGCTTTGATGACTTTTGTAGGAACACACACTGATGTATGGATGTAAATTTCCGATTTCTACTGTTTACCTTGTGATCATGATGGCAAAAGATTAAATGATTGCTGCCTTGATAACTTTCCAGTCATGTGGTGTTTCAGTGACTGATAATCTTTCAAACTCGAGGATTTATTACTCAAAACTGGACTTTCTGGGTGTGTATTTCATAGTTTAAATGGTCCCTAAAACAGCCCCTACCCTCTTATTCTTTCTGAACACAGTTTTTGATACTTGGTGCTTAAGTGATATTTCTGTTGGCATCCAAAAATCCAATTCTTGATTCTAGTGATTACAACACATCACTCCAGCATAAACAACTTTTATGACTTTCTGTTCTAATAGCACATCAGTACTGCATCTTCTGAATAATAAATGAGAGCCACAACACTCTGCTTAAACTTGAAGTGCATTTGTAGCCCACAGAGACCAAACAATAACACGGCTAAATGCTGATGTTGTTATTGAGTCCCCTGAAACCGTATGTCTTGAGAAATTAACCAAGATTGCCTTTGACAACAAAATCCAATTTTAAACTGATAAATTCAATGAGACCATTTAATGAGTGTAGATTGCAACCCTTTGGCCCCTCTCTGTTTATGTCTATTATGTGTGTTTACGTTTTCCTCTTTTCCTGTCCTGCACGGAGTTTCCCCCTTCTTAGCCTCCATGTCGCTCACTTCAGTGCTCTCTTCCTTTGTCAGTCAGGCTGTCAGTTTCTCTCTGTCCATTTCTCCATACCCTCCCTTCTTTTTGTCTTTCACCTGCACTCAGTTTTCCTGTCCTCCCCGACCCATTGTTCCCCTGGCACACGCCTGTCTTCCCCCACAGCAGTCCATTTAGATTTATTTACAGTGAAGCTACCAGATTATTGAAAGTAGAGCGGTTTGCTTGGGCTCTATTGTTTGCCTGAGATTTCCCTCCCCTCACAATGTTCAGATATAATTCGTTTTACCCCCGCACAAATAGTATGCCTGAGTATTGATCATTTGTGAGAAGAATATTGTAAACCTTTAACCTACCTACCTAATTGAATCTTTCTTTAATCTCAATCTTTATTATTATTATTATTATTATTTCTGGACTAAGTCAAATCATTAGTTTAGTACGGTGTTACATTGCATTTCAATTATGTTGAAGAATGGCTTAACCGGTCAGTGGAGATGGTAGGAAAATACAGGTAAAGGACTGTAAACATACAAAAAATATACACAGACTGACAGATTGAGCAGCTTAAACAAGTGGACACAACATTGTCATATCATCACTATAAAAGGATGTTATGAAGAATGTGTTAGAAAAACCGTCTCTTTTGACATCAAGCAGCTGTTTCTTGACTTGATGAATGTTGGTTCAGTATTCACTCTCCTATTACCTTAGAAAAATATCTGGCTCTTTACATTTACTGTTATGTTCTCCACTGTCTGCTATTTCGTGCTAGGCTGGTGACACACAGTGGGTTTATCAGTGCTTTTTCACTTAAAAACAGATACCTGTGGTTGGAAACCAGACTGATGTGAGCAAACTATTAGGTTTTGGCTGTAAAACTCCACAATGAGCTGAAAACTGCAGAGATGGATGATAAGACAGATGGCCGTCCTCCACAGAGCTGGGTCTGTCTGACGTTCTTGCCTGTAATAGGGAAGGTTTTCGTTGCCACCGTACTCTGGAATTGTTGGGTCTATGTTTATCATAGAGTGTGGTCTTTACCTAGTTTGTAAAGTGTCCTGAGATAACTTTTGTTATGATTTGGCACTATAAATAAAATTGAATTGAATTGAATTGAATTCATTCTCCATGGATTTGTGTCTAAGAGTGACCCATTTCACATTACACAGTCATTTAATCTGTTGTCGTAATAATATTCTGATTAGTGCAGCTTTAACCACAAACCCAAACAAAGAGTGGCATTGTCCCAACAGTAAATAAAAAAATCATAATTTGTGATAATATATGCCAGTTTGGCATTACAGTAAATTGACTTAATGGAGATTAGTAGGATTGGTAGCATGGCAAACTTGTGAGTTTCCTGCAGAGCGACATTGAAAGTGATGCAGCTGTTCGGATCAGAGTCTTTGAAGCTGTGCCCCTGCAAAGACACATGTAGGAATGATTTTTCTTCTTTTATTTCAGGGATTATTTGACATTCAGAGTGATTGATACTAGCTGTTGGTTGCAGATAAGCAGTCTGGCAAGCGTCTTTGATGTGGCAGACAACTTGCTGTTAGTAATGTGGAGATTGATTTTCTTTGCTTTGAGTACCCCCGGTTTAACTCAAGACTTGATTTTAAACACTTTGTCACTCCACTGCATGAGAAGGATAGTGACTGTCACAGTTTAGCAACCAATTAATCATATTGCATGGTGTATAGATAAGGTCCTTTCTTCCCGGGCCTATTACTACTGATTTGTGAATGCTAAATGCTTAAAGTTATGTTAGAAATACAGTGAGAATCATATCAGATTGAGTGAATTTTCACTAGAAAAAAATTATGTTTCCAGTACATATTTTTTTGACGAAAGTGCCAGGGTGCCTAGTTAAATATTTGTGAGTCAAGGCTGCATGCTTTAGAGTTTCATGATAAAATCAAAACTCATAGCCAAGTATTCCCCAGAGATGCCTGCAGCAAAAGGGTCTAGTGGGCCAATAGGATTGAAAAGTGGATGTTTCCATGTGTGTGTGTGTGTGTGTGTGTGTGTGTGTGTGTGTGTGTGTGTGTGTGTGTGTGTGTGTGTGTGTGTGTGTGTGTGTGTGTGTGTGTGTGTGTGTGTGTGTGTATGTGTATGAATTTGTGTAAGCTGTTTTAAGCCCCCTGCTGCCTCAGATACAGCCTACTGAAGCGTGTCAGGTTTCTAAGTGAAAGGGGTCGATTAGCACCAGTCTGCTGTGCTGAAAAGTATAGAAAGAACGCACAGGAAAAGGGGACAAGTGAAAAAATAGAGTAAACAATCTGAGGAATGCAGAGAAACAGGAGAGAAAGAGACAGAAATGAGAAAAAGATACAGAGAAACTGTACAAATGCAACAGAGAAAATGAAGGATACACCTGTGGACGAGCGTGTCCCTCCATGTGGTGTACAGCTATTACCCAGGTTTTAGGACTCCTTGAGAGGACTGCATGGCGTTCCAGCAGGGCCTGTCGGTAGTGGCAGAGCCTCCATCCATCCGGATACCCAGGGACTCCATTACACCCTGATGGGCAGGGATGGAAAACCAATCGAGGGGATATAGGGACGAGGGAGAAAGCTATGTATGGGCGCTGGGAACCACACAGACAGGCAATCTGCCATGATGAAGAGGCTCCCTTCCCTGTCCCTCTTCTCGGAACCAGCATGTCCCCCTGCATCCCCTTCAAGCCCCACTGCTCTCTACTGCAATGCCCTGGCAGCTGACTGACCCGACACCTGCCAAACTCATTCTTACTTTTCTTCTCCCCTCTTTTTTCTTTCCAGGCCTCGCTGTAAGCCCTGGCAGTATGACACCATCTCAAATTCGGAGAACTGAGGCAAAGATGGATTTTATAGATGGGAGACATGTTTAAATTGGGGATGAAACGTGATTTTTGATTTTCCTGAAGTTCAGCAGATTTGTAGGCGGCTCCGGTCTCGATTTGTTCCTGCATTCAGAGAAGGCTGATGGCTGCAAGGTTAGCTGCAGGGTACTTAACCTCCCCGCTGACAGCACAGACAAGCCTCTGCAAGACATACCTGTTAGTGCAGTCGGGGTGGTATGATAAATTCATTTGGGGCTAAGGAATACAGATATTTATATGGCTACAGCAAATATTCGCTGTGAAAACACAGCAATCAATCTCACTGAAGATTGTATGCCTCACAGTTCAGCTTGGATAGAAGAATTGTGTATTTATTGATTCTTACTGAAGGCTTGGCTGGCTTTCTTTTAATTACAGCAGTCCTTGTTTCTAATCTTTGCACTGACTATTGGCAAAACACATGCGCCTTATAACATATGTTTCTGCTCTTTAATGTGGTATTTTTCTCAGTTTAACAGATGATATATTCAGTGTTATTTTAAGTGTGTTGTTAATTATTGAGCATGTTAGGATGTTGTTTATCTGATACACAGGGCAGTCTGTTCTTGAGTTTTGGGACTGTGATACAGTGACTGTTGTTTTGACAAGGCCAGCAGGACATTAGATTTAACAGTATCTTTTAACAGTGATTTTATATTTTACACACAGTTCCTCGTGTATACTTATAACATGTTTGATAGTCCAATTTTGTTCATCTGATATGGATGTTACTACCCTCAAATAGTAAAAGCTGAGAGTCTGCACTTTAACCTCATTGTTACCGTTTTATTTCATATGCTGGAGTACAAAGCCAACTCTGCCAATTATGCTGTATGAAACAGGTAACAGCTAACAGTTTTAGATGCATTTTTATACTCTTTGGTCATCATACTTTCATCACTAATGATGCCTTTCTTGTGTAATAACCTTAAGAGCACCAATATTCATCCCCAAAATATAAAATCTTTCTTTTAAAAAAGCTGTGATGTTTTGTGTGTGTGTGTGTGTGTGTGTGTGTGTGTGTGTGTGTCTTGAAACAGACAGTTGAGCTGCTCCACAGTAAGCCTGGTGAACAAATGTTTTGTAACAGTGCATGAGGGGGTGTTATACTGAAGATTTCTCTAGCAAGGGCTTGTTTGTGTGGGTGCAACAAAAATAGGATCCATACTTGTACTTTGCATGAGCTTCAGTGCCTCAGTCACTGAATATATGTGTATTCTGAATATGCACATTGCCACAGACCTCTGGGTTATCCTTGCTTACGGTTTATTATAACAGATTAAACCCATTTCCTCAGAGCTATTCTTTCTTCTGGCTATCTGCTTGTATTGTAATATTTTTATTCTACAGTTCACACTCGTATTTTTTCTGGTTATCTCTTTCATAATCGTCCTGTCTGCGGATGTCTGCTGCATTTTAAAACATGAACATGAATGCGAAATGTCAATCATCTGCAGATGATTAAAATGCATCAGGTAGTCTGACGTCAGTCTCTCTGTGCAGGTGCCCTATGTCAAGGTGGCTCCAGAGGACATTCTGAAGGTTCAGTTCCCCCGGTTCACCACTCTGGACCTGAGGCCAACCAACACCGACATCAGCCTGGCTGTGGCCGGCCTTCTCACCTTCTTTAACAGCACCACTGCCTGCCTCATCTGTGCGCAGGCTGACTGTGAGTACAACATTCACACCCTCATGACAAAATACACAACCACCTGGGGAGAATCTGCTGTTAAAGTGCAAACATTTTGGGTTAATTTCTGCTATCCTTTAACACGTGTAAGCACACATAAGCTTCTCACATGCACGCAGACTGTGTTCTTACAACAGATGCGTTGCTTATCAACATCTCACCCCGTGAAGCAGCTGCTGCGCTCCACAGCTACAACGCCCTCAAAGCAACATGCCGAATGTCTGCATCCCAAAATAAATCCTGGTCTACTGTGGAATCCTTTCTCTTTTTGAATGTCATCATCATCCTTAAGTGCATATAATGATATAGCGTGTTGCACATGAGTTACCAGGCTCAGCTCTAGCTTCCTGCAGTAGACACCGGGCGGAACAGATATGTGTATCTCTAATGCGCTGGTCCATGTGATCATTAATCACATGGACCAGCGCAAAAGAGTAAGGAAGACTCATAGACTGACAGGTAAGTTTTAAAGGTAGTGGTAATGTATTTCTTTTTTGGTATGATGAGGAACAATAATAATAAAACAACATTTCAGAAAACGATTTACTAGTTCCCTTTGTGAATAAAAACACACAGTGATTCCATTCTAATTATTTTTTTTAACTAAATTCACACTTTAGCATATAAGATAAACCTTTTATGTGTAGTAACGTTACCTTTTGACCTCTTGTGAAAATAAAAATAAACCTCTTAAAGGATGTACAGTATTATCACACCTCAATTATATATCGATCAACAGATAAAGGACAATTCGTAAACAATTACATGAGCAATGAACAGATTGTCTCATTGTTTTTCTCAGTCCAGTGCAGTCAATGAAATGTGTCCAAGCGTGCTGCCACTTATCAGTCGTACCGGTGTAATGAAAACAACAGTTCAGTCTCTCAGATCGTCTCCTCAATAAGTTTGGCTCACCACAAGTGCCACCACCACTGTTGCACTGAGAAGCAGCAGAAATCCACTCAAATACACCACAAACGGGTGAGAAACAAAAAGACCTGGGCTTAATAGCCCAAAAAGAGGATTACATTTTCAATCTACTGCATTTACATATAGTTGTGATCATTACCTGCTCTGATTACACATATTTATAAAGTTAATTTCTTTGTGTGTCTCATTACTCGAAATTAAATCAATTGTACACATTGCTAATGATCAGAAATAACCATGTGGACATATTTATAAATGTTTGTAATAAACATCACTGTATGAATTAGTTACTCCGACCAACAATCTACTTTCCCTCTTCAAGTTTTACCACCACTGCTCGCAAAATACACAGTCTCATAGTTAAGTCCTTCTAACATGGATTACACAGAGCCTGCTAGTCATCAAAACCCATCTTAAAAAAGAAGGAGGATGACGTTTGCGTATCCACGAGTGATCTGACCGCCCCCTTGTCAAAGGCACTCGTTAGATCCTCAAGATACTAAACTGAATGACCTTAAAAAAGCTTGAAAATCTCCTTGAAGGAAGTTATTTTTGTAAATAGAGAGGAAGATTAAATCATGCCCCCTTCCCACCCTCTTGCAGTCCAGCAAGCAGTAATTACAACTCCCTAGACAAAGGCACTGTGACCCTGAATGGCACCCGCTAACCTTTTTCCTAATCAGCACAAGGCTTTGAAGAAAGGAAATAGGCTTGAGACATCAACCATGTGTCAGACAGCCCAGAGATGGCAATGAGCCACTGTGAACCGCCCACCTCGCCTATCTCAATTCTCAGTTCTTCTTCTTTTCAACTCCCTCTTTGACTGTCTCTTGCTCTTTACTTTGTAGTCTCATTTCACTCATAACCTTTAAGATGACATTTGTTCCTTAACTATTTATGTATTAAAACAAAATGTGTGTTTTAGGGCTTTTTACACAAAGTCAGTTACAGTAAATTAATACACGTGAGGTTACATTTTTCTTTTCCTCTGTTATTCATTTTGCCAAAGAAAGAATGTGATTATGCATAAACTGGATAATGATTAATAAACTTACTAAAAGAAAGTATAAAAATGGTACAATTTGCCGTTTTTCCTTCCAAGTGTTCCAGTACCTGTCAGTCATTCTTCCAATTCAGGGCGCAGATCTTGTTTCTGTGACATTTATTCCACCGAGAGTTGATTAATACGGCTCGGGCGAGAATAGTGATAAGAAGTGAACCTTTTAGGGACCCTCTGACTTTAATGTTGGCGAGGGACATGAAACTAATTTCAACCTTACTTTTCTTCTTTCTCTGGATGTGTGTGGGTGTGCTGGTCGGTTGGGAGGTTCTCATTCTGTGAGAGTGGGTTAAGAGAGGACTGGAAAGGAAATTAAATTAAATGAAAAGAAAAGAAATGAAATGACAGGAGATGGAAGGTAGATAGAAGAGACCAAGGGGAGAGTGAAATAGTTGAGGAGAGGAGAGGAGAGGAGAGGAGAGGAGAGGAGAGGAGAGGAGAGGAGAGGAGAGGAGGGGAGAGGATGCTATTTGGCACATGTAGTTGAATGAGGAAGAGGGAAAATATAGTGATTGGGGTGAGTAAAGGGGAGGAGGTAACCATGCTGGAATTATACATTGGCAACAAGAGGTAGACAGTCCAAAAAATGATACGGCTGTAGTGATTGCACCCTCTCATGTGCCCCTCATTCATTCAATAGAAAATGCAGCACATGACAGCATGCCTGGATTATCTGTGTGTGTGTGTGTGTGTGTGTGTGTGTGTGTGTGTGTGTGTGTGTGTGTGTGTGTGTGTGTGTGTGTGTGTGTGTGTGTGTGTGTGTGTGTGTGTGTGTGTGTGTGTGTGTGTGTGTGTGTGTGTGTGTGTATGAAGGCATAGCATCAGCTGAAACCCATTCGACTTTGACTCCGGTTTACCAGGCCCCTCCCTGTTGGCCAATGCAGTCAGTTGGTCGGTAGTCAGCCTGCTGTCGGTGGCTTGTCCACATGTGCCGGCCTCATTAATCACCCAAGCCAGTGACAGCCTAATAGAGCGTGGCCAATTCATGAATATTTTCCAGCCATGGCTGAGGAGGCAGGAATGGAGGTGGAGGTGGAGCTGCGCCCACAGGCACAGTGCACATCAGGACGGACATTAATCTAGCTAACCTCCACTATTGACGGCAGTGTGTGCAGCAACACTGTAACTCTGACCAAGAATACTGTCCATGTGGTTGAATTTTTAGATCTGCTGGGTGGCCCCACATATTGTGTTGCTGTGGCCTATTCTAAATTAAAAGTGACACAGGTAAAAAAATAAATAAATAAATACACCCACAGAAATCGCCTGCATGCACGCAAACACTGTGCAACCACATATTCACGTGCATGCTGTGCGAGCTCTCTCACACACACTGTGCTACACAGCAGTGCACTTTCATTAGTGAGGTGATTGGCGCAGCTGTCAGAAAGCTGAAAGAGAGCATCTCATAGGCTCTGAAATTTAAATGGAGCTGCAATGCAGGTACTGAATTTATAAATTCAACAAAACAGTAGGCCTCAATTGCTTGCAGAGCATTTCTCCATCTTTCATAGGCACAGTTGGAGAGCAGGGTTTGCTATACCAGCTCACTTCTTTTTTCACTGCAGATGTATGAGAAAAGAGCACTTCCACTACCTGTATCAGGTTTCCACCATAAGGTTGTATTATTGTTAGTTTATTTTTAATATTAGTAGTAGTAGTATTCATATAGTGTGCCTTATGCTAATTGATGCTTGCGTGCCCATGCCATCTGTTAAATTATAGTTCTCCATTAATACCCGTTTCTAGGGCTGACTTTCTGACTGTTACATATTTATATGTGGTACAGTATTACCATCAGTGACCTGTAATCAGTGTAAGTCAAGTGGAAGAGACATCTCAATGAACAGGACTGTATGCAGAGGTTTAAAAATGAGGTGTAGTAATTGCAGGGGACGTTCTTAATGACTTTGATGATTTTAATTATGCTGCCAATGATCCTGGTGTGGATGGCAGCGATGTCAGTACTCAAAATGATGGTGATAGAAGTAGCAGCACATGTTTTAAAAGCTTTTGATTGAATACATAGAAGGCAGTTAGCTCTGAACTCTCTTGCTTTTTTGAAAAATGAGTTGACTCACTAAAATTACATTTTGTCATTGTGGAGAGTGGGTGGTGTTTGTGTGAATAGGTCCAAAGTGCAGGATTCGTCTTTACTGGAGTAGAATGGAAAACGTATACTTATTCTTTCTGTCTTATTATAAAAGGGTTTTTGTTCTTGATTTACATTTGACATTTACACACATTTCAAAATGTGCAAAAAACATGGTGCATAGAACCCCACTTTGTGACATTCTGAGTTTTAATGCAGCAGGGAGCTTTCATCCCTTCCTATTTCCCTCACCCCCACCCCCACATCATTTATTTCACAATTACCTGACCAAATAAAATTCAGAAACTTTAAAAAATATGTATATAAATCCCTTGTGATATACTCTATAGTAGACATCTTCTCAACAAATCAGGGTCTCCTGAACTCTGCTATCTTTGCCTTTTTCCCATTTGTTCAAGGCGTGCACCTGGTTGTTTTTGCAGTTGAGCACTCCATTCGTCACATGGTAATTTAATAATCTGTGAAACCTCCAAATTAAGTTTTCTAAAAGATAAGTCATTTGTGGTTTCCAGTGTATATGAAGAATGATGAATATAAAGTTGTTTGCCAAGAGAACCAGAATGATCAGCAGGAGCACATTAGATCAGCACCACCGCTGTGTGACAGGTGGATTATAGTCAGTATTAATGGTTGGCCTTTTATGGTTATTTGGTTTAATGGGGAATATGCTCAGATATATTTAGAAAGTTTTGACACATGATCTTTCCTAAAACATTTTAAAGTGATGCCCCCAATCCTGACAAAGTCATAAAACTTTGTCCTACTCTCTCAAGGCTGCTCAAGGCTAAATGATGGTCATAATAATGTATGGCTGTCATTGAGGCTTTTGGGTCTGTGTTAAAAGCTTCCTCTGTGACCGAAGGTTTCATTATACATTACTCACCTATACCTCATGTTGAGCCGCCCTATTATATTTACCGGTTGATGTTTTTACTGCTGGGGCCTCTATGAAGTGGCAGAACTTTTGGGGTACTTTGTGCTTTGTGTGTCTGCAAAATGTGTGTGTGTGTGTGTGTGTGTGTGTGTGTGTGTGTGTGTGTGTGTGTGTGTGTGTGTGCGGGCACCTTGTGGTGACAAAAAGTAAATGAGTGGTTACCTGACTTGAATGTCAGCCCTCAGCTTTATCTTTGTGGCTGAAAGAGAGAGAGAGCTGTGTTGTCCATGACAATGAGGTAGTGTGGCGTCTACTAACATGCGTTAGATTCTGCTTCAATACTTGTGCGGAGCCTCTTTGATATAATGCATTCTCTAGATTTTAACCTTACGCAGTGTCCTCATTTAGGTTCCTAGTGTATCCGGTAACTTCTTCCCGACCTCAACACAGAGAAAAGTCTGTTACCAGGGTTGTTGGGTTGATATTAATGATTTTTCTAAGCCTGATTCTTGCTGTGTCTGGTTAATATCCTTTATTAGGGTAGGGCACAGCCTACTGTTTATTAAGCTGAATGAACTACTCTTTCTGTGCTGTTCCCATACCAGGCAGTGGTGTTCTCTGACAGGAAGCTCTCAATGATGCAGGAGTACAAATTCCTCAGTATTTTAGGTGATAACTTGAATTTCCTCAGGTGTCACTGTTTTTGTGGCCTTTGTTTGTCTTGTACACACAGATGAAGCTATCCACATTACTGCCAATGGTTTCACACTATCTCACTGATCTTTAGGTGGTGGTTATGTCCCAGACATACAGCAATGCGCCAGCAAAGGCGGAAAACATGAATGTAAACAATACAGGATATAATATACGCAAAAGAATTGACTTTGCAAATGATTTATGAAGAAGGAAATCCATTCAATGCATTTGTTAAACCTCAATGATACACACAATGTCTTTTGGTGAGTAACACTGTATGTAAACATAACTTTTGTTTGTTTACAAGAAAACTTCACTGAGCACATTTCAGATATTCTTTAAGATTTCAGTCCAGGGGACTGTTTGTCCAAGGACAACTGCATTTTCTGTGCATCATCCCTTTTTTAATCTAAAGTAGCAGCTATAATAAAAAAAATAGTTTGCTCTAAGGTTACTGTATAGAGGAGCCATCAGTTTACTGTGAGGCTGTTGTGAATTAGATAAAATTCCAAACAGTATTGCCAGAGTATTTGCATGGATTGTTTCCAAACAATCTCTAGACTGGCCCGCCAAAGTTTTCAAATGTAACGTCAGAGAAAACACAGAGGAAAAGGTGAAGAAGAAATGCAACATCTAACCTCATTAAATGTGTTTTATTGGAAAATGGCTACCATAAATTGTATCAAAACTGGATTTAATTTAATAATTACTTTTTAATAAGTTTGACTATAACCTAAACCAATCCTAATCTTAGTCTTTACCTTTGAACAGTCCTATGAAGTGAGGAGGCACAAACACAAATACAAGCAAAAACAAACAGAAACACAAATTCTCGCATACCTCAAGTTCTGTTGAAAAAGAAGAGATGCATATTTTACACACACACACACACACACACACACACACACACACACAGTCCCACATAACTTGTTTTCTCTTCACATGGACCTATACAAGTTTAACTAAAGAAAAAAAAAAATATTTTATTCAGCTGCTTGTTTTTCATTTAATTGAAGCTGGTTCACCAAGCTGTGAGAGAGCAACCTTCCCCTTTTTAAACATGTACACTGAAGAGAGTGTGATCTATTCTTAAGTGTGTGACTCTATTTTTGCGCGTGTGTGTGTGTGTGTGTGTGTGTGTGTGTGTGTGTGTGTGTGTGTGTGTGTGTGTGTGTGTGTGTGTGTGTGTGTGTGTGTGTGTGTGTGTGTGTGTGTGTGTGTGTGTGTGTGTGTGTGTGTGTGTGTGTAGCAATGTCTAATGTCATGAACAAGAAGCTGCAAGAAGTCATTCAGGGTGGATGCGGGAGGTGGGTTAGGAGGCTGGTTTATCAGAAGCTATTTAAAGCTCATCAAAGTTATTCCGCATTATACTACAGAGGAAGCCGATCTGACAGGTTGGAGACACAGCCAGGCGAGCGAGCAGCAGCAGCCGGGAGTGATGTCTCATGAGTGCACAGACACAGGTAGCCAGGTACAGCAAGACAAACACACACAGTGATAAAATGCCGTACAGAGAGGGTGAAAGACAGGCAGACACTGAGACTTAATTATAGAAGCTATTAGACATGATGCTGGTGACTGGTGCAGTACTGTAGCTTGTGCTGTGGGGAAGCTAAAAGAGTCAGCTTGATAATTTTAAATTGCTGCACCAAAATTGTTCTCTATGTGATAGATGAACTGCTCTGCTGTAGCCATGTACAAAATCACATAAAAAAAAAGCTGTTGACGCTAGAGTCTAGAGTGCCATTTCATTATTACTTTATAATGGAAATAGCAGGTGGAGGCTCAGCTAATGCAGGTCCTTCATCGCAAATGATGCCCTTCTCTCATGACCTTCCTAGCTAATATCAGAAAATGTTATATGAGTGTGATGATATCGGCCAAAACTTCCAAGGTGAGACCAATTTTACTATGTCACAAGGTAAGAAACTTGGTTGTTTACGACCAAATTACAAACGGGCTCTGTTGGTCATGACCTCCCCCCTGAACGCTTTACCAAAGTTGCCCCCCCTTCACCTTAATCAAGTGGAGTACAGTATTTCCAGTAAGTGAAAACGCATCTGACACTGACAATCTCCGGTTGTGTGATACATGTGTGAACGCCCTGGGTCCATATGTGAAAACGACTATGATTTCTCTCACTGTGACACACTTCGCAAATTACTTTAAACTCCTATATGGAAAATTAGTCCAATAACCTCTCAGTGTATTCTAATATATGGATGCTGAGTGACTAGTAAAATGCTGCTGGGAGCTTGATTAAGTCAGCCATGCTTTAATTAGGGCAAATCCCACTTACCTTACTAGAGTCAAACGTTCTATTTCCATGGGATAGAGAACAAGAGGTTGCTGAAATGTCTCTTTGTGTTTGATGGCTTTACAATAATTGTAATTGAAGGTAATCAGTCCACTTGTTCCTAATGGGAAAAATGTTATGGATTCATTGTTGTTAAATATAGCTGAAAACCCAACAAGAGTATGGGTTTTTTACTAAAAAGTGTAATTTAGTGCATACTGCATTTACGTACAATGTCTCTGAATGCACTTGACTTTCCTTAACTTTTTGGCTATGTATTTTATCAACTTTTTAAAAAAGACTTTAACTGCATGTCCTTGGGGGAGTCTTCGCTGCATTACAAGTACCTCTCTAATGTGTGTTTTTGTGTGTGTGTGTGTGTGTGTGTGTGTGTGTGTGTGTGTGTGTGTGTGTGTGTGTGTGTGGGTGTGTGTGTGTGTGTGTGCGTGCGTGCGTGTGCGTGTGCGTGTGCGTGCGTGCGTGCGTCTATGTGTCTTACCGGCAGGCTTACTGAACCTGGAGCAGCTCCTCAGGCAGTTCCTCATCTCCAAGGAGACTTTGTCAGTGCGCATGCTTGATGACAGCAACGACCCGACCCCGCTCCTGAAGGAGATACGAGACGACAAGACTGCCACTATCATCGTTGATGCCAACGCCACCATGTCACATATCATTTTGGAACGGGTTAGTATGGTTCATGTGATAGCTGTGTTATTGTCTGTATTCCATGTGCACAGTCTTTATACAGACAGAAAAATTCTAAATATCCACATTTATTAAACTCTCACACATCTCAAAAAGGAAAAGTAACTGAAAAACTCTAGCAGCAAGAAGTGTTCAAGGCTAAAAAAAGAATTGTGGCAGAATGATTTCTTTAACTGGAAGAAGAAGATGTTGGTAAGTCTTCAGTTTTGACCTGTAAAGGTGGAGGTTTCATTCCCTGACCAAAAGTGTGCAGAACATATAAAAAGGGAAATTTATTTTTTCACCGCTATAATCCATTTGGCTGTCCTGAATCAGAAGACAGATTTCCTGTATGTATGCACTTTTGGCAGTGGGCACAGCTTTTAAAAGACAGGGTCACAGAGTCTACAGACTACTTCAGAATAAAAGGAATTAAGACAATCTTTTCAAACAAACCTGTTCATCATCAATTTATGTGGGTGGGATCATTTAATCAAGTTGTATTCAAATGATTCATGTTCCATAAATGATTTTTACTGCACAGCTACATGGATTAGTGTGAATAAAGGACCAACACAAATGAAGGAGTCCTTTTGTCTACTTTTTGATACAGTGTGTGTTGTTGATTAAAACAAGCTGTTCTGTACTGTCAGTCATTGATGCATATCAAATGGACTCTTTCTTTTATGTCCTTCTTATCTGTTATCCATCTGTTGGCTCCTTTTCAAAACATCTTCCACAAAGAGATACAACTAAATGTAGCATGCAAATCCATAAAGTTCAGTACTGTGAGAAACTTTCTGATGACTTTACTGAGCACTACATAACAGTTTGACCTTTCTATGTTTCTCTGCTGAAGGCACACACGACTAATTAACGTCTCTGGACGTGAATAAAACCTTGACTTCAACATATTGCAGAAACTTCTGCAGATTGGATACTCATGTTTATAAAGAGTCTTAGTGGCATCAATTTAGGTCATTGTGAATGCCGAAGAAGTGAGGGTCTTCGGCAGCAGCATTTGGCCTCTTGGTAATTAATACACACATTATTTCTATAAGACGATCGATGGAAGGTTCAAGTGGAGATGGCAATGACTGGTGACAAAAGGGGGTTGTAAGAAGGAGGAGGAGAGGTGTTTCTCTTGGTTCTCCCATATTCTCTCTCAGTCTCACAGTAGATTCAATCTCTCACCTCAATCAAGTGTTCAGGCTGCCATTAGTGGTCATCCAGTCACCATGACAACCTTGGCCACCCTTGGCCACAGAGCAGCGGGAGCCCACAGTGGGATGTTTTTTTTTTCTTCTTTTTCTCTGTTCACCATTTCCCTCCATCTGTCTCTTCAGTTACAATATGGAGTTGCTCTCTGCTCTCTGCCCCAGAGAAGACGATTTCACTTTGTTTCCTCACCCTTACTTCCTCATGTTGTCTTGTACAGTACACCCGTCCCTCTCTCATCCCTCACTTTTTTTAATCTCCTCTATGTGTCACACTGTCTGTCTGTCTCTGTCTGTCAAGAGACAATCGTGCAGCAGGGTGGTGGAAAGTTGGCAGTCCTGCCTCTCATGTGGAGTGCCTAGTTGCCAAACATATCAAAGCTGTGCGCCGGCATATATGCCATTCTCAGATGACGATGATGATGATGATGATGATGATAAGAGTGCCCAGTTTGTCTGAAGGGACAAAATCGCCCTTTGTCATACAAGACATTCCTCCTTATTTGTCTGTTTACATCTTGCATTAAACCCTTGTCAGACAAAGGTCTCGCTCTCAGAGGTTTTAGCATTCATAGGGGTTTAGGTCAGCAGTGTTAGCATTCTGAATGTAATCTCAGTCAGTCAGGCCTCCACTGTTGTGCAAAGCTATACACAACCAATGTGGGATAGATAGTGAGTCCAGTATACGAGAGCAGTGCATGCAGTGTGCACTCGGACCAAAAAGATGAAGAAAAACAACAAGGAGATCAAAAAGTGGGGAAAAAGACAGGGAAGCGTATTGTGACTTGAACTTATGAATGCAGTGAAAGGAAGCCACAGGGATATTTTTCATCAGATGCTTGTTTTGGTTGTATAATGTATTTCGAACGGGATGTAGGCAGCAACTAAAAGCGATTTAGGTCATAATGTAAGTTTCTGTTTGGTAAGTTATTAAAGGCACAGGTCACCCAAGAAAAAGATGCCGTGTTTAAGTATTATTTGCTGCATGAATGCACTGTTAACAGGGGGAAAATTCCAAACACGTTGTGCCATTAGCTAGCTTCACATACTGTGTGTAACCCCAGGGCAGAGGATTACAAACTACTCGAACAAATAATTATGCAAGTTTCAGAGTAATAGCTCCCTAAATATACTCACACTTTATGAAGACATCATGAGAGGTAGTTTGTGCATGAACTTGGATGTTTGATAACACTTTCAAAGAAGACCACATCTACAGTGCATTATGAGGACAATCATAGTGAATGATAATGCAATCATAATGCTTCATGACTACACTTAAACACACATAAACACACATATTACTTTCTGATGCACTATATCAACAGTCATTAAACATTATATATGTGACTTATAATGAAGTCTCTTATGGATGCTATTAACTAGTTATAAACTAGAGGTTGACTTATAATACATTATGACTACCTTTACACACTTCAACAATCTGCTGTACTGTAGTAAGGACTCATAGTTTACTATAATAGTCCATGTCGTATCATAAGTTATTGCATGTTTTAAGTAAAGTGAAGTACAGGTTTCATTGTTGGTGCGAAGTATAATGTATAGTATAATGCATTTATGCATTTAAAGAATCCACGCTGCATCACACCGTAAGTGTTTGAGGTGTAAGACGCCAAAATGCAGAGAGTCGGGATCAATTATAGCATCATACTACAGTTGATTGTTAAGATATGTATAGGTGGGAATACATAGTCATGTTTTATAAGACCCATTAGTCAACCTCTAGTTTATGATAAGTCACGAACGTCCATAAGACACTTGAACTTATTAATCATTATAAGTCACATTTATAATGTTTTATTACCATTGATATAGTGCATCAGGAAGCATTATGTGTGTTTATTAGTGTAATTTTAAAGCATTATCAATGCATTATAATTTACTATGAATGCCCTCAAAATGCACTATAGATGTGGTGTTCATAGAAAGTTACTGGATGTTTAAGAATTTTTGTTACATTTTGCTTTTCTAAGTGTTACTTTTCTACATCTTCCTGTTTTGTTATTTATGCTTCTGCAGAACACTTAAGCTGAATATTAAACAACTTGGTGACATAGACTCCTACTGGCACACAAACACCCACAAAGAGGTTACACTTTTTGCAGATATGACAGCTAAATATCTGTTATTAAACTCTTTCTGATGCTACAGTACACAACCTTAGAAAAGTGTCAGCGTGAAAGCGTTTCATTATGAAAATTTGGAAACCTTTGTGCAGCCAGGTGTAAAAGATCATTTCTGTGTGGCGTCTCAGAAGGAGCATGAGGGTTAACTCATGCTAAAGAAGAATTTCACACAGAGTTCAAATATGATTTGTGTGAAAACCTTCTCGGACAAAGAGAATGTTCTTGGAAACTGTTTGGTTTGATATATATATATCTACATGTGCAACGCAGAGTGATTAAACAGAAGCTTGATGATTTTCTTTTTGCTAATGACTTTAATGAAATGAAACTATGAAAAGTTCGCCCTGTCCTTCACAACTGCTCCTCGCTGACTTTGATTTAATCAAATTGTAAGACGTGTCGAGCAGACTACTAATGTGCCTCCAAAATTAATTGCTCCATTGAGAGCCATCGTCAGATAAGAACGTGTCTGCTCTTATCAAGATGTGGATTTGATCTGTTTGCTGCAGAGTGGAGCTCGAGTTACACTGAATCACTGACCTCTCAACTTATCTCCCTGCCCCTTTATTCTCCACTCTCTTTGCTTTCTGTTTTGTTCACCCCCTCCCTCCTCCATTTCTCTGACCTCCATCATTACATTGTTTTGTTCAAACTACAATCCTCGAATTTCTGTTAGTGTGCCTTTTGTACCTTCTTTCTCTTACATTTGTCTTTATCTCCCCCTCCCTGCCCCTTTTGTCTTTTGTTCTGCAGGCGTCCGAGCTGGGGATGCTGTCAGTCTACTACACTTACATCTTCACCTCTCTGGTAAGGAAAAGGGAAATGATGTGGGTATTTTGAGGCAATATAGATTTCACACCTGCAGGACCAGATCACCAGTCTACCGCTGTGCTCCTGTAGTGTATTCAAATAGTACACTTTAATTGGTGCTCTTAACTTGAATGCATGATTGAATGGTAATTGTTAAGCAGACAGGAGCTGAGACGGAAGAATTATATCATAGCTACATTATAGCATAGCCGATCTCCTCCCTCACTGCATGTAAATGCCAATTAGAGGCATACTGAGTGTGTTGGCTTTAGTGGCTCCAGTCACTGCTCCTAAAACAAGGGCAAACGCCCTTGTTTAGGTGTACTCTTGGACCAAGCAAATGCGTAATAATGATTATTATTATTGCTTTAAGTACTATGGTTGGTGTTATTGCTGCTGCAGTTTGCTTAGTATTACAACTGTATGATTGAGGAAAGCCTGCCAAGTCCCATTGAATGAGCGATGAAGTCATCGCCCTTGGTCATCATTTATTTCTGTCAGTGAATGAGTTGTGTAGGAGCCCAACACTTCCTTCCTCTCTTCCTTTCTTCCTATCTGTATTTCTTTCTGTTTGAATTAACCCAATTTTAGTATGAGTATTTTGCAGGTGATAATATACAGTGTGTATATATATATATATATATATATACATGTATATATATATATATATATATATATGTTCACCCCCTCCCTCCTCCACTTCTCTGGCCTCCACCCTTACATTGTTTTGTAGTAATGTGCAACATTTTAGGCAGGTGTGGAAAAAATGCTGTAAACTAAGAATGCTTTCAAAAATATAAATAATAATTGTTTATTTTATCAATTCACAAAAATCAAAGTGAGCAAACAAGATAAAAATTGATGTTTGGTTTTACTACCCTTTGCCTTCAAACCAACATCAATTCTTACACTTTGTACACTTACACAAATTCAGGGATTTTGTAGGATTATAGTCCATTATATGATCAACCAGATATACAAAACAGGCGCGAATGATCATCAATTTCACATGTAGGTTAAAATGGTCATTAAATTAAACAGAAAGAGCTGTGTAGGAGGCTTAAAACTGGGTGAGGAACAGCCAAACTCTGCTACCAGGTGAGGTTGTGGAAGACAGTTTCATGTCACACCATGGCAAGACTGAGCACAGCAACAGGACACAAGGTAGTTATACTGCATCAGCAAAGTTTCTCCAAACGGAGATTTCAAAGCAGACTGGGGTTTCAAGATGTGCTTCTCAAGCTCTTTTGAAGAAGAACAAAGCATTTTTCTTTTTTTGAATGCATTTCATTTTTTTTTAATGTATTCTTCGTTTACAGCATTTTTTCACGCCTGCCTAAAACTGCACAGTACTGTATATATATTTAAGTTATGGTTGGTTTGCGTGTTTGCCTGCAAACTAAGCTCACTCACTCATCACTCACTCATCTTCAACCGCTTATCCAGGATCAGGTCGCGGGGCAGCAACTCAAGCAGCAGACCCCAAACTTCCCTTTCCCGGGCCACATTAACCAGCTCTAACTGGGGGATCCCGAGGCGTTCCCAGGCCAATGTGGAGAAATAATCTCTCCATCTAGTCCTGGGTCTTTTCCGAGGCCTCCTTCTAGCAGGACTTGCCTGGAACACCTCCCTAGGGAGGCGCCCAGGTAGCATCCTTACCAGATGCCCGAACCACCTCAACTGGCTCCTTTCAACGCAAAGGAAGTTTGACCGGTAGATCGAGAGCTTTGCCTTCCGGCTCAGCTCTCTTTTCGTCACAATGATCGATAGATCGACTGCAATTCCGCCCCTGCTGCTCCGATTCTCCGGCCAAACTCACGTTCCATCGTCAGTTGGGTGTGGGGAGACTCCATTGTGAGTCTCCCCACACCCGCCCAGCGCCTCACACACTGGGCTACTCCAGAGAATAATAGGGTCCAATATCCAGGAGTACGGTACCAGAACCGAGACTCCGTGGAGGTAAGCCCCACCACATCTAACTGGTAGCACTCCACCTCCCGTGCAAGCTCCGGCTCCCTCCCCCACAGAGAGGTGACATTCCACGGCCACAGAGTCAGCCTCTGCTGCCCGGGTCTCGTCCTTCAAGGCCCCTCACCTTCATTGCCACCTGTGCAGCAGGGCATCCGACCCCAGCGGTTCCTCCTGTGAGTGGTGGGCCCACAGGACGGAGAGGAGGGAGGTGGCTCATCACTTTTTTGGGCTGGGCCTGGTTGGGCTCCGTGGCAAACCCGGCCACCAGGCGCTCACCGGCCCTCCGTCTTCCACTGGGCAGGGTCTCTCTTCCTCTCTCTTGTTTTACCATGGAGTCTTTCTGAACCATTCTTAGTCCGGTCCCTCGCCTGAGACCACTCTGCCATGGGAGACCATACCAGGAGCACCAGGCTTCAGACAACAAAGCCGTCAGGTTCACAGGGACATACAAACCTCTCCACCACGATAAGGTGATGGTTTCCGGAAAATCTGCAAACTAAGCTGTAATTGTTAATTGGTTCTCATTGCTCAGTTAATTAGCATAGTTTCTTACAACTGTTAGTCTTGGACCCTTGTAATTTGAGTGGTCAAATAACTAGAAAGGCGCTATATAAATGCACTCCCATTTAATATGCAGTTAACATACAGGGGAAATATGGGTCCATTTCCATCAATTCTTTAATGCATATAAATTGTTACTCACATTGCATTATACATTGTGGAGTGCATAGTTCCTTAAAGCTACGTGTTAACTTAATGTGGCTTTGTAGGTGATGCTTTATACTGGTTGTTGCATATTGTTTATGATGACAATGTCCTCAAAAGAGGTGACAGAGGCAGATAGAGAAAGAGCTGACAGTGGCAGATAAGGAAATGTTTCTTTCAAAGTTGCTTTCGAAGCAGCAGCAGCCCAACAGCTGAATCATTATGAGTGAAATATCAAGCACACTTAAATGTTTTGTCTTCTCCAGTAGGTGTACACAAAAGTTACCTCTGCAACCTTTGCAAGTGTTTTTATAGACTCTAAAGATGTCATTTGGCTGAATAAATGCTACATTAATAGTATATTTTGTAAATTAAGGGTGCTTTATCATTTTGTATTGTGCCAACATTAGGATGTGGACTGGGGACAGAACAGTTTGAAATGAGTCAAATCCGCCGAAACATTTCTGTGCACGTCCATCCAGGAAATTAAAGGGATTGACACAAAATTGGAGAGTAATGGTGTTTAGGCACATAGAGGCTAAGGGATCAGTGAGAGTTATTGTAAGATCATAAAGATAGCAGCTTGGAGAAAATTTGATGCAAGAGTAAACTTACCAGAGAGCTGCTCCCAAATGGAAATTAATGAGGTTTGAAACACTTTGCTTTAATAGCACTGAAGAGATGATTCATATCAAGCTGATTAATGACTCATTAAGAGTGTGCTGCTGCCATCTTCACGTGTTCCTCCACCACCCTTGACATAGTCGCTGCTGCCATCATACCTCTATTTTCTCTTGCTTGCTTTTGCTTTGTGTCTAGACTAAATAAGCTCCCTCGTCTCACTGCTCTAGTGTCTGCTGGAGGGCACAGCATAGCACACAGATTCATTGTAGATACTACATGATTCCTTTACCATCACCAAAAATCTGCCATTTCTCAGTGACGGTATCATTAATAGCTTCAGCTAACATCATTAAAATGGTCAGCGGTGTGCTCCGGGCAGCCTAAGATATAATGCAGAAGCTGTGAGTGGAAAAATAGAAGCGCTGTTGTCTCCTTAGTTGTCGTAATAAGGGATTTATCCTATTCATTGTGTTTTTCAATGGCTCTGGTGCGTGTGCACCATGCTCAACACGTACACATCAATAGGATAGGAACGAGTTTCATTATTTTTTCTCACAGTTCAGTTCATTGTTTGTCCATTTCCCAGACTCGCTGTGAAAGTACATCACAGAAAATAGCAATAATACATTGAACGCTTAGGTCACTTTTTAATTCTCTCATTAAAGTACACTTTTTCATGAGACCATCCTGTCCAGAACAATGACAGCATCGGCCATTGTTCAAATGACAGCATCGGCCAGTGCCAAAGCAGGATGTAATGTGCTGTTGTCATAGTGAGGTGAAAAAATATAAGTGGCTCTGGGTGTTGAGTGCTCATACAAAGAATATGATTTTGTTTAGCTTTGTTGAAAGGTTTAAACTCCCTAAGCACCTGCTGAAGTGGATGCTGATTTCTCCATGGGCACTTTTGGCCGTGCCAGGCCAAACCATGCCACACTGATTTGCGTTTCCCATTAACATAACCATTTTAGCGCGCTAGCCTTTCCAAGATGGACGTTCTCTAGAGTAAGGCCAAAGTGCCTGATGCACCTCCAAGCGGGCCAGGGTGACGTGCCATCGCCGCGAAAGCTGTGCAGCGAAACTCAACCCATGTCTGTGCACCAGGAAAGCAGAGAAAAAGACTTAAAAGTCTCTGTGTTCAGCTCTCAGTACTTTTGTAGCTTCTAACTGAATATGTGGTTTGCAGTTTAGTTTCTCTATTTGTACTTTTAGACATCTCCTTTATGTTTCATGTTCAGCTGCGTAGGAGTCATGTTGAGTTACTGCTGATGAAAAACTTTTTCCTGATTTTGCTGCTTTACCAGAAAGGCTTTTAATTAACAACATAACAGGGGACTTAGGGGGAAAGAAATGTGTTTATACATAGTGGCTCAGGAGGTAGAGCAGGTTGCCACTAATCGGAAGATTGCTGGTTTGATCGCCGGCTCCTCCAGTCCGCATGTTGAAGTATCCTTGGGCAAGACACTGAACCCCAAATGGCTCCCAAAGGCTGTGCCTCAGTGTGTGAATGTGTGTCTGAATGATTAGATTATATCCTGATGAGCAGGTGGCACCTTGCATGGCAGTCTCTGCCATCAGTGTACGAATGAGGGTGAATGTGACAAAAAAGTGCCTTGAGTGTTTGGAAGACATGAAGCTATATTTTACATTTACCATTTTACTGTTTCGCAGCAGCTCTTTGACCACTCACTTGCTGGCTTTCTAATAGCAATAGCAGACGTTGCGAGAACAGGAATTGAGGTACATTTTCTGAAACTATAGACAGCAGAAATACACAGAGCTACGATAGAGCCATAGCCCCGAAAAACCACGCCACTGAAGACAGACCTTCAAGCAGCTAGCCCTGTTGTAATGGAAATGTGAGTCCCTGCAGGTCTGATGGGCCGAGTCAAACCGAGCCAATCTAGCCAGCCCATGTGTGTGAAAAAAAATGACATTAGAACATGGTCAGTAAATATCAGGAACACACTTAACAGCGCATTTTTTCAGAAAAGAAAGAGAGATTCCATTTACCTACAGATGATGATTTGAATAGCTCAGTATTGTATGCACCATAAAAAGGTATCAACTGTAGGCCGCCTTACACATTATTGTAGGCACAGTTTATGCAACTTCATTTTATACAATATTCCTACTCCGTCTCTCTTTCAGCCGAGGGGTCCTTTGTCTAAAAAATTTCCAGACCCCTGGTTTACAGTATATTCAGCTGCCTAAATGTAACCTTAGGAGCAGCAGATAAGAACAAGGTAAATTTCCCCAAAAATGTTTTAAAGCTTATATAGACCAAACGGAATACTAAAATATTGACTTATACTGACTTATACATACCTTACATTGACGACTCATTGGATTGATACAGGAAGCAAAATAGATGATGAAGATGATGGTAAGGTTACTAATCTTTTCTTGCATTCGTGTGCACTCTTAATGGTAGCAGCTGTTCCGGTACAGATTTTTCCATTAACTCAGGAGGCAAATAACATTTCTGAAGTCTATTTAAAGGTTACGCTTATCACTTCTTTCATTTTTTCCCCTGAAAAAGCTTTTACATTAGACGACCTGTGACCTGATACATTTACTCCTTCCTAACAGTCTTATTACTTGTATTTAGGTCAAATACTGTGGGGCAAAAATAATTCTGCACTGAAAAAAAAATATGGATTTAATTATTTCTGCCCAGACAGAGCGATTGACAGCATGTGTTTATCTGTTAGAGTATCACAAACTTATAATAAAGACAGGCAGCTGTCATTTTATTTAATTGTCTGATGTTTTATTATTGTGTGGTGTGTGTTTACCATAAGACAGTTCAGAAAGGTTGTTTTTTCAGGTAGCAACAAGCTTCGCTGCTATCTCTAATTTAAAATAGTGTTTGTCAATGTGTGCCTACCCATTAACTAAACTAAATACAGAATTATTACCAACACAAAGATAATTCACTTGCAGATCTGCTGACGTCTGTTATTTAAAAACTACCTAACTCATTTAAGTAGTTTTTATGCTACAGTTTGAGGTTCCCATCAGAGTCACTGATCATTCAAAACTATGTATCTTGGGTGGCAACATCCACTGTTCATTCTGATCAAAGGAGCATCTAATCCATCTAAATTGGTGTCAAGAGTTTGGCTGTGGTTATAATTTCATGATGGAATAAGAAATTTAACCGGAGGGTTTTGCAGGGTTGTTTTTTTTTGTTAATTTGAGGAAAAGTAGATACTGTGGTCAGTGTTGAATTTCAGATCAGCTCCCACTACCATGCACTACGTTGGAAACCTGACCTCACAACCTGAGTTCTGTAAAATAGATTCAAAATATAAAATGTTCTACCAGAAGAAACATGACATAAGTTACTTGGGTTAGTCACCGTATACAGTCCCCTCCTATTAGCTAAACATAACGCTGTAAATATTTCAGAATGAAAATCGGCTGAATTTAGAAGAATGTGTTGTGGATACTTTAGGTTAATTGGATCAATAGTGTGACTATCAAATGAAATATTTGATAAAGAAAATTAATAAGGAAAAATTTCTAAAAAATGAATAACTTTAATTTATTAAAACTTCACACAGAGAACCAATTAAATGTAGGGCCTTGACTCACGTTCAGATTATGAGATTGAGTTTTCTCAATAAACTTATCTTTAATCAAGTAAATATTAGTTATAACTAAAAATTAACAAAGATAATAATTCAATTTACTCTAGTTAAACCAGAGTTCCTCGGGGCATCACCATCATAGACGGAGTGACAGCTAAGTCTCATTAAATATATTAAACTACCAATTAAGGGTTGAACACCGATAAATGTAATAGTTTAATCAGTTGAAGGATTTAAAAGTTATTTTCTTAGTAGAGGCTGGCTCATTCATCTTTGTGTAATATTAAACAAACAGACATATGGTAAACAAAAACATTTATTAACAAATTATTAAACGAACAAACCAAACACAATAAACTAACTAAAGCTAACAGCAAATGTGTGTGTGTGTGTGTGTGTGTGTGTGTGTGTGTGTGTGTGTGTGTGTGTGTGTGTGTGTGCGTGCGTGCGTGCGTGTGTGTGTGAGTGTGTGTGTGAAACAAAGAAGAGAGGTCGGCGCTTAGACCCCTGCAGGGATGGTGTGAACATTTAAGTTACACAAAGGCCAGCAGGCTGAAGATCTCAGGAGTTCTTATTCAGGTTATAACAAAGTTACAATTCTATCTAGCCGTTCATACAGTCCTATAACGTGTAGTAATGCCCAGTTGGTGATTAGTTACCAGTCCATGAGGTGGGAGATGTTTTGTTGCTCAATGCCAGTGGCTGGTTTTGTGAAGGAAGCTGGTTGAAGAAAGGTTCTTGTCTTAGTTGATGTCCTCCAAAAGAGGACTCAGATCGCTCTTTGTTCTGCTCAGTTGAGTTGGTTACCTTTTCCAGTGATCCTACACCATACAGGCCATTTTCAGGGCCGAGGGACAGCGGGCAGCTGGTCCCTGGATCTGGCAGGAGAGCGTCAAGTTGAGTGTGGAGATTCGACGAGGGTCCAAGGAAGAGGAATCCAAGAGAGAGAAGGAAGGGGTGTCCTACACTTCTATAGACACTGATGATGTCATCACCAGAGGTCAGGCTAGCCAATGAACTGACAGTTTGGGGGTCCCTTGGAGAATCAGACCTGGATGTGACCTGTTGGGGAGAGTGCATGACAGGCCTTTGTTTGTGACAATGTGCTCAGGGACAAAGGCTCCCAGGCTTTCGGCCTATTCGTTCCTGTTTGAGCAAGGCTGAGGCCTTCTCATAATCAACTAAAAGTTCACGTTAATCCAAAAATGAACAATCATCTTTGGGGTGCCGGTTGCACCTACAGTGTTTTTCCTTGCTGTGGATATGTGTAACATATTAACATAAACATTTCCTATTTGTTTAAATCTGCGGATCTACAGAGGTGTTGGCAGATTCCTTGTGTTCCTGCTGATCATTTGGGTTGGACCTTTTGTGAATAGTTTGACCTGCAACTCTGTTCATATTGTCGCTGTTGTTGTGTAAATATCTTTTGTTGAAATGCAGGCTTTGTCTCTCTCTATGCCCATTGTTTTAATATACTCAAGGTACATGATTGTGCCATCACTGTGATGAAATATGTAAGTAAACCCCATTAATATCAGTGTGTTGAAACAATTAAAGCACTTTCTTCAGTGAAGATTTTGTATTTGTATATAATATAAAGACAGTGACATTCTGGCACAAGCTCAGCTCAAATACATGCACCACAAAACTACAGTATCTTTAATCCGATGATCAAGATATGTGTTTCATATCTTCCCTCTCCCTCTCTCTTCCCTCTCCCTCTCTTCCCTCTCCCTCTCTCGCTTAATTATAGCACTTCACAAAATACTTAAGACTTAAGACAAGAGAAACAATGTCAGACACTTGTTAGCGTCACAAATGATGACATGTAGTAAACAGTTTTTGTTCACACAAACAGATCCAGAATAGAAGATCAAACAAACATTCTGTCATATTCATAATACATAACAATTACATACAGTCTACCTATTGAATAGTTTCTGAATAATTTAAGCTGTAACTGGTTATAATAAATCATGCATTATTACTGAAAGTGATGATAAATATATGGACTTCTTAAAAAGGGCATGCAAGATGAATTATGCATGTATTAACATTAGATAACGTACTCAATTCTGAAAATAGAAACTCTTACCTAATGTTATTGCTAGTGTTATACAACAACATTGCAATTTGTAATCTAATTCATTCATTGCCATGCTTTTTAATGGCTTTTAAATATTAAATTGTCTTATTTAGTCCATTCTTTCTGCATCTGCCACTCCCGCTGTCTCTTTTCTTCTTGTCTCCCCCTATTTTCACCAACCATTTCCTTTCTCCTGTCTCCCTCCTCTGCTGACACTTCATTTATCTGTGGTCCTGACATCCCTGACTAACGATCTGCCAGACTGCTCCCCTGCCTAATCTGTTTCCCCTGAATCCTCTCAAGACGCTCATCAACGTTCTCACGCAGCTACCCGTTGCGAGTCATGGCTTTTGTTATGCCCACTTATGGATTTGACTGCTTTCAGTCTTCATTTTGGATGTGTTTATTTATGGAATTGCGCCGCATTTCAGTGATTGCACGTCTCACGTTTCAAGCTGTGGAATATATAGATGAGAGTATTTCATAACTAAACAAGTTGTTTGCATCTTCTCTGTCATCCTCCCGTTAATTTAAACACGTTGTGTCTGTTTGTTTTTGTTGCTTATGCATTGCATCTAGGTGGTGTGGTGGTTAGCAAAGTCGCCTCACAGCAAAAGGGTTCCTGGTTCCTGCCCTTCTTTGTGGAGTTTGCATGTTCCTCCCACAGTCCAAAGACATACACGTGTTAGGTTAATTGATGACTCTAAATTGCCCATAGGATTGAATGTGAGTGTGAATGGTTGTCTGTCTCTGTTTGTCTCTATGTGTCCCGTGATAGACTGGCATCCTGTCCAGGGTGTACCCCGCCTCACACCTGATGCGCAGGGGACAAGCAGTTGAAGATGGATGGATGGATACATTGCATCCAACCAGTCCATTTATTACTACAGCCTCTATGGAGAAGATGGATGTGAAAGAATGACTATTCATTGACCATCATTAGCTCTAATGATCTTCAGTGGATGTTGCCTGGGGCAAAGGAGGATTTTTTTGTTTGCCTGTCCCTTTGTTGAAGAGCCATATGCTTCAGATAGTTGCAACTCATAGCATTCTCTGAAACCGGCTATGTGTTCCTCGCTACATTAATTCCCCACTGTGATTTCCGAGGCGCTGGTCCTGGATAATGCAATGCTTAATCTAGAAACACATTCCCTTTAATTGATGGTGCTGATCAGAATTAGACACACGGGTGATGGGTAGCAAAAGGAGCACAAGGCTTTAGTCAGATTGTATCAGACAATGTTTCTTTTATTCCATGTGATAAAGCTCCCAGCACCGGTTTATTTTCCTCCCTCCCCATTAAATCCACCTAATACCAGCCTTTAATATCCTGGGCTTTAATTGTATGATCTAATAGAAATCTTGGCCCTTGGGTCACAGAGAACAGAGAGATTAAAAAACAAACATGCTTCACAGAAGTGCAAGGAAACTGAAGATCTCTGCAGGGCTTTTACACTTTCTCTCTGTAAAGTAGCCGACATCATGCAGCTTTCTTAGGTTGAACTCAGTGTTACACTCACACGAGAGCCACACACATATTTGTGTTATGATGCATGTGACGCATCATATGTTGACGGGATGGCTAATGTCATTTGAAGGTTAGGCAAGCACGGGATCAGGCCCAGCAGCGCCTCACACGCCACACTTTCACTTTGTGATGTCATTTTGAGTCTTGATGAAAGCATGCCGACTCTCTTTCTCACTTTAACACACACACAAACCAGCATCCCCACAAAATGCTCTGATACACATTGCTGGCTGTCATATTATCCCTCTTTTCAAAGCGAGGGCCATCAGTCCACCCACCCCCCCCACACACACACACACACACACACACATACATACACACACACACACACACACACACACACACACACACACACGCACATACCACTGTCTGTTTTTTGTTTTTTTTCATGTTCCATTTCCCGTCCACACACCCATGATCCCTCTTGTCACTGCAGTCATTGTCATGCATCCGTGCCTGAAGAGCTGCCAGTGCTTCCTGACTGTCACACGCACACACACACACACACGCACATGCACACGTGCACACACACACACACACACACACACACACACACACACACACACACACACACACGCACAGATGAATGATCAAACTTAAATGAATAAAACCGCCCACTCACATACATACAGTCATAAGATCTTGGCCTGTTTATCGACCTCAGTGTCTGTCTGCTTTCCTGATAATAAGTGTATTTTTTGCCTTCTGCCGTCATAAACTACAGACTGTGGTGTAGAAAGGGGCTGTTCTTATGCTAACAAAACACATTAATTTTAACTTACTTTTTCTTTTTCTCTGTTCTGATTGGCAGTTTTGTATAAAAGGGTGATGAGGGGAGTAAGGTTTTTACTTTGAAGCATGGCTGACGCTGTTATTCACTAGTTAATCCCTATTCTTTCCCACACAGCCGTGCTCCCCACCATTTGTTCTCGGCCAGTTGGGGTTCTAGGCTCGACATGCTCCATGCTTCTAATTATTCCTCCCAACATTGTGAAATGATAAAATGCTTTATAATTGAATGTGGCAATGAAAAACAGATGACATATACGCCTTCCTCCCTGACCTACACAAACATAGTTTTCCAATTTTCGCTCCGTCTCTCTTACTCTAAATATTATTTTTCTTTCACTAAGTTTGAGGAAGATGTTTTGCCCGCTGCTCTAATAGAAAGTAGTTGATGTCTGTCCTTGTCCTCTCTGCTGCTTCCTCTTTCCTTAATGCCAAAACCTGCCTCTCTCTCTGTCTCTAAGTGTGTCTCTCTCTTATACTCTGCATTTCTCTTTGGGGGAGTCTGGCATTGATAACAATATTGTCTGGATGATACAGAATTCAATTTCACAAGTTTATTGTTATGGTAAATTTTATTGTCCAGTATCTTTGAATGTGAATGAATTGCGGGAACATCCCTTCTTTTTCTTTCCAACAAAACAAGAAAAACACTTCAAATCAACCTCTTCCTTCATCTCTGGTGTTCACAGAAGATTTATCCCCCCCACCCCCCAAAAAAAGTCTTGTCAGTCAAACTGCTTAAGAGGGCAGCCACTGTAACTGTGAAAATGATTGGGATTTAATTAATTCCCCTCCACGGCTTATGTAAAGTTCATATTTTCCTGTTTAGACACAGAGTTTGGGAATCAATCAACTGAGTAATAGAAAAGGTAATAGGCTACGTGGACGTTGACAACAGAGAGCTGCATCAAGCCAGAATATAAACTATGTCATTATTATGTCACAACAAGTGTGTTTCACCAAATAATGTCTGCTTGCAACTCATTTGTAATGCAAAGATGCCAAATTACTTCCCTAAGAATGACTTTTATTTTTTTGGTGCTGCAAAGAGAACTGTGAATATTTTTTTGGTAGGACAACTTATTTTAAGGCAGAAAATGTATGTATTCCCACTGTAAACCAAAAAAGTAGTTTCTGAATTATACATCTCAAAGTATTTTCAAGATCAAGTTGAGCTACAGCAGGTTGAAGGAAACTCAGAGGTGGATAGAGTTGCCAAAAACTCTACTTCAGTAAAAGTACTTTTGATTTGCAAAAAGAGAAGCACTTTTGTAGAAGTAAAAGTAGTTCCCAAAATACCTACTTGAGTAAGAGCACAAAAGTATTTACTGAAAATACTTGAGTAGTCAGTAACTTGAGAAATTACAAAATAAAAGACACTTGCACACTAATTTTATCTGTGATTAAAGTCATCAGCTCCTGATTAGATAAGAAGAAGAAGAAGAATTACTTTCTTAATCCCACAAGGGGAAATTCAATTTTTTCACTCTGTTATTAATCATGTTACACACACACAGGCCCGAAATACACACACATGCACAAACAGGACCTATATACATGCAATTAATGGAGAGATGTCAGAGCGAGGGGGCTGCCAATGGATCGGCGCCCCGAGCCGTTCAGTGCCTTGCTCAACAGCACCTCGACAGTGCCCAGGAGATGAACTGGCACCTCTCAAGCCACCAGTCCACACTCCATTTATGGTCCACACTGGGACTCGAACCGGCGACCCTCAGGTTCCCAGCCGAGTCACCTATGGAAAAATATCTGAAATTGTGATTAGTACTTGACACAAGAGGTTAAAGCCAATCCAGTCTACACTTTGACAGCTGAAGCATTGTATAGTTGCATATACACTGTAGTATTCAGTACCTTTAAAGTCATAATCCGTACGATTTGAGATACCTTGTTGCTAGCGGCCTCTTTTGAGGAAAGATGTCAATGCAGGTGAGCCTGTTCTTTCAGAGCCCTCCATCTTGTTGCATTCACGGTCTCTGTGTGTTGACTTTTTGTTCTTTATTAACACACATTCACCTCTCTACTTCCTGTCCTTCCCCTATATGTTATCCTCTTAAATCCACACACACACACACACACACACACACACATGTTCCTATTACACTTCTGCCCTTACTACAAGCCTGACTCAGAAGTGGAAATGTCCTGATTATAATGAAACACAGCATAACCGGCAGTGAGAAGCTCCAGCGGCAGACCAACCGCTGTCAGCAGCATCACTAACACAGCGGCATATTTGAATTTAGTGAGGGAATGTCACCACAGACACACAGGTTGGAATAATCAGAAAAAGGCAAGTACAAGTGCTTCCATTAGTGGGTCACATGATCAATCACCATCGTTTTAGGTCACTCTTTAATAGATAGTAACTAAAAAAGACAATTAACTTAATGAAAATCTTATGGATTATAACTTTAAGTAAGTAAGTATAAACCAAAGTTACCCAGTACCAAGTAGCATCAAAATTTCTCCAGTCAAATGATACCTGCATTTAATCCTTTTTGTACCTGGAATAAAAATGACTATTTGTATGGTTAAGCTTGCAGCCAGTCACTGCATGCGTTCTTCAATTTTATCTGACATGTCATTGGTTGCTTCCATTTACATTATGATATGAAATAGAGAAAAAAAGGTATCAAATAAAGTACTGTATTGGAATCACTTTAAGGGTACTGATATTGCCCCCTGGCAAGTTTGTTAGTTTACACACCATGGAGAATATACTGTGTCTCTGGATTTGAATGTTAAAAAAAAGCTCATCTACTGTACAAAGTCACTTTTCCTTGAAGACAGCAGTTAACTTTATTAGACCATACTATCCATGCAAAAGTCAGAATGTCTACACTTACATAGAACGTATGCAGCTTAAATTACAATAAAATAAAATACACATTTTCAATATTGGAATATGCATACTTCTTTGATACAAAGGCTGAGTAAGACGCTCCATTTACACTTACAAACAGTTCATTATGCTCCGTATCAGATTAGACGGATGATTAATAATCTGAGTCTCATTCATGTCTTAATCATTTATTTATTGCCTTATACTGAAGACAGTCTTCTTTATTAAAACATTAATTTCTCTATTGTGGGCTCACCATTATTGAATGTAAATAGCTTCTGTAAGGTTTTGCCATTATGATGCGTTATTTTTGGTTTTGTTGGTGACAAGCCATGCAGTCCTCTGCTTCAGTCACCTTTTCATCACTTACTGAGCATGTATAAAAATAAAAACTATATTCTAAATTCCTTGCATGTGTTTCCCCTGAAAGAAAATTAATGTAACTGTTAGTAGTAAGTGGTAACCTGCAGAGTACTTTGGTCGCCTACCTCACAATGTCTCTTTTAAGTCCTGTGCAATGACTTTGCTATTTTCTCACACAAAAAGAGAAGAATTGCAAACCCATTGGCATGCATATCCGTGTTCATGAAGGGCATTCATAAATCATTTATCTCTAATTTTGAGGGTTAACAGGTTGGACGTGAGGTCTCTTCATGTTCAAAACATTATAAATTGATCGGGATTCATAAAGAGAGTTTGTGTAATAGAAAGGATTCTGATTTTTAATGAGCACTGACATTATTTCGATCCAAAGCCAGCCTATAAAGAAGGAAAATGTATTTTAATGTTGAGCTGTTTTTTTTTGGCTGCCTTATGATAGTGGAGATGAGAGACTGCCAAAGAACTGGCATGTTTAATATCTGAGTCAGGCCTTCTTGCCTTATCACCCCTAACATGACTTTCCAGCGATATTAAAAACATACTCTGAGGAAGGCTTGTTTACCATAAAATTATGAGACTTGAAGTTCCAGTCTGTTTTTTTATCTTTACAGATTGAGGGATGGCAGCTGGATGTTTGTGTAAATGAAGGCAAACAATTTAGTGTAGTGTTCCACCTCTCAGACTCAGACCTTTGTATGTATGAGGAGTTCTACCATATTGATTACTCTGTGTCAGCCCTATTACTACGAGCTCTGCCTCTGAGCCCCATGTCTGGATGACTCACTGTTGACAATTGTATTACAGCCTATTATCTTCCAAATCCCAGGGCTTGAGTCACAGCTTACTGTAGGGTCGTCTCTGGAAAGTTGAAATTGCTTGCTGACTTGTATATCATACCTGACTTCATTTCTATGCCCTTGAACTTTCTTTTTTACTGACATCATCCCACAATCCAGTGTCCACCTGGTTGCCAATGTCATCCCTGAACTTCCTCCCTTCCATTTCTTCCTTTTCCTCATGTCTTTGCTGCTTATTAAGTTCCCAGGTCTTATTTCTCTTCCCATTGCTGCCCATATTCCTCCTTCTCCCTGCTCATCTATATTGAACCTCTCATGTGCTGTATAATAAACTGGAAGGTTGCCAACTCAAAGTTACCACAAGTCAAAAATCATTTGACTTTTAACACCACTTCTGCTTTGCTTCTGTAAAGTGTCTCACTTTTACCCTTCTTAAATACCAGCATCTTTGTGGCTTTGCAGGGATGTGAATGCTAATGAGAATGTTCATTTCTAATTGACGGAAATAAATCAAATTAGTTTTCACTGTGAGCATGTGTTTGCGTCTTCTAACTTTTTAGCTTTAAAACAGTACCAGAAAGCCGTACTTTCTATTTGTCAGTTACCCTAATTACCCTCCTGTGACCACTCTTTAGCTAACCATCAAAGTGTGCTTTATTTAAGTGTGTATGTTCATGTTCATTTATAAATCAACGTGCTCTTGTATTCTAACACATATAACACCTACCACAAAGTCATTAGTATAACTCACTTGTCCATCACTTGGCAGATTTAATCAGCTTGATTGAAGTTTCATTTTGATGAAGCTCATACATGTTTTTGTATTCTGATTATCACTTTGACAAACAAACCCAGAGAGGAGGTCAATACACGATCAAGCTGAGCTAGCCATATCCAATCAGGATTAGTGAGGGAAAAAAATAGTTTGCCTCTATGCAGTTTCTCTTCGATATTTGACATACAGGTCTGTTATTAAGTCATAATACTTTAATAAGATCACTAAACATATTTGGACACTGAGACCTCAATAAGCTTTTTATTGCGTTAATGAAGATGCACCTCTAGGTGACACTCCTAATGTTCTTCTTCCTAAGACTGTGTGCTGCAGATGATTTGGGAATGTGTTTTGCTATCACACTGAATGTGATTTCCTTAACTAGATGGCTTTCATTTCTGTTTTTGTGCTGTTAATGCCTGAGCATACTGTATGCTCAACAGCTTTCATTCCCATCACAATGCAGAAAACCCTGCTGATTCAATTAAATTGTAGCAGAATTGGCTACATTTTGGTCTGGGCTGAGAGCAGCACAAATAATTTATAGGACAATACTCACACTTACATTCTTTCCTAAAGAAAATAGGACAAATGAAGATAAAGATGAAGGCTCAATGACATAATAAACCAAGTAAATCAAAATCATTTTCAAACAGTGCTTCACATTGTTGGCCACTGAGGACAGAAATATCAGCTGTAGGATAACTGAGATATCCTCCATTAATATTAAAAAAAATCTGTACAAAGCAGAAAACAACTAAATATTCTTTTTTAAAAAAACAGAATGAATTGAATTGAATTAAATAACCATATATATATATATATATATATATATATAGAGAGAGAGAGAACAAAGCAGTGGATCAGGGAAATAAAATGGTATTTTCTCTGTTTCATCTCTATAGAAATGCAGCAGGCAAGTATCTCACTGCCTTTGTCCTCATTTCTATTTTATACTGCTACAAATTATATCCAGCTACGAAAAAAAGCCTCAAAAGTCAGAGGTTAGAATGGAAGTACAGGGAGGCGTTGATATCGAAATGATACACCGTCCTGTCTCATTGGTCTGAATGGGCAGGTTTCAGCAAGTTGCAAGTAGTTGCAAGTTTCAACTCCTCGCGAATCTTTGGTCTGAACTGAAATTTAGAACTCAAATATCCGCCCACTGAACCCAGCAACAGTTCATCTCATCATCGGTTTCATTTCACTTGTGTTGCATCAGTATTATGGGTCGAGCGGGAGCTCGTGCAATGAGCAGCGTTTCGCTCTGAGTGCAAAAATAAATTGCGATTAATTGCATTATTTTTTTGTCGCGTTATGTTTCTGTAAGTAATTAATCATTTGTCACAAAATAACAAATACAGTGAACAAAAAGCAACATAAATTTGAATGTCATGTTCTAAAAGAAGAAGTATGAGGAAGCACTATGCTAACCTAGTCCCACCCATTCCCCCTTCCCCCTACCCTATTCTAATTTTCAAATAAATTAATTATAAACCAACTCTTCGCCCTTGCGTCCATCCTGAAATCTGAATGAGGCAGCAGAATCTCCATCTTTCTGGTACAAAAGACCTCAGTGACTCCTGTCATCATTAATTCCCCAACTGCAGAGCTGAGCCAGCAAGGCTCAATCACCTTTGCTAGCATAAATTAAATGTGGATCGAGTTTGTTTTTGTCAGGGAGCGTGAAATCCATAGACTGTATAAAATATGAACGTAGTCTCTGTGACGTCACCCCTAGGTTTCTGAGGAGCCGATGTGAAGCTCAATGTACTGTAGGTGGAGCGCGGAAGAATCCGAGAATCTGTGATGGCACCCACCTTTCATGGCACCCCCATGTCATGCAAAAGCAGCCAGCCCTTAATTATGCATAACTTTAAGTCTTAATCTATTTTAAATAGGTGTTATATAAAAATGATTCCACGTCATCATGAATGGGGAAAATTAGCTCTTGAAACCCAAACTGTTTTGTGTACCAGGCTGTAAACATGTTTATTTCTGCTGTAAAGTTGGGCAATTTAACAAGGGTGTCTTTGGGGACTGACACTTTTGGAGCAAGCGTCAAGTAACCATTCGAGAAACTGCTGTTTTTGGCACATATTTATTGGCTTCATTTTTCAGTCCCTGAGACTGCCACTTGGTTCAAAACTGTGCTTTTCCTTTGCATCCCTCTCATACAACCTCAAAGGCATATATGTGATATTAAATTATAGCAAAACAAATCAAACAAATGGCCTTTAACATTTAGAACTCATACATGACCCTTAAGATATTCAGACATTCCTTGTGTATAATGTATTGTTTTTTCTGCCGTGGCCCTTTTAACTCATCTAGTCTGAAAGCTGAGGGGTTACGCCGTCTTAATGAGAAAAATACTCAGGTGATCGATGTGTAACACTCAGGGCTTCACTGAGATGAGCAGGGTTGAGATAGAGCCTCTTCTTCATTATCTGTTGCTTCACCCTCTGTATTTTTTTTTCTGTCTCTGTATTTCGGCCACCCACTCCTACACCCCAACGCCTACTCTGCAGCCTTAGAGGTCCAGCAACCTTTTTCTGTTTCTGTTTTTCCAACAAAATAATCTGCAAGGTGAATGCAAAGCTTTTCAATTAAAAGAAGCATTCATAAGAAAGACATTTTTTTGACTTTGAAGACTTCTTCGATCTTACAAAATTTTCTTTGCTTTCTGTGCTTTCAGCCTTTATGTTCCTCCATAAAATTCAGCTGTGATTCGAATGAATAGCTTGCTGGTGACTGTTTCAGATTCCAAACATATGCTAGTGTCTGCAATATTCATGGTGTTTTTGGCCTCCACCAGCCTCCGAATTATTCTGGGCATAAGGTCTCTGCCTCACAAATAGGCTGTTACTGTTGCAGGTCAGACGTAATTCTATGAATAATGGAATAAAATTGGTCATTTGTTTCCAACACTCTGCACGAATCCTGCCAGATTGTTTTGATGTATGCGGCTATTAAATGCTTTCAAACAAAAGTAATGTATCACCCCGAGCATGCTGTAGTAAGATGTATGGTATGTTAATGTCATGGTCATCTCTGTGTGAATAAAACTAGCTAGCCACTGGGAATGATTTGACATGTTAGTTACCTACGCAAGAGGGATCACTTGGACACAATCCAAGCATGTACAATGCAGTGAAGTATCCAGACAGAAAGTAATGGCAGAGCTGAGATTACAGTTTATCCAGCGGCAGCTGACTGTTTCAGAAACAGAGAATGCAGTTAATTCTTTATCCAATTTTGCTGTTAATTCACAGGTTCATAACAAGTCTATAGGCATGATATTTGGTAATGCTCCCTCTCTCCTCCTCCTCCTCCTACTCCTTCTCTCCACCGAACCCACGCTCACTGAGAACATCGTAATTAAGGGCTGCAGGAGGCTTTAGAGCTTAGCCTGAATTTACGTGGCAATTGATAGAAGCATGAAAAGACTCATTGCCAAAAACACTGCATGAACATTCTAGCTAATAGAGAATAATCAGGGTGCCACTAGAAATGGATTTTATTACAGAGTGAAGCAAGACTGAGGCCTAAAGGTTTAACCCAGTATACATTTCCCTGAGTATAAACGAAAGGACATCATTTATTAGCACTTTATCATTAGGAAAATCAATATGCAATTTACAGAAATGTTACTCCGTCATAGGCTGTCTGTCCCTTCAACGCTGCCATGCTAGATAAGAAGTGGGGATGATTATTCTTTCTTTTTCAAATTGTCAATTATGATTATCACCACTGACGGCTCTGTCTTTATCTGGGGCACATTTTAACAGAAGATAATGTCATTACCCTTTGAGGATACAGCAACCAAAGGAAATGCTACATGACTATGTGTCTCTAAAGCTGCTCTAATCACCATTTTTATATTAAAAATCAAGCAGATGACTACATAATGACTGTGTAATGAGGAAGGGTCATTTTTATTGACAAACCCACAAATAATTTTCACCCAAATGTAGGTTGCCTTCTAATTTACAAAGCTTTTTAGCATCTATCAGCTCATTATTTAGGTCTGGTTTAGTCGCAATGCTTTCATGCGCCTTGTTTCCAGCAGCGGGAAATCCTCTGATAGAACCACAATATGCTACCTGCCCGTCACCAAACAGCAAAATGACACAGTTGGCAACAAGCTGGTGAACGTAGTGGGTTATTTCTCAGCTAAGAGGCAGAAATTCCCTTCTGTAGCTGGAGGATACCAAAAAAACGGAGCTAGAAGAAGAGTGAAAATGTGGCTTATATTCATCAGTTGGAAGCAAACACAACTTCAAATGAAATATAATGTTGCTCAACACAAAAACCACAAAACATGTACTTGTGTGACAATCTTTAATTTCTGTAAATACTTTGGCCATGGTACTACACGGTACTTCGATTCAATGTTCTGACTCACTTGATTATTATTGGTTCTCTACTTGAGCAAACTTTATTCATTTTAATGCCACTGTAACAAAGTTCTCCAAACAGATACATATATATAAATACTGAAAGTTTTCATATTCACAGTAGGAAAAAAGTAACAGCTTGAAGCAGCATACCCTGCACAGCATGCACACAAATAACAAAACTCATTTCACTGCATTTGGAAACTTCATCTATTGACACAACAACTCTGATTGAGATATCCGTTGTTCAGTTCCAGGATGTTGTAGCCTGCAGGGAGCAGAGATGCAGCCTGATTCAGTTGATGTCCTTGGAGCTGAGAGAATCACTATAATCTCTGCATTTCTATCCTATTTAGAGAGATGAGATCAGTGCACAAAGAGAAGAGCTGAAAGAGGCGGCTTAATCTAAAGAGGTTTTTTGCTTCATTTTGGATGTCCTTTTTAGGATGGTGAATTTATAGAGGCTTACACCACTGCAAAAAAAAATATATGACTGTGCATGTGTGTGGCTGGGTAAGGGATGTATAGTGATATGGTGGGTTCATGACAGGGTGTCCAATATCAGCAACATCAGTCCTCCTGGGATCTCATTATTCACTGTTCAAGCTGACTACATCATAACAAACACCGAGTGGTCACTCATTCGGGCATTTTCTTCGGTGAGTGTACATGTGTGCATGTGTGAATGGTCCGTTATGTGAAAAGTAAGAAAAATCACTGGGAGGATATAAAAAATCCATATAAAATGATGATAAAAGAGACATTGAGAGAATAACAAAGCAGACAGAAATAAAGAATAGATAAGGCTTCCAGATCGGGAGGTTTTCCGAGGGAAGAATTGAGGATGTGAAGCAACAGTTTTTTGGTTGGTTGGCTCAGGTCCTGGCTGCTGATTGATCTCCAGGTGACAGCCGGTGTCGAGGGCCCTCGGCCAGACTGTCAATCCCTTGCGCTCTCCCACCCTCCCGCCCCCTCTCATCTTAGCTCTGTGGCTCTCTCTTTCACCCCAACTGCTTTTTAAGCTCTAAGTCGTGCCAACTAATCTCTCACCAATTCCATTGATTCAACTTCTAGCTCTCTCTCTCTCTCTTTCTGTCCTCCTCATCATCATTCTACTTCTCCACCCTTTTCACCCCAGTTGGTTGGACAGTTGGTTTCTTCGTTGCTCTCTTCAGCCCTCCAACTCTGCCTTTTCATTCCCCCACTGCTGGGAGCCAACTGTCCTCTGCTAAGAACCATCCATTTCACACCACCTATTTAGTATGCAAGAGAGCATAATTGCTCATGTGAAGGGATTTAGTCTGTTTGTGTCCGACCATGTGTGTGTATTTGAATTTGAATGTGTGCGTGTGTGTCAGTGCCTGGCCCTCAAAGCTTACAAATACAGCCCATTAGTTTTCTTCAGACATAGCCTTAGGATATTTTGGTGACCTTGGTCTTTAGTGTGTGTGTGTGTGTGTGTGTGTGTGTGTGTGTGTGTGTGTGTGTGTGTGTGTGTGTGTGTGTGTGTGTGTGTGTGTGTGTGTGTGTGTGTGTGTGTGTGTGTGTGTGTGTGTGTGTGTGTGTGTGTGTGTGTGCGCGCACTCCATTTTGTGTTTGTGCATGTGCTTGCGCGTGTATGCACATACATACATACAGACACCCTTGAGGGGCATGCTTAATGATAGGCTCGTTTGCACAGCTCTGCCTCTAATTATCTATTAAAGTACACTTAGCCAGTAATTATATGGCCAGTCCCAAAAGGCTTATGAGGCCCCACAAGGGATAACTAAATATACAAGAAGACCAGAGAAAAGCTAATGTGCTTTATGTAATGCACATGAATCGATAATATTATGGCTTTAACCTTTAAGTGTATGACCAAAAATAAATTAAGGATATTTTAAAATTAAACTTTTCTCCTGACGTGATGGCATATATTGCTGTGATAGGGACTAGTGTTCCTAAAGTTTTGCTGAGGTATATGTAATCCCTCTCTTAGTGCTCTTCTTCATCTAGACTGCTTCTCAGTTATACTGTCTCTATTAAAATGTAAAGTAGAAAAATCAAGTGAGCCATCAGTTTCACTGAGTTGTGTATTTAAAATTCAGTAGAATAGTTCAAAAGAAAGGACTGCCTCTTCTCTAACAAGAACATCAGGCCATTCTAGTCATTAACAGAATTGTCTCATGAAGTTCAAACACAGCTAGCAGCCCCACTGTGACTAATCTTCTAAATGGGCATATCTTGTGTTTTATAGTTCTTTTTCTGCCTCAAATCATGATCAAGTTATGTGACAAAAACTACTTGTTTGCGCTCTCTTTGCATTCTCAAACATTTTTGTTAGCTGTCTTTTTGTTTCCATATAGTTTTGTTTTTTTAGTATAAAATTGGGTGCCCAAGTGCAAACCAAGGTGCAGGATGAGGCCAAAACAATCAATCCAATCAGAGCGCAGTATTGGAGAAGGTGAATAACAATCCACCAGATTTCGACATGTGTATTTGCTAGCATGGTAAGGAGAAGGTAGGCGGAACAGGAATTAGTGTGGGTAGCATTGAAACCGTATACTGCAGGAGCTAGCATTGCTAGCGTGCTACCAACAGCAGTCCACAAACTTGTAAGTTATACAGTTTCTTATCAAACATCTAACTGTCAATATTTCTTGAATGAGCTCAGAGTTGCCCAGTTCAATCAGCTTAAACTCTGCACAAAGGGAAATCAAATCAAATCAAATCAGCTTTATTTATATAGCAACTTTCATACATATACAAAATGCAGCCCAAAGTGCTTTACATTAAAATAAAATAAAACAAACCCCCTTGACATCCCAACTCCTTCAATCACGTGACACACACACACACACACACTACACAGAAGTTCAGACCTCAGTCTCCCTGAATCAAAGAACTGGCCATAACTTTTCAGGACACTCTGAAACGCCTCCTCTGGAAACACTTATCTCATCTCATCAAATTCCCTGGATTGACTAATTCTAAGAAGCGTATGCTTTCCAAATCTGCAAAACGCCACGGTATCTGCTCAGAAAGATTGTCTAGGATGGCCATGTACATATTTCTGCAGCGCTCCTTGGGATCCTGTAGTTGTGACAGACATCCTTTTTGTGAGAGATGCAAAAAAAATTCTGCACTCAGGTAAGCATTTAGCCCCCTGTGCTGAAGCCATGACAGCAGCCCCATCATAGGTTTGTGCCACAAGTTTCTCCCTGAAATTATAACCCTGCATGTTCTCATTCAAGACTTCAAAAACAGACTGAGCATCTCTTCCCCCAGTAACATAAAAAAAATCCAATAAGGCGCTCTTGAATTTTACATGCACTATCCACATAGCGAACAACGACAGAGAGTTGCGCACAGCAAGCTATATCAGTTGTCTCATCCACCTACCATGCAAAAAAGGGAGCAGCCTGAATTTCATCTTTGATCTCATCAGAAACAGTGGCTGAAAGAGCAGTGATCAAGTCATTTTGGATTGAATGGGAAATCCCAGAAAAACACAGCTGATGACTGGAATTGTGTTGCCAGGAGAGAGTCATAGTTTACTAATGTTTCTGTAAACTCCCTGTAATTCCCCTTGTTGGATGATTCACCACTCTCAGCATGACCCCATTATGACAGCTCCTGAAGGCCAAGCAAGGAAGTCACATTAATAAGGCGGTTTAGGAAAGCCCTGTTTTGTTTGACTGTTTCATTATGTTTTGCTATTTGAATAGGAGCTCCTTCATTTATTGCATGTTCAACCTTGATTCTGCCCAGGCAACTTAACCTTGCACATGCACTCACATGTTCATTGCTTTTTTTCATGCCTTTTGTATGCCCTGTCAAAGTTCGATAGATCCCCAAAATCCACTTTTGACCAGACAACCCATCTCTGAGATGGTTTAATCAAGAGGCATTGACCAACAGTACGTTTTATTTGTGACAGCACTTGCAGTCAGCCAGTTCACCTTGTCATACCAGGACAACTGGAAACGCCTGTTACTTTTCCCCACCTTTTGCACTAAATCAATCTTAGGAGTTGACCTGCCCTGCTGTTTAACTCTAATTTTCTCTTCTTAAGGAAGACTATCAATAGCTTCGCCAAAATACGGTCGACAACATTCATATTATCTGCCATGATGTGCAGCTTGCTAATGCTAGAAGCTGGAGCTGCTGCACCAGGCTACTGTGAAGTGTGACTGCCTGTGAGTGTGAGTGATGGGGGGAGAAGCTCCGCAGCTACCGCTGCTTGGTGGAAAAAGAAAACGCAGAGTGACAGAACAGAGGCGGCGAACACAACGCTAGTCGTTTTTCACAAAGACAAAGTCGCTGGGGATCGGTAAAGTCTCCGGATCACTTCAGAACAACGGAAAATGTTCTGGTGAATGTTTATTCTTTAAGATCGCTGATTTGCTCATTTATCTGTCAATCAAAAAGGATTCCGCCTCAGACAGCTCACCCAATCATCATGCAGAAGCTGAGCGTCTGGGCCAGCCCACTGCCCCATAGATCCCCAGAGATGCTGAGCGTCCGTTGGGCGGGACAACGCCCAGCATTTATCCAGTGACTGTCTTTTTTCGCTGCAGTGGAACAACCCGCTCTACGCTTCCCCATTGAAGTCAGTAGAAGCCGAGCGTCCGACTGTGTAAAGCGCTGTGGCGCTGTGGGGATAAATGAGAAGGAAGATGCGCCGGTTACCTGTGATAAGTAGCTGATTCTGAACAAAAGATGAAGGTTTTCTAGCGCGTATTTAGTCAATGACATGCACACACAGCAGAACATATTTCACCACTTTTTTTTGGGTGACATGTTAGGGAAAGCTGAGCTTCCCTTGCAGTCTTAGAGCAATCGCCACTGGACTGCACCTTTTGTAGAAAGAAAACATCAACAACAGGTTGAGTTGGAACGGTAATAGTGACTAATCACATGTTCACCTCCTCCTCATTTATACTGCATGGTACTGGCATGGCTTGACTCAACTCAAATTGCTTAAATCAACTCAACTTGCTTGAATCCATTCTTCTTGGTTTTTCTATCAGCAAGAGGTACTATCTTGGTAATGTCGAGGTTCCAAGCGAGCTGGGCTGATACTTAAAACACTTCTGACCACTAATCGAGGGACCATCACTAGTGCCAAACTGTCCACAGTGGCGACCCCAGTTTTTCGACCCACAAAAACATTCTAGGGTCAATTGACGTAGTGCAAATTTTCCTCTGTTTTGTAGCCGATGAAAGGATCCAGCAAATGGATGAAGTAACACGCACTGTGTCGCATTGAAGAGGATGTCGCGCCATTTTCACGCAACATCGCTATGTCTGTCAACTATGAGTCCCAAACCTTAGTGACGGGGTACCATCACGTAAAGTAAGGAAATTGATAAAAGCATGTTCCAAAAATGAGTCTAGTCGAGTTGAGCTGAACCAGTGCAAATGCTGCAAGACAGTTTCTTATAGGATCAGAAGGTTTTGTATGGAAGATGCAGAGTCCCTAAGCACAAAATATATTTTTTGTTTTTAGAACTGCACACCACTTGCAGATTGTCGACCACACACATACTTACTGCTGAAGTGGTCCTGCCTCCCAGGACAGGTATCATTCACGTATTGCACATGCTGTATCTTTCCACTCTGTAACTATCTCCTCTACTGTGATGTCCTTGTAGCTCATCTTGGCCACCTCCACATTTACCTGGAATATATTTGTGAGCAGAGTTTACCAGAGTTGTTTGTTTTTAACATGCAGCAGATGCACTCTGCTGTACGCCAGCAAAGCTAAACATTTGGGATTTCCAGCTTTCAGAGGGGTTGGCACTGGGGATAATAGGCCTCCTACTCAAAGTCAATATCCACTACTTCCTCCCTGCTTTACTCTGAGTCTGTATCAGTGCAGTCACCCACTGGTGTATTCACAGTGGAGTGACTCATGCGCCTCTTGGTCTGAGAGCTTTTTCCACCTGCCTACTTATCAGTTATTTAATTCACTGACCTATTCACTCTTTTTGTGTGAACCTCCATTATCTGATTTGCCTAATCCCCTCTCATCCATTTTTCTCTAACAGATGAAAAAAGCCATTTCTCTCTTTTTCTGTTGCAGCATAGTCATGAATTTGTAGGCTTTGATATCTCCAGGAAACAGTCAACATTTCCCTTTGAATGACTATGTGTTTTAAGTTGTTTTTAAAACAAGATTTTGGCCTAATCTTTAAAGCTGGTACCAAATGTAGTGGGCTTCTACACAGCAGGAGGTCTAAGGAAAGTAGTTAGCAGCTTTGATCATTGTTTTCATTTGAAAGATATTTTTTTCCTTTCATTTATACACACCTCTAACTTCCCTTCTTTTTGTCTTTCAAACCTTTTGATCAGAGTAAACCCATCCCCATTTCTTCTCCCCATGCTCTCCGCTGTACGTACTGGTCTTACAACACCCCAGTGTCACCCGCTGCCTCTTTCCTCCTACATCGAGGCCTTTTTATTTTCTACCTTACCATCCCCTCTTTTCTTCAGAGTCCCTGGCCTTGGAGACAGACAGGTAGACCGGGCTTGGTCTGTATGTCATAAGCTAGATGGCACAACAGGCTGCCAGGCGAAGGCTGCTACCTTAGGGGGTACTAGGTTTTGACACATCTATTAACCTTCAGGAGACGTCCATCCACACTCCCACCACACCCTCCTCTCTTTCCTACTCTCCCTCATCTCTATCTCTGCCTGTCCCCTGGTCCCGCGGCAGAGAAGAGCCAGCTTGTCCCAGAGCAAAAGAGCCAAATAACAAATACCTTCTTCTTCTCATAACCTAGAGCATTTTGATATGCCATGGATTTCTGTCTCACTTTCTCAATCTGTCATTCTGAGTTTTTTTTCCCAGTCTACTGTCTCCAGGCTGTCTATAAGTCTAGTCCCTTAAAATTTCAATCCAGTATTCACACAATGACCTGTATGTCAGGAAGAGCATATGGCCAGCGCAAAATACATGGTGTTGTGCTGTGATGCATAGCTAAACGGTGGGGAATTAACTAATTTGCCTCGGTTTTCTCATATCAATCAGCTGGAATAATGGGATTTGATGAAAACTAAGTGAGGCGGATTAAATCGGATGTAAACATGATTGATTAACACATGCCCTTTTTACCTTGAGAGTGATTCTATGTGTGTTATTTAAAGTAGATTGTGACAGATGATGGCAGAAAATGACAAGCTCCCATCTGAATCAGCTGCAATCACCTAATAATCTCTGTCTGTCTTTCTCTGTCTCATTTTGCGCCGCAGGAATTCTCTTTACTCCGACTGGATGATGTGGTGGACCAACGAGTCAACATAGTCGGTTTTTCAGTCTTCAACAATACTCATCCCTTCTTCCAGGATTTTGCGCTAAGCCTCAACCGCTCCTGGCAAGAGAACTGTGACCATGCACCCTTTGCTGGAACCCCAGTTAGTACATACATCACAAACACATTATCTCACACACACACACACACACACACACACACACACACACACACACACACACACACACACACACACACACACACACACACACACACACACACACACACACAGAAGACCAAGGTTACCCATGTAAGAATAATGGTCTTCGGAGACTGTGACAATACTTGTGCTTTATCTCAAACTCACCCACTGAAAGACTGAAGTCACTTAGACAAAAAAAATGAATCTGAAATATACAGGGATGACATTTATCCAGTTAAATGTTGTAATTGCAGTGTTGCTGAAGGCAGTTGTTGTTTCCCAGACAGCTCATTAGCAGTGTTTGCCACTCTCCTTATTACCTTTATAATGGCATCCTGCCTGTTAAACTTGAGAGAAAATGCAAAGCGGGGCTTACCTCTACTGCCCGGTTTGCCCGGTTCTCATATTGTAAAAGTGAGATTTTACATGTCTTTTCTAATTATAAAGCAGGTTGAGGTGCTATATAAATACTGGGAAAGCATCAAAACTCACAATTCACAGAGAATTTCTCACAGCCCCTATTCAGAAACTGTGCCTTTAAAGAGCCAGCAGGACTTCTAGACGGTTGTGATGTCACAACTACACTTTAGGTAAAAAGTGCTACTGCAGTTCTGTTACAGTCATTCCCCGGCTGCAAGGGGGATCTTAAGCCCAGTTCAAACCAATGATTCGCAACTCGACAAAACCGTTTTAGAACGTTGCAGGTGGAAGTTGCAGCGGTGTGAACTGACCCGTCTCGTCTGGACCCAAACCAGCTGATGTTGTCACAAGCGATTCAGCTCGTCAAATTGCCAGCAGCTGGTTCTGGAACGTATGACGTCACCTGCTGCAACAGCCAATTAAGTCTTAGCTAAGCTCGCTGGTCAAGTCAATTACAAACCGTCAGCTTGTTGAAAAGGCCATTTTGGATAGAGGCTCAACTAGCCTGTGTGTGTGTGAGAGAGAAAAAGAGACGGACAGAGAGAGAGGGTCAGGTGAGCAATACAATGAATAAGGAGAGCGAGCGCCGTAATCCAGAACAAAGCAGTGAATCCGGGAAATAAAACTTTATCTTCGCAGTTTCATCACAACTAGAAATTGAGCTGTAGTAAGTACCTCTGTCCTCATTTATATTTTATATATTTATATTATATCCAGCTACAAAAAAAGGCTGAGAAATCGGAGGTTAGAACAGAAGTACAGTGAGTCGTTGCTATGGAGATGATACACTGTCTCCTCTCGTGTCACTGGTGTAAACGGCCCGGTATTAGAACGTTGCAGACCTGCACATTGCAAGTAGTTGCAAGTTTCAACTTGTCCTTTTGTGAATCTTTGGTCTGAACTGAGCTTTAAAAAGACAAGCATTAAATGTTTCAGACAAAGGGTGAATTTAGGTGTATTTAGACAAACAGAATGAGAAAAATAATGTTTTTTGAACATTAACACACGTTAACATGTTCTCGTAGGAATACAGATATGAACCTGAAAATTAGCATAATGTGGGACCTTAAAGAAACTTGAATTAAGCAATAGATGACAGTTTCATGATGGTTCAGTAGTTCTATTTACATTTGAGCCAACCACACCGGACAGAAGAACTGTCCCTCGTGCTTGAACATTTTGTATTCTCAGCAAAACACCCTCATACTCATTTTATGCTATTGAATAATCAGAATATTCTACGTAAGCAAGTGAAATGTCCTAAATGACCTGCATAAACCTGATGAGTGCTTGTTTTCGAGGGACAAGAAAATTATGAGTATTATCTCGTTCCGCAATAATCCCTGTGAGGGCTAAGCTCTCTCACCCATTTGTCCACAAGTGCCACTCATGAAAGTGTCATGTGAGAGTAACAAGAACTTCATCAGCCATTAGATTGATGCCTGCTTTCGCAGTCCAGTAAAGAAAATGTATAATTTCATTATTTCGTGGAAATCACTTTCTCTTAACATATACCATTATATATCAGTCAATATTAAACCATCAATACCATCAATAATAAAGTGATGTTTTCCATCATTTATTAGTTTTAAAACTAACCAAGCTTACAGAATAATTGTATTTATGTTTATGTCTTATACTTGATAAAATATAAATATGTTATTGACGAGAGAGAAAAGCAGAACCTTAATAAAACAGTCAGAAGAATGTATACATTATTATGCACATACTGTTAATGTGATATTAAATGTATATATTCGTGTTCAACTTCTTCAAAGTAACTAACATATGAATGTTCTGGTCTTATTTTATCAAAATATAATATACTGCTAACAAATACAACAAGAACCAACCAGATCAAAACATCAGGGTTTAAAAAAATATTGTGTTCACTAATATTCTTAAGGGCTTCATTAGGAACAGAAATTCAGTAAAGGCAATTAATGAATGAATTTCTCCGTCTCTCTCTCTCTGTTTGAAGTTAAAGGAAAGAAAGAAAAAAAAAAGCAAACATGCACCCATCACCCTCTTCTGCTTCTCAAAAGCTGGGTGGTGAAGCAAGTTAAGAATAGTTTGAACACAGCATGAAAAAAATGCTGTGTTCTGCGCACAGTAGGTCACTCGGATACTTCTGAGCCTGCAGCAATTAGGACTTGTGACTAATTAGCTAATAAGTAGAGAGAATAAAGGCTGATTAAGGCAGAGCAAGAAAGTGATTAACTCATTTAGACATGCACATAGATAATAAGCTGTCTTTCATTAAATGTAATTAGGTCTGGAGGAAATATAACTGCCGCGCTCATTCGTACAACAAATGCATACATGTGACCTTTTTACATGTGTAGCCGAGATGTTTAATGCCAGCTGATAACAAAAGTGAATATGAGAAAATGTAGGCAGCAGCATTTTTGTGTGAAGATATTTATATTCTCAAATTAGCATCAGGCAGAAATAACCATGCAGATGCACAGATAGGGCTTATCTTTATGAGGATAAAATATCAGTAGGTAGGTACACAAAACTTGACTGTACTTGTGTTAGAGAACATCAAACAAAACCAGGCTTGAAAGATTCAATATTAATTTTTGTAAAACACGCCTGAAATAGTGAAGCTCATGTTGGCACACAATAGTACAGTACACACCTTTGACACAGGAGGTGCTATGACAATGAAGACTTCGACAGATCACCGACAGTTTGTTTTATTAAAAACATAAAAACATCTGAGGTAGACTTTAGACAGCCACGCCACTGTCCGGAAACTCTGGGTACTTTCAGTCACACCATACCTTCTGCTCTTCCTGTACCGGAGTACCATTACGACTGGGTATGGCGACTAGATACCTTATCTGTCTAAATATTACAGTAGTAGCATCTAAGTATCGACAGAAATAACCCAGTACCAAACAATACTTTCAATCGGTCCATTTTGTGCCCAGATCTAGAAAAAAAATTACTATTCGCATGGTTTTGCAAGCAGCCAATCACCCCAGGCTTTCTTCGGCTTAATGTGACGTGTGATTGGACCACTACGGCAGCTGCTACAACCCATACAGTCTGTGATGCAGTGAAATCGAGTATGGTGTATTCGACAGAGTTGGCCGTTCATTGAGGCGAGATGCTTCCATTCACATGATGGGTATTGAATGAAGTAGAAAAAAAAGCTATCAAATAATGTACTCTATTGGTATAGGTATCACTTTAAGGGTATTGATAAGATAAGATAAACATACCATAAGATAAGAAAAGAAACCATACATTTTTAAACAATATCCAGCCCTAAGTATCATAAAGCACATCCTCCTCTACTCTTCCACATGCCACTTCACCATTCTGTTACCAACAGGAAAGTCACACAATGTCTCTGAAATCATTGGTCTCCCTTCTTTCAACCTCCCAGCCCTTATTGGCACAGCCATCACTTATTAGTAGCAATTCAGATGATGTAATTGCGTATCATGATAGGATTCCATTGAAAGATGATAAATGATCATATCGAATTAGTGTTCCCTGTGACTATGTTTCTATGACTGATGGTCCTTAATTGTTCTTATGTGCGCACAAGAAACAAATTTAGAGAATAAATTGTCTATCTAAAACTATTGTTGAGTATTTACAAATTTCTATTGCCTGACCTAGCACAACAGGCAGTTGTCATCTGCGAATGACAGACAGTACAATGATTTCTGAAGCATGCAAACCTTGGTGATGTATTTTTGTTATCAGGCTCTATTGCGAGATAGATGCAAAAAACACTGATTTCTGCAACTTCGCCCATTCAAGCACATATTCTCCTATTAAATCCTGAATGTATTCTACGTTACAAACAAAATGTAAGCTCCTGACCTAATGTACAAGTAATTTAATATTAACACAGACTATATATGCTCCTGAGAATGATAGCAGAAAGACATTTCCATTGCGAAACGGTGAAAATGTCACAATAGATATTATCATATTAGTGTAAAATAATCAGAAACACTGTAACATTTTGCTCTTCACCTTTTAATGCCTACTTAGCAACCACCACGACATCCCCATATGTCCTCACAGGCTGTTTGTTTACACTGTATTGCTCTTAATGTGCAATCCACCAATTATGTTTGCAAATTCAAGGTTGTAATACATCAAAGCTTTGCAGTTAAATAGCCTATTGTAGTTCTCTTAGGTCTCTAAAATGTACTGCTGTATGCATAGAGACAGATCTCAGACTTTCCCCTATCGTCCAATGCAGAGCATCATGCATTTTAATCAAATGTACATAGAAGGAGGCAGTGGTAGTGACGAGGAAGCTGTTTGTGCAGGGGTGATGAGAAAAAAAAAGCAGCCTCTCCCACTGTTTTCTGGCCCTCGCTGAGAGAAGCAGGCGGTAATTGGAATGGTCAGGGTATGCCAGCTTCATTGGGGATAAGAGTAGGAAGGACAGCATCTCTCTGAGAGAGACGGAGAGAGAGAGAGACAGAGAGAGAGAGAGATAGTTTTCAACGCTGTCAGCAGATCAGAGTCTTTCTAATGATCTAATGGAATCATCTCACTGCTACTCTAGGGATGGGTTAACCCCTCACTGACCGCTAACCACTGACATGTTACACTTGTAGTTTGTGTGCTGTGAGTTTTTTGCAGCTGTGTGTGTGTGTGTGTGTGTGTGTGTGTGTGTGTGTGTGTGTGTGTGTGTGTGTGTGTGTGTGTGTGTGTGTGTGTGTGTGTGTGTGTGTGTGTGTGTGTGTGTGTGTGAGTGTGTGTGTGTGTGTGTGTGTGTGTCAGTGTGTGAATGCATAATTTATTCACCTTCTTCCCTCCCTCTGCAGCTCTCCTCAGCTCTGCTCTTTGATGCGGTATACGCGGTTGTGGCGGCGGTCCAGGAGTTGAACCGTAGCCAGAATGTTGGCGCCACTCAGCTCTCCTGCAAGTCCTCCAAGATCTGGGAGCATGGCACCAGCCTCATGAATTACCTGAGGATGGTAAGATTGCCTCTGCTGGACATCATGAAAAAAAGAGGAAAACACTGATCACTACTTACCTTAAAGGAATAGGTTGACATTTTGGGAAGTGAGGTTATTTGCTTTCTTAAGTTAGTTGAGAACATAGGTTCCTCTCTCGTCTCATCTGTACGGTAAATATGAAGCTGCAGCCAGCAGTTGCTTAGCTTAGCATAAAGACTGGAAGAAGGGGGAAACAGCTTACCTTGCTCAGTCTAAAGGTAACAATGATCAATCATTGAACTGTTAATCGTCAAAAAGAATTTTGACCAATCAATACGATTAGTTAAACTGTTTAAAAAAAAAAAATATATATATATATATATAGGAAGGGAAGGTTTTTGTTGCCACTGTGTACTCATGGGGGAATTGTTGGGTCTATGTAAACCATAAATAAGTCATAGAGTGGGGTCTTTACCTACTCCATATGTAAAGTGTACTTAGATAACTTTTGTTATGAATTGGCACTGTAAATTAAATTTTATATAATTTATATATATATATATATATATATATATATATATATATATATATATATATATATAATAATTATTATTATTATTATTATTATTATATATAATTTTATTAAATACAACTCATAGGGGTGAAACATGCTTTTATTGGAGCAACGTATTAGAAATCTAAAGCACTAGTAAATTGTGTTTAAGCTGTGTGTCTGTCTGGCATGTTTCCTCCAGTTTGCTCCAGTCTTTATGCTAAGCTAAGCTAACCAATTGATTAATACTTACTGCATGTAAATGACAAAAATGACCAAGAAAGCGTATTTCCCAAAATTTCAAACTATTTTCACAAGTTTAAGTTTTTTTTATTCTGTTGTTCGACTCTCACTTAATAACAAAAAGGGCAGGGAATCCCATTAACTAGCTCAGATAGCCGAGTTTGTTGAGTTCTTCATTATTGCACTTCTTCTTCATTATATTCACTTATGTTGCATAGTAATTGGTTATTTAGAGCCTAGATATTTTCACTGACAGCAGATAATAATGTGTAGTCTGTGCACCCGTTGACTTTAAAGATCCACGAGGTCAGTTTATCTTGTCACTACATTATACTGAGAGACAATAGAGAATAGAGATAAAGGCGAGCTGTCAGTGAATAAAATGTGTTATCCGATAAGGGATAAATGGCTGTAAGTGATTGGGCTATCGAAATACTTAAATGTGGCATGTGTTCGATATCAGACTGTTTGTCTTTTTCTCCCAGAGATAGAAGACGTGACTAATGGCTTGACTACTTTGCTGTAAATTGAAAGATATCACCGCCTCGTCTTCATATTATAATTCTAAATTTGACATATTTCAAAAGGCTGATACTGTGCCAGTAGTGCTTATGTAGCCTCCAGTCATATCGACAACATGGTGTTGCTAAGAGGGAAGGCAGTTGTTTCTTTGTGAAGTATTTTAACATGTTGCCATCTCTGTGTTGGATAGGTAGAATTGGAAGGTCTAACAGGCCACATTGAATTCAACAGCAAAGGTCAGCGGTCTAACTACTCCCTGAGGATCATGCAGAACAGCAAGGATGGCCTAAGGCAGGTAATGTAACGCCCAGTCCTACAAATCTGATGTTGGTATTATTCAGAGTAATCATTTGCTATGGATTGAGACAACATCAGCAGAGCCTTGCTGTAGCATACAGTGCATGCGATTGGTTCAAAAGAATTTACATATATATAGTGTGGTATTTCAGCAGTGACACACCGACTCCTCCATTTTCTCTTTAGATAGACACTGGCCATAATAAACCTGTTACTGCTGAACACAAAGCTCTTCAGCACAGTGTCGGTCTCAGTAGGGCACTACTTCTGGCCAATGTTCGAGTCGTCTTCATGGCAGTGAGGTAATTTGAGCTGGATCGTACAGCAGGTAGCCTTGATAACACTTGCTTAACTGACATCTTTGGTTGCAAAAAATCCCTATTTCTGCGTGCAGAAAATGACAAAATTAAATATTAGGGAAGCCTCTGTGAAGGTGCAAAGAAGTAGCCTGCTATCAGACAGAATTGTCAACTAGTTGCACTCCATTTTCCATCTTCAGTCTGACATTGCCTGCACTCTAATGGATTTCCATGGGGGAGGGGGATTAGATTTTCCCTAATTAAACACAAGATACTTCCAGTCTGAGCTGGCTTACTTTCGGTTTAGTGCTATGCTAACTCTAATGGGGGTAAAATAAATCAATCACATGGCTCTTCTAGACTTTCCAAAATATTATTTGACCGAATTTATCCTGTTCTGCCACAGAAATAAGTTATTTTGCTTGCAATCCTCAAAACAATTTATCCACTGATTCACAGCTGCAACAGCAACAACCATAGACCCTCTATGGTAGCAACGGAGTTTTTGTCTTTAGTGGAGAGGACAAATTAACTCTGCAGTAGTCGCAGGTCATTGGCTCGAGCTCCGATCAGTGATGGAAACAGGACATTATTTTTGCATCTTTTTCCAGCTCAGTGCTAAAGTATAATGCCTGTCAGTAACTTCTGCAACTCTTTTTCATCTCAGCTACAAATTATGTCTGTCTCCGTCCAAACAGCACTCAAACATCGTTCCAAGTGAGTCTGCACGACACTTAAAAGAGAGACTAAATAAGTAACGGACACAAAAAAAAGGAGTAACCAACGTAGCACATTTCACTAGACTCCATAAAATACCATCAAAAAAATACTAAGCCTATTTTCTGCCACGTTCATTACGTCGAGCATGACACACTATGAAAAAAAAGGCATACTCGTCTACTGGCAATGCGAAAGGAGTCTTTGGCCTATCTCTATTGAAGTGTTAAAGTGTTGGCTGCTGCTGCTGCTATTACTGATTCTACAGATATGTCTCAAACGTTGGATAAATCTTAAGATACATATTTGAAGTTGTGATTCTGTACGGGAGAAAAGAACAATTAGCAATATTTTAGTCTTGTCTCACAAAATCACAAAAATATATCAGCAGGTATTTGTGGTAGGTGTGATCAATATCAGTCACTATCATAAAAAAAGTGGATGCTGGGATTTTGAGTTTCCTCTGTGCTCTTTCATTTAGTGAAAATACTCTACATGCACCACAGGGCATTTCAGTCTATGCCCTGAACCAGCCTGCACAATCTCTGAAACGTGTCTCCCCTGACATCTTTTTGCCTCGGTTTCACACCAGGGAACACTGTTTCAAAGACTTAACCATTTCTTCTAAATTGAACACATTTACCAGGATTAAAAGGACTGAAAGTAGTCAGTAATGAAATGTCAGTGACGAGGGGCTTTGAGCAGCTTCAAGTACGGTCAGTTAATGAATGGATGGCAGAAGTACTCGTGCTCTTGTGCCATGGACTGTATCAATTGCTCAGGAGTTGATGATATTATAGCAGGGGTTTCCAATGTTTCATGTCAAGGATCCGCAAATCAGAAACAACTCTGATCTGTTACATTTGTTCGAAGACACACTGTCTGAATATATTTTTGTTTGGTAATGATAGCTGTGGAACCCATCGTCACAAAAACCATCATAGACATTCTCTCATTGTGACGATCTCTAAATATTGTAATGGAACTGAGAACCCTCCGCCGGACCCTTCCTTGCTCCCACTTAGCGTTGCAGTTGAGCAACGAATAAGAAGAATAATTCTTCTAATCAAAGACTGGCTGGAGAAATCTTTGTGATTGTGCAATACTCTGTACATCAACAGCAGCTCCAAATGCTCCAGAGAGACGGAGCCATAGCCAACAGTAAACATCTATGGTTGATCTCCCAGGTAAAGAATAGGCTGTATGGGAAGGGAAAAAAGTGGTCAAAGGTAAACATCGGCACAAAAGTAGCTGGAGCCTTGAATAGCTGAGTGCATGGATCAAGATGAAGATTCTGACTGTGTGTGTTTTTCTTTCATGGAAATAGTCAGGATACCTTAGGTTTCAGAATATTTATAAAGATAACATCTTCAATATGGGTCACAAAATAGTTTAAGTTTCCATTTTGTACTCTGATGTGCTTCGACAGATATGGCAGTGTCTCTGATAACACTTTACGGTGGAATTGGGGGATAAATAAGACTACATTGGTGTACCAGGAGATGGGGAAAAAGCACAAAATAAAGTAAAGAAGGAGGGAATGTGTATGGATGTGTTATATAAACAAATTGTATTTTCAGTTTCTTCTGCCAGCCCTGTTTAAAGAAGTAGCAAGTTGTTTCCTTACAAATAAAGCATCCAGTCACACTGTGCAACATTACCTGGTATTGTCTCTGACTTTACAAAAATCTACATGTACGTGACATTGATGTGACAGCTGTGCTCAGACACCTTTTTTCCTTCTTTTTTTTATTGGCAGCCAGAGGATTTACGAGACAATTACAAATACTTCTCTTAAAGCCTGTTGTTTAGGCAATTATCCTATACTCAAGTGCTTATTGGAAAGAAACAAACTACCAAGCAAAACAATTTCTAAAAACAATACACAAAAAAGAAACTCTCAGGTTCAGATCAATTTCCATTAGATTCATAATCAATCCTATCTCTATTTTCCCACATCCTGTTGCTATTGTGTTATAATGTACATGTTTTCATCTATAATAACAATTTCTTACTTCCATTTACACGTATTGAGTTAACTTATTCAATTATATTCAGTATTTATATTGTTCAGTGTTATTGTTCATTGTTATCATTTCCTATTTATTCCTATTCCAGAATGGAACAAACACATTCCGCTCAAGGGATCAACAAATTCTATTCTATTCTAATCTAGAATATGATGTTAAATATTATCCAAGATAATAGTTTTTAGCTTTACTTTTCCATTACCACAACATGTTTTGTTTTTTTTACAAAGAAAATGGGTCATTTTTGCCAAAACACAACTGTTGAGAGTCTTGAGCGACCAAGCTGAAATTAAGCTTCAGTGTGGCCTGAGACAAGAAACATCCAAAACCAATAGTGTGGAATGTTTTGGACACGAGTACTGTATGAGTATTAATTTCAAAACAAGGCCTTAAATGTACAGTATGTATAATACAGTGTGACCTACTTGCATGCATCTCGTGATATTGGCATGTAGTGTGGCTATGCTTGGCAGAGCAGTTTTGGTTGCCAAAGTGAAGGCAGTCATGTTTAGCAATGTCTCTCTGCGCCTGGGGTTTTGTGGCTCAATACGTGCTCGTCTTTAAACACACCTAGACTCACTGTAATAGAGCAACATCTGTAGCTTTGCCTTTGTTCATTTAAACTGAATACAGTAGTTCCTCCTCTTTTTCTCAGTTCCTCTCCCTGTCTCTGCCTCCTCCTTACTCCCATTCAGCCCATTCAATGAGAGGATTGCTCCTGACTGTCTGCTTGCATCTTTACTTGTTATGTGCGTCCTGTCATAAATGAATGACACAGACTGTTCTGAACGTTTTTACATCCAGTAGTTCAGTATGTAATCTTTCATCTTGAGGCTTGGTGTAAAGTAATCTCTCAAGTTTATGCTTTTTCATGGTGCTGTACCAAACTATGCATATTATTTCCCCAAGAAATACCTGTCTCTCATCCTGACAGCTGTTTTCCCCGCTGCCCTGACTATTGTGTTTTTGTGTCAGTGCAGCATTTTATATGATGGTTACTAACATATCCATAATCCAACAAGTTACCACTCTGCTGCAACAGATAGCCATATTTGTGCTTTCTTAGCTGCAGTATTTTAAGTAGTTGCTGTTATACTATTATGACATACAAACAAGACACAGACATAGACAAGACAGAACATAGAGGAATACCTTAGTTTCAAACCTGTGTTCAAAAAACATTTGAACCTTTGGGTTGGGAAGATCTCCATGAAAGGGTGGACTGAGTTCTGAGTGGACTGTGAGAAAAAATCTTACCTAAGCAACCCGTAAGAGTCAGACAGCAGCCCATCTGCCTTTATTAACCTTGTCTGTGTCTCCCGTGTCCCCTCTTTATACTGGCACCGGGCCAGTCAAGCAGAAGGATAATGCTATCAGGCCTAATGTGATGATTTCAACCAGAAGTAGTATAAAGCAGCCCTGCCAGTTATGTTAATATGAAGAGGCAAGGTGTTAGACAGGGGACAGGGTGGGGGTGTTTGTTTAGTTGACTACATCTCCCACATGCTGTTGAGTTGGGGCTGCTTCAGCCAGGCAGACAGGTATCAAGGCCTTGGCAGAGATAAAGAAGGTGGCTCATTGACACACACACAAACACACACGCACACGCACATGCACACACACACACACACACACACACAAACACACACACACACATACACACAGTAGAATATGTTCAAATCAAGACATGACAAGTTGATATTTCCCATATTTTGTTTGGTTAAAATAGAGTAGCAGCATACTAGTCTAAAATGCTCTAACTAGCCGGTAAATGCACATGAGAAAGGAACACCTTCCATTAACTCCCATTCAACATTTCCTGGAGTTAGAGAGTAATGAGGCATGCTGTACATAGCCGCTGACCTCCATTTCTCTACCTCACTTCCACTGTCTGTCTTTCCTTCAGTCACTAGCACCCACCATCCCCTCATCCTGTGCTCTGTGGTTACGCTTTAGATCACCTCTCGTGTGACCATCAGCTCCCCGGAGGGTTCAACAGTCTCCAGCCGATCGCTGTTTCAAATTGAATTTCTCCAGCAGACATTTTCACACATTAGAACAGTTTCCTTCTGCTCTTCTGCTCCGCCTTCCTCTGTTTTATCTGCCTGTCCCCGTCTGTCTCTCTGTCTATATTTATTCATCATTACATAAGCCTGTGAATGTTCTCATTTGTCCAGGTCATCGTTATCCCCAAAGCAATTTCAGTCAAAAGCAACTGGACTTGGTTATTTGTCTAGGAAGACGTTTCACTTCTTAACCAAGAGGATTCATCAGTTCATGTACACAACGGTTTCGACTTCGAAGTCAAAACCAACTTCCCACCAACGACTGTCACTCCAACGACGCCCAAAGGGTTCAAGTGACACCTTCGGCCTTGTGAAAGGTTAAATATCTGGATCTCCACACCAGATAGTTGAAGCCTCTTGGATGAGAAGTGAAACGTCTTCCTAGACAAATAACCAAGTCCAGTTGCTTTTGACCTAAATTGCTTTGGGGATCATCATTACATGTTGTTTTCTTTAGGTCTTTAGGTTCATGTGGCATTACTTTATAACCTAATGAATAATGAGCAGCAGTTATTAGATATGCTTTGCCTTTGCATCATTAATTCAACTATCAGCTCTGACCAGAATAGGAATCACTGGTTGTGCTTGAATGCTAAGGGTTTGGAAAAATACATTTTTGATGTACAGTATTTATACAACAAACCTCCAAACCTGCATATCCGTAACACTGTCTAACAGCGAGTTTGCTCTAGTTCTGTTCTTTAGAACTTGGCAGCAAGGATATTGTTTAAAATAAATAAATACTCTAAATAAATAAAGAGCACATTTTTATGTATTAATACCTTTGACAGAAAAGGGGTTTACCTGACCGAAATGGTGATTGTAACATTTTTGTGGGTGCTCAAATGTATTATTAATGCTCTGCATTCAGAACTTTAAATCAGAAAACTAGAGACTGTTCTTTTTATTTCTTTTGTTTGAATTATTCATCACTGAATTACTGAAAGGTATTTTTTGACCAAGTGTGGTCTGATGCAAAATTCAGCACAGTGAGAGCTATGCTATAATATCATCTGAAAATGACCCCTGTGCACAATAACTATACAGCATAATATAAAGGTAAAATTCCAGTGAGCATTTGAAGCTTGAAAACAACCATTTTAGGTGACAGTTCAGTTAGCTTCCTTTACTTCCTGTATATGATGTGGCTGCATTACACAATAATCTTTATTTGTTCTGTTTTGGCAGACAAAGTAAATTTCCCAGCTGCTGCTGTGCTGGCAGCTAGATAGGCCAATGATGATGGTGTAAGAAGTTGGCATTGCATTGTCCGTGCTCTAGCCACGGCACCACTGTCACCTGTTACCAACAACAATCCACAGAGGAGGCAAGAGAGGCAGGTGGAGGCGGACAGAGAGGGATAAGATAAATGAGGGAAGAGGATGACAGGCGGAAAGTAAATGAGACAGAAAGGGCGTGCAAGAGAAAAATAGGACAAAAAGAAAAGAGGCAAAGCCGAAGCAATAAAACCAGAAACAGCAAAACGATATTTCTGCATGTCAAATGCCAGCTGGGGCTCTTTTTTTTTTTTTTTACCATACGTGCACTTTTTTACCTGTCACCACATCTACCGCTTAAGGCAGTAACATTGACCTTCACTCCTATTTCTTGTTGGAATGACGAAACATATTATAAGAAAAGGCTGTAATCCTCCATATCCTTTGATGTGGTTATTCAGAAGCCAGTGTAATGAGCTAGATAAAGGAAACTAATATGAAGAACTATCTTGGCTTGTGTGTGCAAATGTGAATGTGTTTCTAAGTGTATATTCACCAGATGGTGTGAACACCAGGGGTATGCTGTAAAACAGTATAATATCAGATATATACAGATGGATAATATAACTCAAACTGTTCCTCTGAAAGCACAGACTGCATGCTCCTTTTCAGGAACATCAAAAGAAGGAGCAGTTTCCTAACTCACATTCTTGTTGCTCGAACGGATTACAGCGCTTGTCTGTTTGAGGGATCAGAACTATGAGTATCACTGTATTGTGATACTGGCCTGTGGCAGGCGTAGGACCGCTCGCTGCTCTTTCGGACTTCAGTTCACACTATGTATGTGCTGCTGCATGCCTCTGTGTGGTCATCTGTGTGTGTGTGTGTGTGTGTGTGTGTGTGTGTGTGTGTGTGTGTGTGTGTGTGTGTGTGTGTGTGTGTGTGTGTGTGTGTGTGTGTGTGTGTGTGTGTGTGTGTGTGTGTGTGTGTGTGTGTGTGTGTGTGTGTTGTGTTTTTCAGCTCTTATGTGTGAGCACTGATGGGGTTGGTGCCAGCCCCCGCTGCCTGCTTTTTGGCTCTGCACAGAATCGCGCACAACAAGCCATCTATGCATGTTTAGCAGAAGCACAAGTCTTTTCCAAAACAATCACTGCAGCCTTCCAGCCAACCGCACCACAGCACACACACACTCACACACACACCATACTGACAGAGCAGTCCAGCCTCTCTGCAGCCCCGCTGGCCTCAGTGGACTGGCCCTCATTTTCTGCATGGAGCTCATTGACAGTAGCTCGCCTGGTAATTGGAGGAAGCTGTAAAATGAGTAATTATTGCAGTTTTCAGGGTAGGCAAGCTGTTGCCTGTTACAGTGTTAGGGGCTGTTGTGTGACCGTGTGTGAGAGTGCAGAAGAGAGGGTGCTACGTAAGCTGCAGTGTAATTCAACGTTCATGTGTACATGTATGTTTTGTGTGTTTGCACATACTGCTTGCACATATTCGGCTCTGTGCATTGAGGGAGACTGCAAAAATTCTTTGCCAACTCCTGGGGAGAAGAGAATTACTAATTAACTTGTATAATGGAGGCACCTAATCACAGCTTTGATATATAAATCTCTGCACTCTGCACTGTCTTATTCCTAGTTTCTAGAATATATATACTTACTGATGCATAGGCACCTATGGTATTTATTTATTTAGATATTAAAGGAACTATAAATTACTAAAAGTTAATGCTAATGGGGGTTGATGATGTTTAATTTAATCATCATATTGAATTATTTTGTAATTTTCAAAATTCTTTATTGTTATTCTCTGACTTTTGAAGCAAATGCCTGAATCTCTTGTCAAACTGACTTCCAAAGTCCTCCCATTGAATGATTAGTTGATCGAGGCAGCACCTTTGTATCTACAGTATATATAAGAAAATGTTTTCTGTAAGCGGACGCAAAGCGGGAGTGTTTCTTGCTGTATATAAACCACCTGAAAGAGAGAGAAGAACGAGAATTTGGAGGGACTGGAAGAGGCTATAGACCAGGTTATGAGTAGGTCACAGCTGGACACACTGGCCAGAAGTGGAAAAGGCCAAAGGCCAACTCCAGCATGACTCAAAGCAAATTGTTCTCATTATTGAGTCCACTAGTGCTTTGCAAAATTCAATGCTCAAGAATAGATTTGGCTCCGACATTCTAGCAAACTCATAATGTGTTTTTATGAAGCCTGCAAGGTTGATGCCAGAGTTTAAAGTAAGTGGAACTGCCATACTATAGCTGTAAAACAAAGGTTGAAGAAGTAAAGAATCCTAAATTACTGGGACTTACTGTGGTTTTACCTTAAGGTGCACATTTTTCCACTATGTTTTATGCCATCTTCAAAGTCTGCATCCTCTGAAAACTGTACAGTAATCCGATCAACATAACTTGAAATTGTAGGTTTTTTTCTATTGAGTTTTTTCCATCACAGTATGTCCACTGAAATAATAGAAATCCCTCCCTAGGCGAATGTGCAAGCTGCTCAAGCAACCCCTGTCAGATTTACTGGCATAGAAAGCAAGTGTCCCGACTCATTCCGTTTTATTAGTGTAGATTACATTTGCCACATAATTAAAAATTATTTGCCTACATACAAAGAACTGATTCGGTTTTTCACAGTAACTCAGTTAGAGAATAGTCTAGCCATATTCAAGACTACAACATTTTGATTATTGTGCCTTATTTCTTTACTACATCTATTCAGCAGCCGTAGCTCAAACCATTTGCTCATCTGGTGTAAATAACAACAGGATCCTTGGTGCCAGTACACTTTCTTCAACCCTGGATATTGATTTTTTAATGGTGTCTTCCTCCCACACATTTTAGTCCTTTGCTCTCATTCGTGTGCATTTGTCTATCCCCATGGTGAATCTTTATGAAGAGATGGTCTATAAACTCTTAAATCGCCCAGATATGCCCTAGTACACTCTTTCCAATTTCTTGAATTATCATTTGAGTATTTACAGTCTTTTTATATATATATATACACATAAACTTTAGTCTCCACATGTCCTTGTGTCAAGGTCTTCGGAGGTGGAGCTAAGCAACGGCGGTGGTGTAGTTATATCCATCTGCTTCCCCATATCTAAGGGAACACTGAGTGCCTGGAATATCTTAGACACACAGACAGACACATGCTCGCACACTCTCAGACACACACACACAAATTGCATGGGCACCACTTCAATTTGCAAGAAATGATTTGAGCTGTGTTATTTACACACGACTTCTTTCAGTTAAAGGGTGAATGTGCTCGTTCGATTTCTTTCTCTTTTGGATTGGATTTATTTATTTCCTGTCAGCGCTGCTTCTATGTTTATTACGGCAATCTGCTTTTTCCTTCCCCTCCCCTTCTTTGCTCCCACCCCATCTCTGAGAACACTGCTGCTCTAGCTGCCCCCCCTGTTGCGGATGCAGATGCACTCAATTCAATTTCTCTACGCTGCTGCAATGTGAGGGCAGGAGGGAGGGAGGGAGGGGACAGGTACAGCGAGTTAGAGGGGGAAAACGCGGAAAGTGTATGGAGATGAGAGGTGTGAGGTGGTGCACAGCAAGTTGACACATTCAAGACTGCCTCCACCCTTTTTCCTTCCTTGAAGGACATTATCATAGAAGCCCGGTGTAGCTCAGCACACCACGACATGGCTTGGATCTCTTTCTCTGCCCCGGGCTCCAGCAGAGATGAGTACATCTTTACCAGGTCTGATGGACGTACAGGGTCTAATAGGAAAAAGCTGGTGCTTGAGCTACTGCCACTAAGGTTAGAGTAGGTTTAGAGACTGAGGCGAGGCCTCTGATCTCCTCCAGCTGTGCAGTTAAAAAATATTTTTAATCCTTGACTGTGTGTGTGTGTGTGTGTGTGTGTGTGTGTGTGTGTGTGTGAGTGTGTGTGTGAGTGAGAGAGAGAGAGAGAGAGAGAGAGCAGGGGAGCCTGTCAGACGGTGAGAGTTTGTATTAGAAGGAGAGTTAGTAAGAGTCTGTGTTGCAGCTGTGTAATTGCAAACAATAATTACACTAAGTTAACTTGCAAGAATTCGCTATTTAAGTCAGATGTAAAGGTGCTCAAGATTGCCTCCTAAAACAGGGTGTGCCGGTGTTTTACATAAATCCTGCACATTGAGTTCTGCCATGAATCATGTCTTTATCGGGGTTAGGATTTAATAAGAGCTCAAAAATTGTCCTGGAAAATTGATAAAATGCCAATAAAATTTAAAATCCCTGAAGGAAACGCCCCCGATGGTGGGGTTGCAACGGTTTACGATTTTCACAGTACAATAAGAAGATATGAAAGTATTAGACAATTATTATTATTATGATCATTAGGGATTATACAATAACCCTTAAAAGAATGAAAACTGTAGTTTTTTTGGTTGAATAAATGCTGTCTTATGATTGAACCTTGAAAACGTGTTATTTAATGGAAGAATGTATAAAAAGTGTACCTTTTGAAAACAAATAGAATATTTATATCAATACTGTAGATAAGCAAATGTACAAGGTAAAAGAACCGTCAATTTTCATACCATGGTATATCGTAAAACCGGTATATCGCTGCAACTCTAGCAGTATACCATATCGACTATTTGGAGACAAGGAGTGCTATTTACCGGCAGAGGAAAAATAGTAGTGGTATCATTGCAGTGCTTATTTGCCAGTGTGAGTCTATTATTTCAGTGTAAAATAAAAATGTCCCTGAAAAGTTGCAGTAGCATCTCTGAGGATCACATCAAGGGACTTCAGAGCCTTCTGGAAAGATACTTCTCGTCTTCCTTTGTTCTTAATATAGTGTTTTATTTTGTGCAGTGTCTTATCTGTTGTTATCAATATCCTGCTAACAACATCCAGAAGCACATCAGGACTGAGTGTTCCAGTATGGGGTTTTTTTTTTTACCACTGCCATACTAACATAGGTGGTGTGTGTGTTTTAGTGTAGTTCATGTTCCTAGCCATTGGAACCAGAGCATGTCAGACCACGTTAACTCCTGAGGATCATCCATTAAACACAGTTTCTCTTTTACCTTGTTTATGTGCCATCACCGATTTCTGCTCATTTCATTGTGGAGACTGAAGGTGCTGTGTGCTCTTCCAGCAGGGAATTTAAGACTTTGGAAACAAATGCCTGGAAGCTCAAATAAAAGTGTGAATTAAGTATCGTCTTTTCTATCACTTCCCCAAGCAACCTTTTGCCTTCTCGCTTAATTTTTTATTTTCAGTCCTCCCTTAGGAAGCGCCTTCTTTTAAGTTGCTTTCATCTCTATGGTGTTAGTGATACTCTCCTTCCAACATACACTGATTTTTCTTTTCTTATTTATCGTATCGCTATGTAAACCTTATTTAGAACAAGTTTTTTTATGCAGGGAACTCACATAAAGTCTAGTTAGAGCAACATGCCCTCTTGCTAATGTCAGTAATGCTCAGTTGCAAAGCGGCGGATCAGTTTATGAGCGGCTTTGTCACCTCCGGTTTATTGCACACAAAGCTGTCTCTATTATGACTTAAATGTCCTTAGTGCTGCAGACAGCGCTGGAGGTCAGAGAAGCTATGAATTCTGAGAAGAAACAACTTGTCTGCTAGCAAAAGACTAATGACTTTTATTAGATTTCTTCTTACTACATTTTCATTTAATTTACTCAGATTTGGATGAAAACTAATCACAGGTGATAGATGTAATTGAATGTATTGCTCTTGAAGTATAATTAGAATGTCTGGGATGTGATACTAAAGATAAGATCATGTGTAAACCAACATGAATATTCTGTGCAAGCTAATACTTTCTGACTTGGTGTTTTTTTTCTCTCAGACTCACACACGCTGACACGCTCATTTCCAGCAGGGATTTAACAGTGGTGGAGTCTGTGTCAGCTGCACGATACGGCTGTTGATTTAAATGTGTGGGACTGGGGGAAAGCTGGACTGCGTTGCTTACAAGACATATTAGTCATCTTTTGACATATTCTCCCTCAGGACCTCTCTGCATTTCACTTTTCTTTATTGCATCTTGACTGAGTTTCACTCAAAACCTTGGAGGAAATATTAAGACTCCTGAGTGCATACGAAACACGTCAGTGTTACACGTGTTAGATGTAGTGTGGGTGTGTCACACACATTTTGTGGTACCAGTTAAAAGCAAAGCATACTGAATTATATCCAATAACCTTGCATGAGATAAGATAAGAAAATGAATGCAATTCTACCTAATCATCACCAATCTGCTCAAAGTTATCTTCCCTGTGCTAAATCTGTGACTACATATTGAAATGCATATCGAATTTGTCAAGGCAGAGACTCACATCACTAGTCTACTCGCACCGCCATCCTCCGTTTGTCTCTCTCTTTTGTTTGGTCTCTCAGAGACGTACAGCAGTCCCCTTTCCTCTTTTGTTTTTCTCAGTTTGCACTTTGCAGGATGGAGATGGGGAATAGATCAAAAGCAGGATGGATGAGCTGTTTTGCAAGATCCCCCAGTCTTAACGGATTTCAAGGCTGGGTGAGAATGTGTATGGGTTGCTTGGCTGGGTGTGTGTGCAAGTGTTTGAGTGTGTATATGTGTGTAATATGCATGTACATGCAAATTTATGTATTTGTGCGTGAGTGCCTCAGTGCCTGTGTGCCTGGAAGTTTGCCTCAGTGTCTCTGTTTTTATCAGACTTCACAGTACACCCTTGAAATCCTACCAAGACTTCTGATATATTGCACCTAATGATCAACCAAAGATGCATTATAGACTCATAGGTATATTTTTATTTGTTCTCTCTTGGGTTCACAGAAGGTAGGCTCCCAGCACTCTTGTTAAAGTGTTCCCCATTTTATATCGCATTCTTTGTGATCATCATTTTATTATTATTATTTTGTAATTTAACAAAGGTCAACAAAAGCGTGCCTCAAATATATACAGGGGAGTAAAAATCAAAATGTATGGACACATTAAAAAGATATTAAAGATAATAAAGATACATTTCAAGCAACAAGCACATAAAACTCTATCGTCAAGCAACAAGTTTTCACGGCCTCCTCAGGTAGGATCAGCAGCCTGTTGCACCAACTTAGTTATGGTGCAAAGTCTACACTTTAAGATGTGTTAAAACTAGTTAGTTTGATACTAACGCTAAATACTTTATTTTAGCTACTCTGCCACTAAGTCCACACTAGTCAAAGTATTGTCACAGAAAATGTAATTTTCACTTCCTGTGGCCAGTCACTGAAAAGCACCATTCTTGATGCAGTGTTTATTATCACGTTGTCTCTCATTCTCAGTTGTCTTTGAATAATTTGCTAAGCAATAGCAAAGAGGCTAAAGGTTAAAATTAGCTTATTTAATTACTAACAACTAAAAGGTACTTAAATTAGAACAAAGCATTATGATCAGGTTATAACAATACATACTTAATCTACAGCTAGTGCAAAATAAGAGTGACATTGTGTGATGTCAACTACAACATAAGATAATAATAACTTTATGATGGGCAGATGAAATTGCATCATTATATATACAACAAACACAATCCCTATATATTTGCTTGCCAATGTGGCACAGGGGATATTTATATTTAATTGCCAACTTACTTATATGTGCTATTTATTTAACATGTTTACAGATGCAAAACAGACGGCTTTGCTCCTCCTCATCCTCCAACTTATACCAACTTTCAAAATCCGTCATGACAACTGCTATGATACAGTGGACTTTACATTTGTGGTGACAATTTTTTACGCTGCTGATGACAGACAGTCTTCTGGCTCATGGTTCTACAGTCTGTAAAGCATACAACGCTCTTTATCCTTAGACTCTCGATTCAGATAAGGACCCCCCCCACACACACACACACACACACACCACCACCACCACCATCACCATCCAACCCCTAAAAAATATAATATAATAAGGTCCTAGGTAATGTGCGAGTTAGGATAAAGGCCTTGCTCTGTCTCCACTAACATGGTCTCTAGAGATTCAATTCAATTCATTTCAATTTTATTTATAGTGCCAAACCATAACAAAAGTTATCTCAGGACACTTTACAGAGTAGGTATAGACCACACTCTATGACTTATTTATGATTTACATAGACCCAGAGATGAAGACATTAGTAGGCTGAGTAGGGACTGTGGCTGGGAGGGCATCCATTCTTTGCTGTGTGCTCTACAGGGGACGCAGCTCTCGGAGAACATGCAGCGCTGCTTTGAAGATCTGTACTGACAGCCAAAAGACCTTCTCCTCAACCCGGAGTTTGACTCTCATTACGGGGATTGAACATGCAGCGCTATTATTCACCATAATGCCAAATAATGAGTGTGCTGAATAGCTTGGGAATGAATTACCAGATCTAAAATAACTGTGTGCCTGTGTATGTGTGTGTGGAACGAAGTAACAAACACAGCATAAATCACAGTTTAGACTTTTATGAAACATTTTTTAGCAAGTGAAACCAGGTCAACTTTTTCCACGCTTACTTTCCTCCATTGCAAGAGATGACAGACTTCTTGACCAGCAAGAAATAATAGCACGAATATTGCTCTGGCTTCTTTTTAGCTCCTCAACCACCTACACCACCACCCGTGTCTGTCTAGCCCCTGTTTGCCTACAGCGCCACCCTGATTAGTCTCATTCCTTTTGATGATGAGTCATACCAGAGAGAGTTTCTGTAAAAAGAGAGCCCATATTTCCCACCCACTATTCTATCGAGAAAACATACATAACAGTTACACACACACTGAAACAATGCCTTTGCTCATCTTTTGAACAATGTGATATAAATATAACTGTCCTCTGCGTAGTTTTAACTGGGCGCTGGCTGCTGGTGATTCAGCTGGTGGTAATGTTCACTCATGGGTAAAAACTGCATCTACTTCAGCAAATTTTCATCAAATTGAAATGGCATTACGCAGCTATAAGAGCAATAAAAGTCCACTCCCAGAGGCCTAGGAGGATATTTTGCGACTGCAATACACACGGCCATGAACACGCATGCATGCATACAGCCAGAAACACACACACACACACACACACACACACACTAATTTCCACCTCAGGCTCATTTGCACTGCTGTGACACCTGAATGCTCTAGCCTTGATGTAAGTGGGCTGTATGACATTATGCTTGATAATGGTAGCTATTGCTTCACTCATATTTGATGGATGCGTCTGTCACGGCGCAGTCTCGCCACACCCTATTGGATATGGCATTTTTCTGACAGAAAAATCCGCCAATCCTGACGCTTCAATGAGCAGCATCCCTAATCTTTTCCTTGTGGTGTAATTCCAGGTTGCAATATGAACCCTGGGTAATCCCTCACAGGGTACGTCGTTCCACTTGTTGTCGCTCTCCCTGCCTGTCTCTCTCTATATCCTCGCTCTCTCGCTCATTCTCTTTATTTTATACTCGAATAAACTCTCTCTCTCCATCTCTCTCTGTCTTTTCTGTCTCTCAGTTGCTGTCTCTTTCTCTTGTTCACTCTGCCTTATGTTCTGGCTCCCTAGCTGGCTGCTCCTCATACTTTCTCATTGATTCCCTTTCCATTCGCCAGCCTCACCGCACCTACTCAGTAAGTGATTGACATTCCCCTGCATCTTTCTATTTCTCTCAGTCTTTTACTTTTGCTCTTCTTATTCCCCTCTCTCCTATCATACCATATTCTTCCTCCTGCCTGTCTGTTCCTCAGTAAAATAAATAGCGTGCAGTACTCATTTCATAGAATCAGGGGTTGTACTGCACACTAGTTATTATTTGTTGTAAATGCAGTGTAAATACCAAATTAATAACACTGCAAATGAGAAACATCAATTTACAACAATGTCTGTCTATTATTGTGTACAAACACATTTTGGTATTTGCAGCTTCCTCTCTCTATGATAAAAGCTTATGAGTCTAATAGATTATCGGGTTGTGCTGCGTGCTTAATGAGGTTTTATGCAGTGGCCCAATGCTGTTGCTTCATCAGGATTAATGCGATGGTTAGGGGTTCCTTCACATTAGAGTTTGCATAACCTATAGAATTATTACAAAATGCGCTCCAAGGGAAATGACATCTAGGATTATTGATGTTCTTTCTTGGCCGTCAGATTAATGGCTAGTGTGTTGCACTCTGATTAATATTTCAGCGATTTAATTAGTTGTCTGTTGGTGTCTCTCCAACTTTTAGACACTCTGTTGTCATCGTTTCATCCTAGTTGTGCAATATAACGAGTAGCCTCCCTTTTTTATTGCACAAATCAATACTAAAAGGTATTACAAAAAAGATAATTACCGTATTGAACGTTTTCAGTTTCTTTGATGAATGTCACAGTGTGTCTCGAGCGTGCTTTCCTGCTTACATTAGCTGATGTATCTTCCTTCCTGTGTGTTGGAGTGACTCACAGAAAGGGCACCTCTATTTTCTCCCCCTCCCAGCTCAAAGAGAGTTGACGGCAGGGCCACCAAAGGGCCAGTTCCTCCCCCGCCAGCATATGCTTCTTCTCCCTTCCTGATCACAGCTCCCTCATCTCCCTCATTTCCCTCTCCCCTCACTCTCTACCCTGTTCCCGAGCAGGAGTCACAGCACCACCCCATCCTATTGCCCTCTCAGTCACCCCCATGCTCAGACCCCTGGTGACACTTGCTGAGCCCAACCAAGCCGCAGACTCCCACCTCCCAGCACCTCCACAGGCTCTGACAACTGATTGTGTATGCTGATTGCTGAACACTGTATTTCCCAGGTCCCTTTTTTTTGGTTGTGCCACAGTATGTCCACATTTTCTCCCTCTCTGTTTCTTGAGGCCGTCATCAGCCGAGTGCGGAGCGTGTTGTTCGGGTGGGGGGGGGGGGGTAGCTTTAGTCTATTTGTGCGAACAAGGTGCTGTTTTTCTCAACAAGTACACCAGAGGAAAAGGGAGGCAAGATCTTTTTGATCATACACTCTCAAAGGAAATCTTTGATTCTGGGCGCTCGCTTCCTTTTTTTTTTTTTTATATCTCACATCAGAATTCATCATCAGTGTTAGTAGAGTGGTTAAACGACTTCCCAATGCAGCCACTGATCAACATGAATGGGTTGTAATCTCATGAGAATTTTGGCAATTTAGCCTGGAAACAAACTATGACTAAGATTGGAAAGCTTTGTTTACTTTTTTTCTCTATCAGAGTTCCATCACTGATCCTCTCACAGTTGGCCCCTCGTATGGGTCGCCAAACAACATGAGTATTCCCAAAGGCTTTCTGGCATGCAATCAGAAAACTCATTCCAGTGACGTGGATTGCACACACCGAAAATGTATCAAGGCTAAATTAGATGCCATACTTCTATAATATTTATAATCAAAGGAAGTTGATAATCATGATAAGGGATATTATTTCTCTACAGCCTTCAAGACAGGGTTGGTAATGTTTACATAATGAGGTAGATGACAAACTTTGAATGCAAATGACCAAAACGGAGTGTTTTGAATTGTCATCATTTTATTTCTCAATGAGCCTCATGGGTTAGTTGTTAACATTGCTGCTAAATCACTTTTTTTCTGACTAATATCAATAAAACACTCTACTTAGCTGGAACACAGCAGGCAGCATGACCTCAAGTTCTTAAAATTCTTATAATCTATTAAATATAGTAACAAACTAATAAAAAGAAAAGAGCAGATGAATGGATGATTCTTCTGTACAATAAAGAATAAAAGAATAAAAATGAAAAAAGTGCTATGAATACCATAACTGAGAATAATGAACATAAGTGCATGAGTTAGCTGACATTATTAATGTGCCTGCTTGTAAGGAGGAAATTATTTTAAGCCTCCCGTCAGGATCCTATTTATAGCAAACATAAGTAAATACAGGATAATGAAAAATACAGCCTCGTTTTCCTCTATATATTTAAACAGTTTGCCTCATATTCTGGTTTCACATGATCTCTCAGGTAAGTAGCTATACCATACAGTTCCAAACGAGATATGATGATCTGTAAAGGTCAGATAGAAACATATAATTAGGATGCATGGCATGTACATGTAGACATAACTCAGCGGTTTTAAACAACATGTCATCTAACACAAATCTGTAGAATAATTTCAAACAAGTGTGGCAGTGTGGTCTCAGAACCCACCCAGCCCTTAAATAACCTTCTCTTGTCTGCTCCGGAGCAGATTATGTCCCAGATAAGAAATCAACCCGTAAAAAGCACCATCTACTGGCCAATAATCATTAATAGAAGATTTAGAGATTGTGAGAGGGGAGGACACAGTGATATGCGTACGTAAATATGAAAGATAGATCGTCGACGGAGAGACTGACTTTCAGTGCCGTGTTCTGTATTATTTCATTGTGCTTTTGTCTACAGATATCAACCTACAACAGAGCCTGATTGAAGAACTAACGCATTATATATATATATACTTGTCATACACGGCATATATATTTAAAAAAAAACTTTATACATAAAGCAACACATTAATTTGATGGAATACAGATATCAGTTATTTATATTAAAAGAAACAAAACTCTGGCACTCACACACTCTCGAAACGTTTTAATCTGAAATGGTTTGGATTTTTATAGTGTTAATAGGAAGACTTAAAACAGATAAATAGTTTTTTGAAATACAGTATGTGGTTTAGATGTCAATGCACTCTCTTCATTTAAACACAGTAATTAAGACGGTGGCTAACTGAGCGAGAATATATTCTTCTTCTTTTGTAAGTGCATCCAATGCACTGTTCCATTTGTAGCGGTGCGTTCTGCTACTTACCATTATACAGTGATATTACTGTATAAGCCTATTCTTTTATGCATTCACACAGTGGGTGTTTGTTTTTGTTTTGCCAGCTGTCCTTCATGCATTTAGCAACTGTGTTGCCCTTAGCTTGGATTATGTGTTTAACGTCTTGGTATTTGTCTAATATATTATAGTTTGCTTTTTGCTCTGCTGCCAGTAGATCTGTCCTTGTTTGTGATTGGTCACTGCAAACCCCAACATTTAGTATGAACATGCTCATGTCTTCATTGGGAAACCCTGGGTTGAACTGGCTCCATAGTAAAGGGTCCTGGTCTCACAGAAGTGACAAGGTTGAGATTTTGAACAACACATTGTGCATATTATCTTGATCTTGATTTATCTCAGCGTTATCTCCTGTGCCAACACAGAAAGCAACTGCTCTGTTTGTTATTGACATTGAAAACTGTTTCTGCACCAGCTGCACAAATGAAATGATAACTTGTAAATGATAAGGAAAGAAAAATTGTTTTGCTGATGGTTCTGCCCATGTTGTGCCACAATAGTCACATAATTCTAACCATATAATCAGCAAAGATGTATTGCGTTTTGCATGTGAATTATAAAGATGTCATACAGCACAAGACTGAAGATGTAAATGGAGTTTAACTAGTTGACAATTTTGTTTGATATCAGGCAAGCACACCACAGCACAGGTGAATACAGGCCTTTTACAGAACAACTTTGCATTTTTCACAGATTTTAATAAGCTCCAGGGTTTCAGAGTTTTGCCAGCCATTAGAGGAGCAGTGTAAATCCCCCAAGGTCAGAGCATACAAATCACCAAGGTTTTTTCCCCCGTCAATGCCATTATGGTAAAATGAAGGTGAGTAAGATGAATGTGTACCTGAATGCAGCAAGAGGTAAAATAGATTCACAAAGTGCTCATGTCTGCAGAGACTGCCGTTGTGGTGTTGGGGATTGACAAACTTGGGTCGAGCAAATAAATGAATGAAACAGGAGATGGCAGAGACGGATTGAAAGGGGATGGGAGGAGAGACACCATGTGAGGTGGAGGTGTGAATCCTCACTCGAGCTGTAATGAAAATGAGACTGTGGCTCTGCGCCACAGGATTTGCTGGTAATTGGTTTAATGAATGCTTTCTGTTGCCTCTGATTGAACACATGCCCTGTGTTTGCTCCTCAAGGAGCCACACACATGTTGTCTTTGTTTCCTACCGCTAACTCACACCATCACCTTGTCTTACAACATGCTGATCTGTCCACTGCTTTCTCTCTGTCTTTGACTGTCTTTTGTGAAGGTCACACTGATTGTCCTTTAGAGAAAAGGGAGGCAGTTAAATACATAGATTGTTTCTATTGGCCTTTTCCAGCTGATGGACTTAGTGACTGTGTGTGTGTGTGTGTGTGTGTGTGTGTGTGTGTGTGTGTGTGTGTGTGTGTGCGTGTGCGTGTGCGTGTGCGTGTGCGTGTG